>NW_022589726.1:455625-790306 GCF_004348235.1 Phoca vitulina
CTCGCTATCATCTATCTCGCTATCATCTATCTCGCTATCATCTATCTGCTATCTATACAGACACACACATACAGATATATATATGCACAAGAGCTCATATATATAGAATATTTGTGTAACACATATATGTGAGTATATATATACGAAAGTTTGTATTAACTTTCTCTCCTTGATTCAAAATACAGGAGAATATTTAGAAAAGTGTACATAGAAACACATATTTTTCCTTTTGACTCAGAATCCAATATGGCTTGGCAGGGCACTAACCCTAAGGCTACCCAGCCAGTAATTGGCAGAGCCAGGACTTAAACCCAGGTGGTCAGGCATCAGAGTATTCATTTCAACCCAACGACAGTCTCTTTGTTGATAAGAAATGTGTATGATTTGCATAAAAACAAAGGTTTTATTCCGATATCTTTTAATCTTCAAGGTAAGAAAACAATTAATTGGTTGATAGTTGATGACTCAAACTTCTTTGCAGATAGTTGTTACTTGGATATCCTTTACTGAAATGTGGCAGCTTGTGTAGTTTCCCATCTCTCCTGGGACGGGTATATCTCCCCAAATTCAATTTCATTAATTAAAACATTGTTTCAAGAAAAGAAAATAATTTTAAATATTAAAAGTGTGACTATCATCTGGACTTTTTAATGTTTAACTCATGAAATCAATAATATTCAACTTCAAATAATGTAGTAATCATACTACTGTACCTATGGTAATTTCCCAAAGAAACACACCTCTGTGTAATATATGAAATGTACAGGTTGATGCTCATTTTAATAACTTTCTTAAACAAAATAAATATTGAATAAAAACATATTAGCAACATGTGGCTATCACATGACATGATTAATTTACATTGATGTGGCCATTTACAGCGTCAACTCTAAAAAGAAGAGTAGTTGCAAAATTTGTTTCTTCTAAAATTATACGATTTGGAGTTATTTCTATTCATGGCAGTATTTCATTTTCTTCTCTTTTCTTTAATTAGTGAAGGCTTGCCACATTAATATTTTTAGTAGTTTATAGATATGTTCCCTTGTTAGCATAACTTGCAAATTAAATACTGCCTCAGCTAAACAAGTTCATGCAAGTTAGATGTTTCTTTTCTACTTTTCATTGTGTTTTTTGGTAAGCCCTTACCAGGAACTTTACATTTGTACAAAATCAAACACATATTTATATATGTGTAATACTTAATTTTCATTTTCTCTTGATTGAACATTTGATAGTATGTGTCCTCCCAGAATATTTTCTGAATTGTGGGGTTCTAAGACTTTTACTTTCTTTTGGCACTTTCTTTTAAGTGAGAATAGTTTTACATTAATTTAAGTGGTGATAGTGTTGGACTTCTCTAATTCTGCAGCACTCCCTTAACTGACTGTAGAAAGTAATCGGTTTGGAGAGCTGAGTCAGGCATCATCATTTTGAATGCAGTACTGCTATGTGAATTTGGGCCCCAGCTTTAACTTAGCATCATCCTGATCTACACAGTACCTATTGTTCTAACCAATGGAAGCTTCAGGGAAGTTGTATCCCCCTCCATTTAATCAGTTGAGAGCTACATTTGGCATTTTTCAATAGCAACATTATATACTACCAAAAAAAAAAAAAAAAAAAAGAGCAAGAATATCACACCCTCTTCCTGGATGGTAAACAATTTTCCCTTGTCTCTTTAACTAGATTGTTTTTTTTTGTCCATTTAAATAATCTGATTGGGGCGCCTGGGTGGCTCAGTTGGTTAAGCGACTGCCTTCAGCTCAGGTCGTGATCCTGGAGTCCCGGGATCGAGTCCCGCATCGGGCTCCCTGCTCAGCAGGGAGTCTGCTTCTCCCTCTGACCCTCTTCCCTCTCGTGCTCTCTGTCTCTCATTCTCTCTCTCTCAAATAAATAAATAAAAAATCTTTTAAAAAAATAAATAAATAAATAAATAAATAAATAAATAATCTGATTGTATTAGATGGTTGAATATGTGCAGAATTAATGCATTACTTGAGAATATCCAGTTTTTCCTTTTCTTCTCTTTTTTCTACATTTGCATACATTGCTTTGCTCTCTCCAGCAAAGCACCAGGCTACCTTCAGACTTTTCAGTCTCCTTTGTTGCATCTTATCTTTTCCCTTGCTTTGGACAGAATGAGAACTTTCCAAAATAGGCTTATGAACCACAGTTTTTCCAAATACTGTGTAATCAGCTGACCTATTTCAGATGCAGCCTTTTTTTTTTCTCCCCACAACATTCTGCACTAACATGCGGATATATTTTCACACAGAGATATTTGTATGCTATGCCCAAATGGTTATTTTTACCTCCTGATTTATGGCACATATTTTTGGATGTTGTTAGTTGCTTCATTTTTCAACTTCTTATGTGCTATGTTTTCCTTTAAGTTGGGCGGCTTGTTATTTTTCTGAATGTGATTCGTGATTCTTTCACACCTCTGTGATTTTATTTGCATCAGTTCTTCTCCTAAACATGCACTTCTTCTGACACACTTACCACCATGTCCGATAATCATGTCCCAGGCCATTCTTCGTCACTAGGTTCAAGATGTTTACTATTAGATGTGTCCTGTCCTCTGGACTCCATGGAACTTTGATGGCATTCTCTTATATTCTATGTACGTAAATATTCTCTTTCATGGCCTCTCTCTTTACAGGATATCACCCAAGGGAAGATACCATGCCATCTCTGTATTCCTTGTAATATGTAACACAGTTTTTATTTAATGATACCACTTGTCCATATCAGGAGTAAAAGATGAAGACCATATTAACTGTTAACTAAATGTTGAAGACTGCATCTGAAGATGTCAGAGAGTGAAGACAATTCCTTCCTAAAACTAGGGCTTGAAACCTGGCTGCCTTTATGTGGCACACATCTGATAGGAGGTCCTGAAAATTGTAAAGTGACTCTTCCATTTGCTACCCATGTTTCAAACAGCTCCTTCTGAGAGGTACATGTTTCCTGGTTCATAGAGTGTGTAGGACATCGTGTCAGCCAAATTTAACCCAACTTCTGTCATTTAAGATATCATTGAATAAATGAAAAGATTTCTAAGGGCTAAGGAACAGAATACATATCTTACCTGTTCTTACTTTAATATATAAATTTAGTTTCTATTTTTAAAAAAATGTTCATTTTATATCTAGGCCTTTTGCAAATGAAATACTAATATTATGGACAAGCCCTCATTTGAATACTTCACAGCGAGAAAATGTCTGACTCACCTATTTATTTGCATTCCATTGAGTGGTAAAATTTTACCAAAATTGTTTAGAAAAAAGATTTTGAATAAAGCATTCAAAGAGGATTTTTAAAATAAGTCAGTCCTGAGAGTTGAACTGTACTGCTTCAGAAGAATTTATTAAAACCATGCAAAAATTTATGAATAATATGATTAATTCATAAAACCAATATTACCGGTGGAATGGCCAGTGAATAAAGCTGAGCAGTTACAACCTAAGAGAAAAAAATTACAATAAAAAATGTGAGCATCTGTTGATGAAAAGCTAAGCATATAGGATATCTTTAAGCCGAGCTCACCCATACGGAAAATACATATATTGAATTTGAATAGTGTGTAGTATCCCTGAGAGTACAAGAGGCGCTACTAGATTTTTCAGCTTGAATGCACTGTGATGAATTCATTTATTGAGCTAGTGCCAGGCACGGTTCTAGGCACGGGGACTATAGCTGTGAACGTTCATCTCTTTTGTTTTGTGGACCTCTAATGATTCTTGCATATGGGGTCTGTTAGTGATACTGGGAGTCATGCATTCCAATATGAAGAGGGATAAATGCACAGCCCTGCAAGAAAATGAAATGGGATACACCTGAAACGGATTTTAAAAAGGGCTTTACTTTTCAAGCAAACAATAACATAGCATTCAAGAAACTTTCTATAAACAATAAAATGTTTCTGGACAAGTAAAATTAGGTTGTAATTAAAAGTTTTCATTTGCACTTTTACTTCCTTAAGTCACTTAAAGTCTCTTTATGCTCAAATACCCAAGTAATAGATCATTAACTGTAACTATGTTTGTTCCTTTTCGTTGCACTTCTATTTTAAGCATGACAGAGAATGGAATAGTACATTACCAAAGGGTAAAAATTAGTGCAGGTGAAGGATTTCAGGGCAGTGCAAAAAGCTACTTTGCATCATTAAGATTCTGCTAAATGTTTAGAGATAGAGGTGGGAGGGGGACACTCCACCATTTTCCCCTAGAGAAATCTAACATTTATCACATTTATATCATGTTAGGAATGTGATCCTACTCAGAAAGAACTCTTCAAAAGACGGAAGGAATATTTACTTAGGTGATTGAGTTGATTTAAGTTTGTATAGACATCAAGAAACATGGCAACCCAGCTTTCAATCTTTGTCAACTGATGGGAATCTAATAAAGCACTTCTGGAAAGTGCCTCTAGGGAACATGGCTTACAGACCATCTAAAAGGCATCTTAGGGGTTTTAGCACCTTCAAATGCCTCCATTGGGCATAGCTCCCCTCTGCATAAGGGATTTAGATTGAATCCCAGACCAGTAAATGTAGAATCTAAATACCTAACACAACCAAGGGCTACTTATATTCTCTAGAAAGGTGAATAATGGGACAGAGAATAAGCTCTGAAATTTTATGAAGCACTGAATCAATATCGGTAGACTACCAGGAAAAAGGAAATCTTCAGGATGTTTTCTTGTTAACTAGATGATGAAATCTGTTTCATAGATCTGTGATTTGTAAATGGCAGTAACCTCATATTCTGTTCCTCTTTATTCTCACACTCAGCACTCTAGTTCCTATGGATGCAACTACATGTTGTTGACCAATTAATAATTAGGGAAATAAAAAGTATACAATCAGAAAGCATGACATTTTTTGCTATAGATTAGAATATTAAAAGCTGAAGTAGACACAAGATTACAAAAGACATTATGGGTATAAACAGTAAAATCAAGCTGAATTTAAGATTTTTGGCCTTTCATTGTTCTGAGGACCAGATTCTGAAAACATTTTTCCTAAGTATTTATAAAACCAAAGCTTTGTTCCATAACATATCTGTGTTCACTTGGAATTGAACCCATAAACACCAGACAAATGGCACAACTCTCCTGGCCTCTATCAGTAGCCCCGAACAACATGGTTTTGGAAGAATGTGATAGCTATCTTTTAAGACAACAATCTCAAAGAAACTTGGAAATACACTTCAAATTTCTGCACATTTTTCCCTTGTTCACCTGATATTGTATAAAAATGCCTAAATTGATCCAACTCATTTTTGTTTTAAAACCATATAGCTCTCTGAGATCATTATTCACTCATATTAAAATACAGGAAAATATAGAAATGTTAGGAAAATAGTTTTTTGGAAATATACTCAGGATTTTTTAAAATAAAGGAATACATTTATACCTTATAGGAAATATATTATGTTCCACTAAGGATTTAACTAAGAAAAATTTTTTTCTTCCTTCACAGGGCTTGAACTCATGACCCCGGGATGAAGACTTGAGCTGAGATCAAGAGTCAGATGCTTAACTGACTGAGCCACGCAGTCAGTTAAGACTTTTTACACAAAGTTTTCTGTATTTTAACATAGCCTTTAACTTTTTTTCTAATATACAAACCAGCCAGAAGTAAGCTTAAAATCTTAATATAAGAAAATTTAATCCAGTTTAAAAATCACAAAATAATTTTTATTTCAAAACAACGTTAGGTATTTAAATAGCAATTGAGCTTTCAAAGTATCTTTGCATATATAACCTCATTTCAAATTCCCAGAAACCATATGAGATATTTTTATTTCCATTCTGCAAATGAGAAATCTAAGATTCATGATGATTGAAAACCTTTTTACACAGTAAGAACTAGAGCAAGAATTTGAATCAAAGTCACCTGATTGAATGTCCAGTGCACTTGGATGACTCCATATGGCTGTGACATGAGTCATGCAAATATTCTGAAACTAGTAATTTTTATACTTTGATTATTTGAATAATTTTCATTATTTTTATATAGAACTATGTATGAATTATAGACATTTAAAAATAGTGAAGCAAAATGAATTTAGTAAAATTCTCCAGTTATATCACACCACCTAGCAATGACATGCTAACGCTAGGTGAATTTTCTTACAGACTCAGTAACAAACTTATATATGATTAAAAACACGATCACAATTTACATGCTGCTTAATCATCTGCTTGTTTTTTCCACTTAGTAATGTCATGACCTCCTTTCCACATTATCATGTATCCTACAGAATCCTTTATAGAATCTTTTCCCTATTATTTTTTTCTCATTGTGTTTAATAATGTCAGGTAAACAAATGGCTCTTCTACATCCTGTGGTGAGAAGTAATCTATAGGAAAAAAATCTTTCCATTGCCTAAATCAAAATTAAAGCTCCAGAAGACATGGATTTCCACTTCGTGCTGAGTTTTCCAGGAGCCTTAAGAATCAACATACTGTTTAGTTGTTTCTCACAGGAGGTGGGAGGAGGTGAACAAGATGGAAAATTTCAGAAAGCAAAGTCAGTAGGGTTTAATGATGCTCATTTCTCAATGAGATGTGATAAATGGCAGATACATTTGTCTCAATGCCAGCCATTCCTTTGATAATCTATGTAGATATTTTTTAGGGCAGTACATGCACAGAGATTTTGTGAAAACAAATTTAAATTTCCTAGGTTACCAAGCAAAGGATTCACTGGATATTCAAGTATTTATATAATTAGATGTTGCACTATAACAAATTACAAAAGGAGATCTCTAAAAAGTAACCTGATTTGAAAAGAGATAGAACAGGTAAGATTGATGAATTTTATTTCATATTCATTATACCTTAAAATACTAGCATTAACATTTATAAAAATATTTAATGTAATTTTTGTAGCAGGAACCATATTTTCTTAAAATACATATCATCCTACTTAAGGATGACCAGAGTCCCAGTTAATGTGAGACTGAGGGTTTTTCAAGATGTGGGACTACAAGGGCTAAATTAGGGAATGTCTGGAACAAACCAGATGGCTGGTCCTCTTACCTGCTTTGGTCTCACTGTCTAGTCAAAAGAGAAATAACTGGGATACAGTTGGAAGTATGAGAATGAAGTTCCGTAGGCAAATTGAAAAATCAAAAGTGATGGAAAGTGTTAAGATAACAAGGTCCACAAGCAAAGGTGGGGTGCTGGTCAGAAAATAATTTCTTTTTTTTTTTTTAAAGATTTTATTTATTTATTTGACAGAGAGAGACACAGCGAGGGGGGAACACAAGCAGGGGAGCAGGAGAGGGAGAAGCAGGTTTCCTGCCGAGCAGGGAGCCCAATGCGGGGCTCGATCCCAGGACCCTGGGATCATGACCTGAGCCGAAGGCAGACGCTTAACGACTGAGCCACCCAGGCGCCCCAGAAAATAATTTCTGAGAGAGTTTGGTTACCTAGAGTTTCCCTTGATCAGGGATGACCCTCTAGTTGAGTCATAAAGACACAGCCCTTTACCCTTAGCATTTCATATTTGTGGCAAATTAAATACTCTTTAGGGAATGCCTAAAAGATACTTTTAGTTTCTTTTAATCTAATACTGAAAATAACCCATTCAAACCTTCAATAAAAATTATGTTTTTTTTTCAGGGATTCATTGAAATGAATTATAACATAAGAAATAAATCTGTCTCTGTTCATAGATGACATGATTATCTACTTAGAAAAGCCTAAAGAATCTACAAGAAAAGCACCTGGAATTAATGAGCTTAGCAAGGTCACAGGATACAAGGTCAGTACACAAAAATAAATTGTCTATCTATATATTAGCAATGAATAATTGAAACTCAAAATTTTAATAATAATAATAATGCCATTTATGATACCAAAAAAAAAAGAAATACCTACTATTATGCTGAGAATGTTTGTAACATCCCCTTCCCCCATCCTACCCCTTTCATATGTTGAAATCCAAAGCCCAAGTGATGGCATTAGGAGGTAAGACATTTAGGAGGTCATGAAGGTGGAGCCCTCATGAATGGCATCAGTGTTCTTACTAAAAAAAAAAAAAAAAAAGCCCTCCCTCTTCCCTGAGAGTTTGTTTGTGCCCTTCTACCATGTGAAGACACAGCCAAAAGGTACTGGCTAAGAACCAGGAAGAGAGCCCTCACCTTCAGAATGTGACCAAGCTGACAACTTGATCTTGGACTTCCCAGTCTCTAGAACTATGAGAAATAAATTTTTGTTGTTTACAAGCTGCCCAGTTTGTAACATCTTGTTATGGTGTGGCCAGGGCACCGGGGTGCAAGAGTACCTGGCTCTGGGGATTCCAAGCAGACCAGGTTCGGCCACTCACCACTGACAAAATCCAAAGGCAGAGAAATGAATGGTGGTGAAACAAGAAAGGGATTTATTTCAGTGAGGCCAACACTAGGAAGATGGTAGACTAGTGTCTCAAGTACTGTCTAAAATGCCAAAAATACAGGTTTATGTAAGGAAAATGTGGAGCAAAGGTGGGCAGGTTCATGCAAGGTATGCAGTGAAGGTCAAATCCATCATTGTCTTGGAGTCAATCATGGGCGGGATCTTGCTGGCTCCGCAGTCCTTGCTTGAGGGTGTAGTTTAGGCACCTGTCAAGGGATGCTTTGCTCTGAGCTAGAGATGAGCTAGAAAGAACTCAACTAGAAGGTTTGAGGTCAAAATGGAGGCAAAGTCCTCTTTCAATAGCAGCCTGACTGGACTAAGAAATCTAGGTACAAATCTAAGAAAATACAATCTGTGTAGTGAAAATGTAAAACACTGATTAAATAAATCAAAGATGACCTAAATAAGTAAAGAGATGTACTGTGTTCATGGATTGGGAGACTTAGTATTGTTAAAATGTCCCTTCTTCTCAGACTGATCTATAAATTCAATGCAAACCTAATCAAAATCCCTGCAGTATATTTTGTAAATATTGACAAGCTGATGTTTAAAATTTAAACGTGGTTCAGATGTAAATGACAATGTATACCCTTGACAGGAGCATTTGCATTTGTTTTATTTTTTTCATTGGATGTAGTATTTCAAACACACAATTTAGTCAATCTGACACAGTTTAACAAATAAAGTCAATACTATTGTAACTAATACTCAGATTAATAAATTGAGCATTATAAGCACCACCAAAATTACCTTTGTCATAAATCATGTCCGTGTGTGCCTGGTTTTCTTTCAGGATCTTCTTTACAATCCTTTAGATTATTTGTCAACCCCATTACCAAAGGTTCTTAATCAGTAGAATTTAATATTAATTCTTGATAACTGGTGAAAATTCTCCCACTTCGTTGTACTGTATTTCTCTTATATGCTACTTTGGATTCTATTAGTCATACCTGCCTGTCTCCTGGCCCTTGAGATGCTCGCTTCAACCCGACTCCAACACAAAGGACTGTGTGTGATCATCACCACTGATGTCAAGACCTGGATTCCCTGGCTTCTCCCACTTTTCTGGTTTCTGATGCAAGTAACATGTGGCAGGACATGGGACAAAGCTTTTCCATCCACTGCCAAAGGGGCCAGGCTATCTCGGCATGATGCCAAATTTGAGATAAAAGATGGGAGAGAGCTGATAACTTCCTTGTCTATTCCTCTCCTTCATGGACTTCCGGGACATGGTGTTTTTGTACAGACTGTTCAGGGATTGCCTGTGTGTCCAAGTGCGCATCTGTGTTTCCTTATGAAGCAATGGCCAGTTTCAAAATTCATTAAATTTGCTTCCCATATTTTTCCCTGCTTCAAATAGTTTTTTCCTCATTTTCTTCTCTGATACTCAAGCTCACAATAAAGAAGTAGTATTTATTATGTTTTTTTCTTCACACTCCTTTCTAGGAAAACTTGACTAAGACCACCATGTAAGCTATTTTTGCCTTTTGCATTTCCTACATACTTATAAATTTCTTCACACACAGTTTATCAAGTTTCATCACAAATTCTGTTATTATAAAGCAATTTGAGAAAAATCAATGTCACTAAATATTGAGTATTTCAATTAATTGATACAATAGAACTCTCCCTTTTTTGAGGTTTTCTTCAGTGTCAATAAGTAAATATTTCATAATCTTTTGATAGATTTACTCCTAGGTACATGACATTTTTATGCTATTTTAAATGATGACCCTTATTTTTTTATTACTCATTGAACTTATGTATAGAATACAGTTAATTTTTAGATATTGATTTTAAATCCTGTATACTTACTAAACTTGATAATGTGTGTTCATACAAGCACGAGCATGCGCACACACACCTACGTACGCACTTCTTTTTTTGGCATATTAGACTACCTAGACTCTCCAGTAACATATTAAATAAAAATGGTGAAAATGGGAATCTATGACTTATGCCTAATCTCTAAGAAAAAAAAAAACAATTCAACATTTAATTGCTATTTTTGCTCTAAGTTTCTTGTACATAACTTTCATCAGGTTGAAGAAGTTGCATAACATTTCTGGTTTATCATGAATGGATTATAAATTTCATCATATGCCTTTTCTACATAATATAATAATTTCATTGATTGAATTTAAAGCAAAACTAACCTTGAATTCCTGTGATAAACACAATGTAATATTATCTGCCGATGCTGCTACATTTCCTTTGCTTATACTTTCTTTAGGTTTCATGGGACAATACTGGTTTGGAATTTTCTTATATTGTTTTTATCAGATTTTGACTCAAGATTAGACTAGGTTCATATATTGAATTAGAAAATGATCATACTTTTTCTGTTCTCTGATAGATTTTTACATATGATGAGCAGTCTTTCTGCCTTGAGTGTTTGGTGGAACTTAACTGATGAAACCAGCTAGTCGTTTGTGAAGAGTTATGCTTATTTGTTTGATCACACACACTAACTTTATTTAATAGTTCTGGAATTATTCATTTGTTTAAATTTCTACCTGTGTCAGTTTGGGTGATTATATTTTTAGTTCACCCATTTAATTTCCACTTTCTAGTTTGGAGCATAAATTGGATCATAATCCCCTTTGGTTGGTTCATTGGTTGAATACCTGCAACACCTCTAGCAATGTTGCCTTTGTCTTTTCTGACTTTGGTTATTTGAATGTTCTTTCATATTTTTACTGTTCACTCATGCCAGAATTACCTCATTTTAATTAGACATTTCAAAATATGAATTTTTGGATCCTTACCATTGCTCATTTTCTACTTTATTAATAAGTGTTTTCTCTATGATTGTCTTCCCTCAACATTCTCCAGGTTTATAGTGTTATTTTTCTAAATTTAACTTTTATTTTTTTTCTGTCTAATATGCACATTTACCTATTTTAAATTCATCCCATTATATTACTATGTATTATTTTAATTAATACTCCATTGAAATTACTTAATTTTCAATGTTTTATCCTTTTTTCTTTGCTTTCAGGTTGATTGTATACACCCCACTTCTCCACATGCTAATTTAGAAGTCATATAGTGTTTTTATCCTTGTAAATGTTACCCTAGTAATTACAGCATGCAGAACCCTTCCTGTATACTTCTGTTCATTCTGATTGCACCATTAATCCACTTACATGCTCTCAATTGTGCCCTAATGTTTACCAAATATATCTAGAACCATTGATTTTAAGCTTCTGCTCTGGCTTTGACTTTTTCAGTCTAGTCTAGTCTAGTGCAACTTTCTTTAATACTCCATCATTCATTCTAGACTAAACTCTTCACTATTCCTCCCCCTTTGCCCTCTTTCCCACTCTTCATCCTTCCTGGAATATTATTCTTGAATATCAAAAAGATGGAGTGATCTTATACTCTTCAGTCCCTAGTTCACATAATGTCAATTTCTCATAGGCTTCCTTGGCCTCTCCAATCAAAAACTCAGCTTTCATTCCTTTCAACTTCTTGGCACTGCATGTGTAATTCAGTTTCAATCTTAAATTACCTTTCTTTGAGTACATGTCATTTTTACTCTCCTAAAGAATATGCATGAGCCGTCTTTGAATTTCCCATCATGCTTGGTTAATTGTCTTGCACATAGTAAGTGCAGTAGAAATGTGGAAGGATTGATTGAATAAATGAATAAATAAATGAATGAATCAGTTGGCATAAGATGATGCCACGTTGTCCTTGGCTGATTAGAAATTGGCATCCATTCAGTGAACACTCTAAATTGTTTCTACAACAAAGTAACATGCTTCATATAGTAGATAGTCAGAGATTGATCCTATTAAATTGGAACAGCACCTGTTTCTCTTTTAATGTATTTTCAGTGCATATCAACCGTGCTTGATAATGCAGGCTTTAATTGTTCTAAATTGGTTTGAGTCTACTGAAATAATAAATGAGGTAATTTTGTCTTCAAAGACAATGGACTTTAATGAGAATATTTCTGTATCTGGCAATTTGCAGTCATAATTTATTTATAGCAGGGCTTATGATTCATCATTACAATTTCTTTCAAATTCTGTGAGAAAAATCATCTCTATGAGTACAAGAGTCTTATTCTGGCAGCTGTTCTTCACTAGTTGATATTTCTGCAAGCTCTAAACTTAACATTAGCAGCTTTCAGCTTATTTTTTCTTTGTTTACATTTGAAATATGTTCACCCTGTAAAAACAGGCTCATTATAAGAATGCAGGAAAGATATATATGCAGTTGAAACAGGGCCTGTTAGCAAACTCTAGTCTTCTCTTACCTAGGTGAGTATGTTGGTAGAAGGTTTCCTGTCCCTTTGGTGAGAATCTCTAAAAAGAAACAGGATCAAATTATTTTCTTCCAAAAGGCTCATTGTGCCCAAAGGGTTTCTGTAGAAACATTTGCTTTGTGAAGATTTAACCACTTCCCAAAGGTTCTGAAGAATGGCATCCGTTTTTTATTGTTTTTTCAAGTAATTGTAATCTTTGGTTGGTGGAGAAGGAATGGGTTGACATTATTGCAGCACTATAGTAGTATATTTAACCAATTTCAATCTCTGTTCATTACTTTCATTCTATCTGTGTTCACTTTGTGACAGATCCATCATGTCACTATAAGGCAATGCAGAGGCTGGGGAATACCTGCATAATGGCTGACTGCCTGAAACTTTATAGCTGCATACAAAATCACTTGGGAGACAATAAAACGCACTGGCATAACAGAAGGAGATGGAAGAAGAGGGTGGCTGCTCAACTTGCTCCCTCTTCTTGCAAAAGTATTTAGCTCAACTGATGCCCAGGATATTCAGGTAATATTTATTCCCACATTCTTTTGTTTTAACATTAATTATTTCCATTCACACACACATACACATTCACACATGCACCCATTTGTCTCATCTGTATTGAAATTAATTCCTGTAAATGTTAAATAGAAAAGTCAGGACTTCCCTTAGGAGATGAGTCAAGTAGAATCAGACACCCTGTAATATCGTGCAATGTGGAGAACATGCAGAATCGATGTTGAGAAGAGGCATTCCAAACCAAAGATTCAGAGGTTGGAGTTTTAGCCTCGAATTAAAACCATCAAACAAACACATAAACATGCACCCATGAGACATGAAGCAACCATGTTTTGTGTGAGTGTATGTCTGCCTAACTGAAGCTGGACAGCTAGGTTCTTGTCTCACAGAGTCGAAGAATGAATCTTATGGACAAAGGAGAGTGAGTAAAGCAATAGAAGTTTATTAAGCAAGGATACAGAAAAAAAAGAAAAACTCTCAAGAGTGAGAGGGGTCCCAGGGTTGCCACTGAGGGCCTTTAGGGTTAGTCACAGGTGATTGTCATTAAAAAAGACACCCACCCACATGCGTAGGGCAGGGTGGTCCAGTTTGTTCCCTTATCTCCGGTTTCCCTATACTTCCGGAGATTTCTGTGAACCTGATCACATAGCCCCCTATCTATCTCTCCCTACCTAGCCCCGCCTGTCCCTTACTCATAACCATAAACAGAAGATAAATGTGCCTTATCCCTTAAGATGATATTCTTCATAGATAGACAACACAGAGTAGGGAATAAAATGTACTTTGGAATTGGACAAAATTTCCCATTGCAGATACATTATTTATTAGTGTTGAAAAATCACTCCACCTCTCTGACTCTCAGTTTCTTCTTTTGTTAATGGAAATAAACGTATGTTATAAACTAATGAGAGAATTAATGGAAATGGCATGTAGAAAGTGTTTGGAACATAGGAGGCATTCAGTTACATGTGTTCCATCTCCCAGTTGTAATTGTTTAGTTTCCCATTAGAAAATAAAGAACTCAGTTGCACTGAGAAATGCTCGAATATAGGAAGGTTTCAGTCTTCAATATGGACTACCTTGAACTTACAAGTTTTAGGACCTTACCGCCATTGTTCTATAGTCCTTCCTTACAAGACTCATTCTGAGCTGTGTTGTGTCTGCATCCTTAGTTTTAATGATCCATTGACCCCTTAAAACTTGGTTACATTATTAACCTTCACCTTCCTGGCCCTGTCTTTGAATTTCAAGCTTATATTGGGTTCTAATTTAATCTGTTAATGGTGCTTTCATTTTCTCACTGGCCCTTGGTTGAGATACACCTATTTCTACTTTCATCACTGCCAGCCCTTCAAGGATTTCTTGATTTCTCCAGAGTAAGATGTATTTCTATAACCAGATATGGCAAGTTTGAATACCCTTGGTGGTAGACAGTGAGCATAGATTCAATTTGGAGATTATAATTCTAACATGTTATTAAATTTATCATTAGGTTAAACATAATTGAGAGTCAAGGAATTAATGAGTATTGTGGAGGATATGAAAGAAAAGATGATGCTGTTATGGAATTCATTGTCTAGTTTGTCAGGTGGAACTTTCAAAGACTGTTGAAATAAAGTGAATGTTTTTTAAATATGAATGCAACTTGTGGCCAGAGTCATTGGGGAGAGGGGAGCCAAAGTGGGTCCTAGAAGAAAGGCAAGAATCAGCAGTCGTGAATGAGAAGTATGCAGGAAGATGGAATAATTGTGAGCAGATGACACATCATAGTCTTAAGCATCAAAATGGGAGCTGCTATTGCACGTACTGGAAGACAGCTCATTTTTGAGTGCATTTCCTCCTGAGAGTAGTTCACAAAGGGCCATGATTCTTTAAGATAGTCTCTTTGACATCTATATTTTGCTGGAATATTTGGCAATGGATTAATACTCCAAATTATTAAACTTTCAGGTTAAAAAATTACGAAATAAATATGCAAAACAAACATAGGCCTATTACTCTTTCTGGGATGTGAATTAAGATGTATAAAGATGATTTAAGAGGCAAATGTCATTGATGTCTATGCAAATTAAAGTAACTTTACCTTTTTAAAAAGATTTATTTATTTATTTGAGAGAGAGAGAGCATGAGCAGAGGGAGGGACAGAGGGAGAAAGAATCTCAGGCAGACTCCCCACTGAGCGTGGAACCTGACCCGGGACTCAATTTCATGACCCTGAGACTGTGACTTGAGCCGAAATCAAGAGGTGGGAGCTTAACTGACTGAGCCAACGAGGTACCCCAGAAACTTTACTTTTTTATACAGTCAGTGGTGCAATGTGGAACTGATCATATTTAAGTAACTTTACTGTGAATATCCAGTTTTTCAATACCATTTGTTGAAGAGACTCTCATTTTCCCATTGTATATTCTTGGTACCCATGTTAAAGATCAGTTGACAGTATATCCATAGGTTTATTTCTGAGTTCTCTATTCTCTTCCATTGGTCTAGGTGTCTGTTTTCATGCCAGTACCATGCTGCTAGAATTACTATAACTTTGTGGCATATTTTAAAATCAGGAATTGTGATGACTCAGCTTTGTTCTTTCTCCAGGTTGCTTAGGCTATTCAGAGTCTTTAGTGGTTCCACATGAATTTTAGGATTTTTTTCCTATTTTTGCAAACAAAAATTCATTGATATTTTGATAGAGATTATATTGAATTATAGATAGGTGTAAGCAGTAGGGACATTTTAACCATATTAAGTCTTCGAACCTCTGAATACGAGGTATCTTTCCATTTACTTGTGTCTTCTTTAATTTCTTCCATCAATGTTTTGTATTTTTTTTAGTGGTTAGTTGTTTCACCTCCTTGGTTAAGTTTATTCCTCAGTATTTGATTCTTTTTAATATTATTGTAAATGGGATCTTTTTTCCTTAGTTTCCTTTTTGACAGTTCATTGTTGGTGTATAGAAATACAACTAATTTTTGCATGTTGATTTTACTTTACTGAATTTTTTATTAATTCTAAAAGCTTTTTGGGGGAGTCTTTAGGGTTTCCGATATCTAAGATCCTGTCATCTGGAAACAGAGATAATTTTACTTCTTTCTTACTAATTTGGATGCCTTTTATTATTTCTTTTTCTTGCCTAATTGCTCTTGCTAGAACTTCAAGTACCATGTTTAATAGAAGTGGTGAGAGTGGGCATCCTTGCCTTGTTCCTAATCTTAGAGGAGTTTTCAGCTTTTCCTATTGATTAAGATGTTAGCTGGGGGCTTTTCATATATGGCCTTTATCACGTTGAAGTAAATTCTTTCCATTCCTAGTTTGTGAAGAGTCTTTATTAATGAAAGGGTGTTATATTTTGTTAAATTCTTTTTTGTATCTGTGAGATGGTCATAGGATTTTTATCCTTCATTCTGTTAATATGTGTATTACATTAATTGATTTGTGTTCTTGTATCCCAGGGATAAATCCTACATGGTCTTGGTGTATAATCCTCTTCAACAAATGGTGTTGGCAAAACTGAATATCCACACACAAAAGGATGAAATTGTATCCTTACTTTATGTCATACACAAAAATCAACTCAAATTTGATTAAATTAAGATCTGAAACTGTAAAATTTGTAAAGAAAACACAGGAGAAAAGCTTCACCACATTGGTTTTGGCAATGATTTCTTGGACATGACACCAAAAGCACAAACAACAGCAGCAAAAACAGACAAGTTTGAAGAAAAAGCTTCTGTACAACAAAGGAAACAATGAATGGAATGAAAAGGCAACCTACAAAATGGGAGAAAATACTTGCACACCCTATATCTTATTAAGGGCTTAACATCCAAAATATATAAGAAATTCCCACAATTCAATATTTTAAAAAATAACATAATTGGAAGAAAAATGTGTAAAGGACTCGAATAGATATTTCTCCAAAGAATATATACAAATTACCAACTGGTATATGAAAAGATACTTAATATCACTGATCACCATGGAAATGCAAATTAGAAAAATCTATAAAGTATAACATTATGTCTACATATATCTACATATAAGTTATTGAATTGGTAACCATCTGTATTTATCTTTAGTCTAATGGATTCCTCAGTTCTGTTTTAGCAAAATAATAATGACAAATACTGGTAGAGGAATTAATGTGACTAATTGCCCACTTCAGCTACCACTGCTGACAGATAAATCCCTAGTAAAGAAATGATTGCAGTCAAGAGCATAATCACCATGCCCCAGGGACCTCTAAAGTCTTAATCCAAATTCTTTTTGTTAAGTCATTTTTAACAACCACCTTTACAATTTGAAAAATAGTGATCATGATCTACTGAAGACATATTTTATTTTTAATATTTTAGGTCTGAGACAGTGTGTCCCTGCTGCCCTTTTGTTCATTTTCAAATATTAGCTCCTTTAATTCACACAAAATTTCCTGTGATGGGTGCTACCTATTTTCCCCACTTTTTAGAAGATGATACTGAGAAACCAGTGTGGTTAAGTAATTTTTTCAAAATAATGCAGCTATGCAGTGCCTGGATGCCTGAGTCAGTAGAGTATGTGACTCTTTTTTTTTTTTTTTTTTTTTTAATTTTTTTATTGTTATGTTAATCCCCATACATTACATCATTAGTTTTAGATATAGTGTTCCATGATTCATTGTTTGTGCATAACACCCAGTGCTCCATGCAGAACGTGCCCTCCTCAATACCCATCACCAGGCTAACCCATCCCCCCAACCCCCTCCCCTCTAGAACCCTCAGTTTGTTTTTCAGAGTCCATCGTCTCTCATGGTTCTTCTCCCCCTCCGATTTCCCCCCCTTCATTCTTCCCCTCCTGCTACATTCTTCTTCTTTTTTCTTTCTTAACATATATTGCATTATTTGTTTCAGAGGTACAGATCTGAGATTCAACAGTCCTGCACAATTCACAGCGCTTACCAGAACACATACCCTCCCCAGTGTCCATCACCCAGTCACCCCATCCCTCCCACCCCACCCCCCACTCCAGCAACCCTCAGTTTGTTTCCTGAGATTAAGAATTATGCTGAGTATGTGACTCTTGATCTCAGGGTTGTGAGTTTGAGTCCCATATTGGGTGTAGAGATTACTTAAAAAAAATAAAATGAAAATAATAATAATATGGCTAAGATGCAGATCCAAATATGCACTAGTGCATTCTGACTCCTTAGTCTGTATTCCCAAATGCTCCCTACCCCAAAATCCAAGTTAAATAGCATTATTTGCCCATTTATTTGTACGTATTTTTGTTGTTGTTATATTTTAAGAAAAAAATAATTTCAGACCTTTTAATGACACAATTTTTGATAATTGGAGGGGACATGCATTTGGTCTTCTTTGGTGTTAAGGTAGATAAAATCACCAGCAACCATTTTCAAGCTGGTTAATGAGAAAGTGTGTTTCTCATTGCTGTGTTTTACCTTCTTATTCTATATATTAACTTACAGTATGCTCATAGGAAATTTGTATTCCCTTAAAATAAGCACAGATTAACAGCTCAGGATTTTGATGATAAAGATCACTGTTTCCTGCCAAGTCTTTGAGTTACTGCTCTTGTTAATAGCCCCAGCAGCCCTGTAGCTATTAAGTTTTTGGCGATGGGGAAATAATTGATACCATGAAATTCTAGAGCCATGTATAAGTTGGTAGCAGATATAAAAACTCAAAATTTTCCAGAGCAAGCAGATCTGCAGAAAGGAAATAGTTATATTCTTGAGGAAAACTTTAATCTCTGAGGAATGGGGAGACTCTTCTCTCCACTGGAATGATTGAAATACAATCTAGATATATTCCTGAATTCTAAGATTAAATAAATGTGTGATATTTGTCTTCCTTCCAAGACACTAGCGTCTGCTTATTTATAAATGACCTGGAAATACATACATAAATGAGCATCCAGAGATGAACATAAATCAGAGAAGGATTGCATCAGAGGTCCCAAGGGAAGAGAATGTTTCAAGGAGGGTTAATTTATATTATAAAATGTTCCTCAGAGAGAGAGAAAAAAATGTCCATTGAATTTTATACATTTGTTGTGACTTTTTTATTTCTAATTTTTTTATTCATTAAAAACTGGTTTTGCAACATTAACAGGTTCTATAATTGGTGCAAATGTAAAAATTCCTATTTGTAGGGAAATTGTCTAACATTATTATACCTTAATTTGAATGTTTGCTTATAAGAATAAGCAGGGGTATTAGGACTGCTGATGGTATTTAGTCTCTATAAACACTTTGAATTTGAATGGGGAGTTATATGTGATTATTACCAATTTCCCTGAGAACCTGAGTTTGGATAGTGTCCGTTTTGAGCAATGGGTTCTACAGAGTAACCCTCTAGGAAAACCTCATAAGGAGCAGGAGAGCTCACCATGAGCCAGGGGTTAGTGAATAGAATAGAACTAATAATACCTAGTAATATCTTTTTATTGTAGAGTGTTTTGTGCATACACTGGAAAAAATGTCTTATGCCACAACATCTTCTAAAGGGCTCAGCATGGACATTATTATGAGCACACCCTGTAATGTACTGGCCTGTGGCATGCCCTAGTACATTTGAATAGCTATTTTCCTCCTCTTGATATGTGGCTTCTTCTCCTTTTATGTGTCAAAAATTAACCCAATTTCCTCCACTGGGAAGTTTTTCCTGATCTTGCAGGCTAGATTAGGAATCTCTTTATTTTCCCATATAGTAGCTTGTGCATGATAGAACCAGACCCATTGGTTTCCAAAATAGATTATGAACTCTTCTAAGGCAGAGATAGTATATTATTCATCATTTTATCCTAGTCTACTGCCTGGCATATTATACACCTTAGTAACTGTTGCTTAACTGAACTAACCTCCTAAAGTTGTGTTAAGAGAATATCAGTGTTGTGGGCAGCTTCTGAAATAGTTCCCAGTGACTCCCACCTTCTCAGATTCATACCCTTGTGTGGGCTGGACCAAGTGACTTGCCTTTGCAAAATAGAAAATGGCAAAATAAATGGGATGTCACTTTTTATATTAGCTTTAAAAGAATCTTGAATTCTATATTGCTCATTATTTCTCTCTTGCCCTGTTGTTTGCAAGCTCTGATGTACTAAGCTCAAATGTTGAGATCTACACTATGGAAAGGACCGGGTGTTCTCCAGAACTAAGACCCTCAGTCTACTGACCCATGAGAATATGAATCCTGTCAACAACTTGTAAATGATCTTGAAAGAGAATCCACCCCACTCAAGCTTTAAGATGGCTGTAGCACAGGATGACACCGATTACAGCTTTGTGAAAGACACATAGCCAGAGGATCTATAGATAATAAATGTTGGTTTAAGCCACTACAGTCTGGAGTATTTGTTATATAGCAAAAGCTAAATTATGTAACTGTTAAGCCAAAGCCTGAGATAGACTCTCCCAAATTATTCCTTTGGTTAAGCAGGATATCTAAATCACCTTGATGTGTTATGTGCAAGACCTGGAAAGTGAAACTTTGCAGAAAGAAGGACACTTCAAAGGCACCCAGATACAATAGTGAACTATAGCAAAAGAAGGTCCATGTATCCTAGCATTTGCATTTTAAGTTCTTGAGAATTGATGAGAGGATGTGCCACAGAGTAAAGATTAATAATTTCTTACCAGATATGATCAAAATTTGGGATCTTTTTATAGTTATGTGTTAAGTGAGGGACAGAGAGCCTAAGCAATTCTGAGATTATATGACAAAAGAATTATTTATCAAGAAATATAACATACCTCTGTATGATTCTCAAATTTAGATCCTTTCCACCGTACTATGTTTTCCAACCATACATTAAATACCAGTCCTCCAAGAAAGAAAAATATGTGTATAGCCTAAATTTATCTATAAATGATTCAACTAGAATTCTGTGGAACTAACACTAATATCTGAGTTTCTACTTGTTCTAGAACTGAACAAGGAAAAAGGCTGAACAATAAGACTTGATTGTAGAGATAGAAACAAAATTGCATGCAGAGGAAATTGTTCTGTTGGTTATGATATAGCTGGAGAGCAACTTTTGAGTTTCAGCTTGATGGCCTTTGTATCATATTTCTTTGGTACATTGCAGAGAGATAAGAGGAACAAAGCTCCAGATAGAGCCAAATAGATCCCTTAAAGGTAGAGAACACAAAATTGGACATGGAAAGTGATAGTGATGAATCATTGAATCTATCCTATAAGAAACATACTGTAAACACAGCAAAAATATTCAATAGTCTACATTACATTTGTTGAAGTAGGACATATAATCCAAAACATAAATAATGATACAAGGTTAATGTTATAACAAAAAAATTATGTTGACATAGAACTTACTATATTTATACATCTATACCAGCTTTTTTTTTTATTTTTACAAGAAATAACAAGAAATGTCTTGTTATTTCCACTTTACAGGTGAGAAAACTAAAGCTTAGAGTGTTCTCATAAATTACAAAATTATCTATGCAAAACCCAATTAAGTGATATAGCTAAAAGGGGTATAGGATTTTAGGGCTAGAGTGAGGAATAAAAATTTATTCGAGTATAGGAGCACCTGGGTGGGTCAGTCAATTAAGCATTTGACTCTTGTTCTCGGCTCAGGTCATGATCTCAGCCCCGACTCAGGGCTCCATGCTCAGCGTGGGGTCCGCTTGTCCCACTCCCTCTGCTCCTCCCTCCACAGGCTCTCTCTCTCAAATAAATAAAATCTTAAAACACTTAAAAATGTATTAGAGGAATTGGGGCATGAGTTGTAATTTGAAATGTAGGATTTAAAGAAACAAGGAGGTGTTTAGCCCAGAGAGAAACCATAGCAGTGATTTTTTTTCCAGCAGCAAGAATGTGCAGATCATTTAGGGAACAAGGAAGAGTCTGTATCGAATGAGAGAATAATGTCCCTGGAATGGCAAATCTAGACTTTGATTTTGCCCATTTTGTTTTGAATTAATAGAAGAGATGAAAATTGAAGGATGAAAGGAATCTACAAAATACTGGTTTCCTCACCAAATTCATCTCCTCTTACTTATTACTACAATGCTTCTTATTCTATTTTGCTTCATCATTTAAAAAAAATTCTTATCTGGATTTTTTATTTCTCTATTTTATCAGTGAATCATTTGATTTTTCCTACCAAAAATATTTTTAATTTTCAATACTATCCCCTTCAAATTTCACTTTCTTTAAGTCCATAAAACCCAATTAAATCTTTAAATATTTTCTTTGCAGAGAAGCTAGTGAAAAAACATGTATAGGGAGGAAAAAGTAAAGAAAAATAAATGCTTATTATTATTATTCTCTTTTTTCAAGTTCCCTAACTGCATTTATTTCATGAGTTTGTCCCTCATTAATTATAGTTGGCAATGGATTCATTGTAAGATTAACTAAGCAAAGCCAAGACCATTAATTTATGAATAACTTTTATTCATTCTTCATTTATACTGCTGCATATAAGGTCATGTTTTTATGCCAAACTAAATGCAACTGTAAAAAAGCAGGAAGACATTTTTAACAAAACACTCATAAAACTCTTTGACCTGTGGTCAAAGACTGTACTATATGAGGAGCAAAGCCACAAATTAACTAAACCCTAAACTATTATAAATTTCACAAATCAGGATGTTGGAGGAACTAGGAAAGAGTAAAAGTAATTCCTTCTTTATAATTGATATTTTTACCTTGTTATACCCAAGCCTGGAGCAAGTAATATATTTGAATTTTTCTGCTGAGTTTATTTTATATTGCTACATTTGAATATATATTAAAGGAAAAGGAAAAAAGGCTTTTTATAACTAAATATTATATATCTACCATTTTTATTTTTATTTATCTTTCATAAATGTCAACTTGAAGAACATTCTTTAGTAACGAATGTGGTTTTGGTTCTTGACAAAAACATGAAATTTTTATTGGTTTCTTGAAATAATGTCTATTTCTATATATTTAATTTAAATGAAATTCTCATTTGAAAGGGACTAAGTATTAAAAGTGTGACAAAAATACAGATAGTTATTATTTTCAGTAATTTAATATAAAATGTAAACCTTTTAAAGTTTAATTTAAGTACATCTGGTCTAATTTGTTTTTTTCTCTCCAGAATCATGTAAGTCTAATTTTGAGGTAGCTCTGATACAGGTAAGAAGACATGTTATAAGATGATATTTGATTCAGATACAAGACGTTTCAGTAGAATATGTAATGAAAAGTTTGAATTGTTTCATTTCATAATTA
Source organism: Phoca vitulina (assembly GCF_004348235.1). NCBI lineage: Eukaryota > Metazoa > Chordata > Mammalia > Carnivora > Phocidae > Phoca > Phoca vitulina. The sequence goes on from NW_022589726.1 coordinate 479,041, forward strand.
TTATCTGATTATTGCTAAGTAACAAATCACCTTATAGGAGTATTTTAAAACTTTATTATTTATTTTGCTCACAAATCTGTGGGTTGACTGGGCTATAGGCATTTCTCATTTGGGGTCTTCTTTGGGGGCTGGAGAGTCTCATGTGATTGCAGTCAAATGGGTGGTCGGGGCTGGGGCCATTTCAAAGTTTTCTTCATTCACATGTTTGACATCTAGACTGGAAAGATACTAACAGCTAAGACTCCTCAAGCCATAGTCTTATACTCTCTCTCTCTCTCTCTCTCTTTGTAGCCATATTTCTTAGGAGGAGGCTGAAGGCTCCCAGAGTGAATGTCCCAAGAGAAACTGGTTGAAACTGCATGGCTTTTTCAACCCATCCTTGGAAGTCACACAGCATTTCTCACAATATTTTATTCCTTGAGACAATTACAAAGATCAGTCTGTTCAAAGAAAGGGGGAAATTGATTCCATCTTGCAACCAAGGATGAATCAAAGAATGTAAAAACATGTTTGAAAACCACCACATCATGTGTGCAAACTATTGTCTAATTTTCTTTCTTCTCTTTCTACAGAAAGAGTCCATTTTTATTTAATAATGACTAATTTATGAGGTACTGAAAACCAATACCTCACTGTATTTCATCAGTTATGATTACCACAGATAACTGAAAGCACTTTTTGCTCTGTGGACCAATATTTCCACAAAATAATAGGAAAAAATTTAAAGTCAACAAAAATGTGACCTCAGTTAACTGATATAATCAGTAAGTAGGAAAATTGATTTCTAGTGTTTGTTCAGTAAATATTTGTTCAGCACCTAGTACATGCTCACTGATCAAATGAATGAAACTATCAAAGAAAAACAAGAACAGTAGAAGTACACCTAAAACAACAGTGGTTTTTTTTTTCCTAGGAAAACAACTAAAAACTACATGAATTGTTAACCTAAGTTTCCATTTTAAAAACTAAGTATTATTGCTAAACTAAAAAAAAAAAAAAAAAGGAACCATAGAAATAAGTAAATAAATTAATAAAGGAAAGACAAGTACACTTTTTCAAAAACATGTGTGAAAGACATGAAAAAGTCTTTTACAGAGTAGAAATACAAATGACCAATAAACAGATTGGTTAATAAAACATGAGCTCAGATAAGATAAGTGGGTAGACCTAATCAAGATTGATTTCAAATAAGAAATTGAAGTTGATTTTACAAAGAAGAATGGACAAAATTATGGATGGCTGAGGAGATAAGAGAAATCAAAATCAGGGTAGTAAATCTAACACAATCTCCATTGTTGCCCTTAGTTAACTCTTATAATTACATTCCACATCAGTCTTTCTCTTTTCTGAATTGTTAGCACATTTATACCAAGTGCCAAGTCCTTGAGCATGTGTTTTTTCATTACTTTTTGTTTCTTGCTTCTCCAATTAAATGGTGAGCCCTCTAAGGACAAAAACAATGTCTTCTTTGGTATTTTCCATTGCACAGTGCTGGGTGCATGGTACCTGTTTAATATATATCATTTAAGAGTTTGTTGATTGAGCAAACACCGAGCAAGATACAATAGATAAAATACTCCATTCTGAATATAGGCAGGACATCCACAGGAAAAAAAAAATTTCTTTCTCACAGACTGCAAAATTGTCTACTTTTTTGCTCTACTTTTTATGTTGCTTTTAATATTGTGATTAATATAAATTAAAGAGCATTTAATAAAAATAAGCACTATTGCCTAAAAATGAATATTTTCCAATTTCCAGCATGGAACTGGGAAGACATCATTTTAATATTTTAATATTATGTATTTGTAAAACACTTCAAAAATGAAAATTATTGAAACATTATTTTGTCCGAATAATATTTCCTTTCATAGTCACACATATAAGATACAGAGAGAAGTCCTGTTATTTGCCAATCCATTTCCATATGTATATTTAAAATGATACTATATGATTCATTGCACTATTAATGTTTAGAAATAGCTTATTTGTCACATTTCCAGATGTGGGAAGATACCAAAAACCCACTATTTTTTATTTTATAAACTGTCCAGAATAATTTAAGAACAAAGGAATCATAGTTATAACAACCAGTTGATTAAAGTGGGTGAATCATTTATCCATATTGTTTATTTCCTTCATATATGTGAAAGTAGTTGCCTTTTACTTTTGCAGTATATATAAGCTTATGGTACAAAACAAGATACTCTAAGCAAGAAGGCAAGAATGCTTGCTTTATAGTGGAAAAGATTTACATTTTGTGGAAGGCAGTAGTGGGGGAAAAATGTGCATACTAATTATATCAAAGAAAACAGAAAATGGAACAGGTTTATGCACATATTTAATGCACCATGGAAAAAGCTACATATCCATATATTTTGCTTATTTAATAATTTGCATCCCATATTACATTAGGGAACAGAGTGCCCTGTGTGGATTCAGTTCTAATCTCAGGAAGGACATTTTCCTACCACTTTGTATAGAGAAAGATGACGAGCTCAATTAAAAGTCGATAGTGAAATGAAATTGTATTTCTGAATGCGAAACAAGCATTTGACACGCATTTACACCCTAGTTTTTTTTGTAATGAAATACAAAAACATTACAGTGAAATGTAAGATAAATTAGAAACTAGTTTGGAGAAACAAATCCTGCCACGATTTCACTGAATTGCCCAGTAATTAAACATATCCAGTAGTTGTCAGAAACACGGAAAGTAAAATAATCCAAAACATAAAATTCCATCTCATGGGAAATCTTCTTTCAACTTGAAGGAATAATCAGTTTTTCTTCGTGGACATTAGCAGAAAAAGTTTTCTCTACTGAACTCCATCCGTGGACTAAATGAGTACAGAGCAAATAAGAAAGCCTAAATGCATGAATTAACAACTTCTAAAGGTAGCATTCTAACAGGTGTGAGCTAATATCTCATTTTGGTTTTCATTTGTTTTTCTCTAATGATTAGTATGTTGAGCAGTCACTTCCAGGTGGCCAGTTGGCCAGTTGGCCATTTGTATGTCTTCTTTGGAGAAATGTCTCTTTAGGTCCTTATCATTTTTTACTGGGATAGAAGTGTGGGATTTATCATGACCATAAAATATTTGTTTAAAAAATGAATGATTGGTTGCTACAAGAAGCTTTCAAAAGGTATATTTTATTGCTGTTTATATTATAATTTCCAGCTGTTTATATTATCATTATTCCTGTTTATATTATTGCTGTTTATATTATAATTAAGATATAGTGAAAGTCACAGATATCCAAGTAACTAATGATCAAACAAAAAATTATACATAAGCATAAGTATATGGCATTTATAGGGAGAAATAAGTGAATCAAGAATTGTAACACAAAAGATACAGTCTTAGAAAAATCCTTTAATGTCTTAATATAGTGATTTGCTCCTAGATCATTGCTTGAAAAATATTGCTCATACATTTAGTGATTTTCAGGCATTTGGGGAAATGTAGGTGGAAACAATAGGTTTTCCAGCTTTCTGAATGATAGGGGGAAAAAAGAATATAAACAAGAGCAAAATAGAGAAACACATTAGACACATACTCCTACAACAATCTCTTAGGTATACTTGCCATATTTGCTGACTTGATATTCAAAGGTATATGCTAGACTAAACCTACTAGGACATTCATTTATTCTTTCAATCATTCAGTGAACTTATATCTAGTAGTTACTATGTGTAAGCATATATGGGAGACAGTATGTTACACAGATTAAGATAAAGGGAGAGCACCATTTAAGCAAATTATGACAATACAACACTGAATATTCTACTGGTGTTCATAAACACATCAGTGAAAACTGTGTTTGATTTTGCCTGAGGATGCTGGAAGAAGATTTATAAAAGAGAGAGCTCTAAGGTGCTTCTTAAAGCAGGAGAACATTTTCAGCTCTAGGCAGAGGGAAAAATAGAAAAAAATGTGAAAAATAGAGATTAGTCCAAGGCCATTGTTGTTTTGGGCATGAAGAAGTTCAGAAAAACTGTGGCCCAAGGACCAAGAGCCATAGGATAGGAGAAGCAAATGGAAGAATACTTTATGTATGATGGGATAGAAGTTTGTGTTTTAATCTGTAGGTAATTAGAGCCAAGAACATTATTTAAATAAATCATATTTGTTATTCTGAAAAAATTCTGTCAGTTGTGTGTTCTGGAATGAGTGGGTTAACTTGTGGCCAGAAGGGGTTAGAAAGAGGTACAGAGAGTTTCTTATTTCATGTAGGGTTTGGTCAGCTAAAAAGATAGCATATATAGTGGGAGGGAAACAGTGAGTCATTCTTCAGAAAATTGAATAGTCATTGCTAGGATAAGTGGTCCAGTTCTTTCCTCCAGCTACTGGGGCCTGAATACTTCTTTCCATTGACAAGAGGATCTTCTTCATACAAAATTACACATCCTTAGTGGGGACAACTGGGTAGTCCACATCAAATGACTAGTCTGTTCAGGGTTACAGACACCCAGTCCGCTTGCCTCAATGCAACACAACTTAAAAGGGCCATTCCAGCTCTAGATCTCCTTATGGAATTATGTGAAGTCTGTTACAACTACATTGTAGTTCAACTTCTGCCTCCAACTTATCCTGCTTTCCTCTTTTTACAGGTACTAATGTTAAGAGTATTCTCCAATAAGCACTTGCATAAAAGTAACTGACTCCTGGAGAACTAAACCTGACACTATGTTAGATGACATAAATATAGGAATATAGGGTGCAGATAAAATATAGAGAGAATAACTCATAAGGACATTATTAAATGTGACATTTGCTATTGACAAACAAGGTCTCATGTTTGTACCTTTCCTTGAAATATGAAAAAGTCCCTTCATCTGTATTCTTTATATGTTCATCTTTTGTTCACTCTTATATTCTTTCAGCAAATATTTACCAAGTTTTCTGTGCATAAGAGACTGTGCTTGACACTGGAGATATACATATTGAATAGAATATGGCCTTCTCCCATCAGAGATTGTGATTATTTAGAATGGCTAAGGATCAGGGCATCAGGGAAATAATGAGACCAAGTAATCTGTAGTACTTATTCATGAGAGAGTTTTAGGTGATACAAAAATGATTGGAGTCATTGGCAGCTTTTGGGTTCTGTATGGTATGGTCATATTTGTATTTGTAAAAAAAAAAAAATCACTTCAGGAAAAGTATGAAGAATATATTGGAGGAGAATGAGACTGAAGGTAGGAGCCCAAGTAAAAGGCAAATTTAATATTACAAGATATCTATGTAGGGCAGAAGCAACGTGATGAATGAAGAAATTCAGATGGGAGAATACATTTAAGTTATAATTAGGAGCAAAGAAGTTAATAGAACTTTGAACAACTTGTGAAAGAAATGATGGATAGAAATGGATTGACTATGAATCTCAGTATTTTATCTTGACCTTTAGGTTGCCTCTTGCTATCACTGAACAAATAAAGAAGAAACTAGAGAATACAATTTGGTGGATGAGAGAGGAGGTAATTGGTTCAATTGGTTTTGGACAATCAAAGATATTAGAGTGTATGAGGTCCCCAAAGGAGACACATCATGAAAGAAAAAAATAGCTGATGAGAGAGTAACACAGAGTAGAACCAAAAAGAGGACGCATAAATGAGAATGCAAAAAACTGGGGGGTTGGGGTGGGGGGGAGCTAGGTGAAGATTGAAAGATGATACTGTGATTCCAAGGGATGAGCCAGATTTAAGAAAGGGCACTGACCATTATTGAAAGCTACAGTCAAGTCAGAAGTATAACAATGAGAGCATTATTGCAAGGCTTAACTAGCGCAATTTTAGTGGAATGAGGAGACAAAGGTAAGAATTCAAGCATTGTGGACTAACAAATGATAGGTGGTGTGTAGAGAGTATGATGAGTTTAGACTCATTTCTGGTCATCTTAGAAATGAAAGAAGAAATAATAGGTAGAGAGATTCAAAGGTAAAATTTTTAAGGCTTAATTTTTATTTTTGAATTTTTAAGATAAAAAGGACTAAGTATATTTATAAGCAGAGGGGAAGAAACTAGCAGTGGAGAGAAAAGCTGTCAATATTCAATTAAAAGATTTATGGCTGGAGAAAATTTCTAAGGTCAGTAAGTGGTTGTGAACATAGAATCCAGAGTGAAGGTGTCATACTTCAGATGTCGATAGGTTTATGTCTTCTGAGATAAGAGGAAAAGAATTATTGATATACAAAAGTTTGTAAGTTGGATACGTGGAAGAAAGCTGATGATGGACCCCATACCCTGGTGACATCCATTTATCATGTGAAATAGAAAAGAATGTTTTATACTAAAGGAGAAGGGTTGGAAAGATAAAGGGGGATGTGAAAGATTTTGAATACTTTGAGTAATATGAAAGATCATGAATGGCTATAAATAGAGGAATTTCTAAGAGTCACTGAGAAGTCATATGTACTTATAAACTGTAATTTTGTAGAGTTAACAAGTTGCACAGATAAATGATATTGACCAGCAATTTTGTGCAAAACAATAAATGAGGTATTTGGGCAATGAATAGGATTATTTGAACATCTGAAACGGAAATGTCAGCCTTCATCTTTTAGACCACTACTTTGGCCAAACATTGGTTTTCACATTCTCTCTGGCCATTACATTGGGTAACTCAAGGGAAAAATCCAGTTAGACGTGTGTGTGTGTGTGTGTGTGTTTGGAGGAATCTCTTATGATTAGAATAATTGGGCATTTTTTTCTCTAGAGGATAAAATATCTATAGAGGGAATAGATACAGGTTGGCTCAGTTCATAGGAAGCCAAGAGAATTATCCGGTTAGAGAAGAGGGATGAGAAGGCCATGATCCACAGTACTCACAAACCATTCAGTCTTGTAGATTCATGAGACCACCATCATACAGCAGTAGATTGCTACTGACAAGATAACATCAGTAGCTCAGGAGAAACCCTAATTATTTCAGGGTATGTGTATGTATTTGTGTGTCAAGACAAGAGCTCTCAAAACCTGTCTCAGACTCATCTTTTTGAAAGAATTAGTCATCAGTTCTATATAAAATATAGCCAAATACCCAATTGTTACAATTATGCTTCTCCCCTGACCCTGGTTTGTACTTCAAAAATTACTCCTATGTAAAATTGTCATTGAATGTTTGAGTGCAGGAAAGAAACCAAAGGAATAATCTTACATAACCAATAAAACTTATAAATGCTGCATCAAAGATCAGCCAGCCTTACCGCATACATGTAGGTTAAGACCACAAAAAAAAGTCTAACTATGCCTGAGGAGCTAAACTGTGGTTGCTGTGGAAACAGAGCTTAACTTGAAGGTTTTACAGTGTTGTGCATTGAAGATTTCAAGCTGACTGTGCAGTAATGTCAGCTTTTTCAGTGAATAGATTGCATCAGTTACAGGAAATGGCATGAATGGAAGCTAATGAGTTCCTAGGACTGACAACAACATTAAACACACACACACATACACACATATGCACACACACACACGTCTAACTTTGTAGAAGTGTACTTAGATATTATATATCTCTTAAGTATTCCATTTTTCCTTGTTTTAGTCTGTTTGGGCTGCCATAACAGAATGCCAGAGGTGAAGTGGCTTATCTACAACACATATTTATTTCTCACAGTTGTGGAGACTGGGATGTCCAAGATCACGCCTGCAGTTTCAGTGTCTGGTGAGAACCTGCTTCTTGGTTCATAAACTGTCATCCTTTTGCTGTGTCCTCACATGGTAGAAGGGGTGAGGAAGCTCCGCAATCTCTTTTGTAAGGGCACTAATCCCATGCAAGCGGGCTCCTCCTTCATGACCTATTCACCCCCAAAGACCCCACTTCCTAGTAACCTCACACTGGAAATTAGGATTTCAACATATGAACTTGGGGAGACACAAACATTCAGTCTATTATATGCTCCACTCTGTTTTCCTAAATCATTTCCAATGGCAAATTCTCACTCTCATGGCATTTGTAATATTCTAAAGATTTCTTCTTTATTTATTGTGACAAAAGTAGTAATAGATGGCCTCTAATATCTCTCTCATCAATGATTCTATTGATAATAAACCATGGAGGCCTTAATCCAAGAGCACTTTAAAATTATTTTGTCCCACAGACAATACTGAACATATATAAGATGGAATATACACAGATATACAGACCTAAGTTTAGCTAAAGAGAAAGTAATGTCTCTTACAGACCAAATCTGTAAACAAAGTTCAGATACATTTTTATATCCCCAGATGAAAGAGTGTATATACAGAATATACTTTATGCAAATCACTTACCTAATGTCTCTGACATTTCTCTATAATAATTATGTCATCCACACTTCCCAGTGTGACCCAAATAGGAAAAGGAAAAACTAGGGAAAATGGGGATAATAAAAGTACTCTAACAGCAGCCTCCAGCTCAGAGGTCCCCACCCCAGCCCCAGCACTTTCTTATGAGAGTCACATTACCCATCCATCTCCATTTCCCCCCTTCCTCTTATTGGAGTCTCCAGGTTACTAAAACCCAACCACAGCCAGTGATGTTCTCCAATCTCAGGGATGTCAGGCTTCCCTCCTTGCTTCCCTGTGCCTTGGTCCTGCCTGCTATCATCTCTGCAGGGGGCACTGGCTTGCCTTTAGGCTAACCTTGAAGGTAGCTATTGGTTTGGTCAATCATCTTGTTGACACAGGGCTGACACGGCAAGTATTGTGGAAACCTTTTTTTTTTTTTTTTTACTATGTTATTGCTCCTATAAATTCCCAGTCTCTCTTCCATTTCTTGAGTCATTGCACTGAGGTTAGATAAAGACTCCATCCATATAGCAAATAATTCTTTAATTAAACACTCAAAGAGGGATCGTGATTTTTTTTCCCTATGAGTAATCTACATTTTTTGTGCTTTAATACTTTGATTTATTATTTCAATTTAATACTTAATCGTCCCTCTCTATCCTTTTTTGAAACTGCACAAATCCCTCCGGGACATGAACAGAAAGATAATATAAATAGAATTCACAGTGCGTCATTCAAAATTATTCTGCCTTATCGTGAACAATGGGCCAACTTTCACGTCCAGTCTCCACTCTAAGAAGCAATAGTAGGAATAGTTCTTATGGCTAGACACTGCTTTGAGTCTTTTACTTACATTAACCTCGGATCTTCACCAAAATATCAATCCCTGTATTACCGATGAGGAAACTGAGGCATAAATTGCTTAATAACTTGTCCAAATTCTCATGGCTAATAAGGGGCAGAGCTGTGATTTTACAGCAGGCAGTCTGGCTCCTGAGTCTGTGATCTTTTTATTCCATTTCCTTATATCTGAGTTGAAGGCAGTTTAACTTATCAGGTACAACATCCTGAAACTTAAGGATAAGCCTTGGCAAATTATCTAATTCCAACCACCAGTGAATCACTACCAGCTCCAACAGTTCCTCCCAAATTATCCATAATTTGCAAAAAAGAAAAAAGAAAAAAACACAAACAAACAAACACCTTCCTGAAGCCCATGCTGAGAAGCATGTAATTCCAAAGGGGATATGAAAATGAAATGCCTTTCTCTGGAGACTCCACTACAGCGGAATTTGATTAAAGTACTCTTTTACACTTTTAATTAAAATGGCACTTTTTAATGCAGTGCTACATAAATCTTTTGTAGTATGAATGTTTTCAGCTACCCAAATATTAGCAATGTTAAATAACATTGAGGCCATTTTTCAAGTCTTTAAGTATTCTTTACATGGTTATGTACATATTTATAACAACATTATTAGACTGCCTTTTAAATTTTTTCAGTTTTAGTCATCATTCCTTATGGCAATGAAACATGAACTTTTGTTTACCGCCCCCCACCCCTATCTGCTTCCACTCCCCTCATTCTTCCATTATAGTCATATGTGTTTAATCACCAGTTTGGATTCATTCAGCAGTCAGTGCGTTACTATGACTACATAACATCATTTACGGCAAAGCCATGGGGTATACTATGGTTACTTTTTCTTTCTTTAAAAATGTTCCTGGTTGGGATACCTCGACGGCTTAGTTGGTTAAGTGTCTGCCTTCAGCTCAGGTCATGATCCCAGGGTGCTGGGATCAAGCCCCACATTGGGCTCCTTGCTCAGAAGGGAGTCTCCTTCTCTCTCTGTCTCTGCTCCCCCTGCTTTCTCTCTTTCTCTCGCTCTGCCAAATAAATAAAATCTTTAAAACAATGTTTTGTGTTTTCCCCCATATGTTTTAATTATCTTGTTTTTTCTTTTTCATGACTTCCATGTATTGTTTATTAATTTAGCTCAAAGCTTTCTGATAGAATTGTAAAATTCTTCTCAAACTCCTCATATACATTGTATATTTTATCAATTTGCTTTGTAACTTCACATCTGCTTCTGCAACCTTTCTAAGACGCTTTCTAGAACTCATCATGGGATTATCCTCTGCCAACATCTTGGAGATTCTTTTCACCTCTCTCAGAACCCGTTTCCTCACTCCCATTTTTTTTTCTTGGTTTACTCCTTTTTATAATATATCTTCAAGGTTTCTTCAAAAACAGCATGCAGGAAATAAATGTTAAGAGGCTCGCGTGTCTGAAAAAAATCTTTATTCCAACTTCCCACTTGATTTGATACGGGTTAGGTATAACTACAAGTAATTCTCACTTATAATTCTGAAAGGCTTGCCCATTCTTCGTTTCTTGAGGGAAACCCCTTCTAGTCTATTGGCTCTTTGGAACTGAAATAACATTGTTCCCCTGCTCAGGTCACAGGGGTAACCACACCACACAGGCTTGTAATTTAGAGTACTATACACCCTTGGCCATGGTGATTGATTCAGGAATGAGCATGCAACTCCAATGGCTCACTTCAGCTATATGAACTCCGAAAGAGAGAAATTTATCCTTCCTCCTTTGGGATCCTGAACTGTGAGGACTATGCAAACCTGGAATTGCCAACAGCGCCCTCCCCTGGCCACATGGAAGATATGCTGCAGATCACATACTGCATAATGATGCAGAGAGGAGAGCAAATTTTGGGTTAGGAGAAGAGAGAGACTAAAAATAATATTTTCATCCCTAGAACTAGGCAAACTGAAGCAAATATGTTTTATTTCAGAGGGCCTTTATGAACTATAGTTCTGTTACTTGCAAACAAAAGGATATTTAAGTCAATGAAACTGAAACTCAATAAACTGCCTCTCTTTGATCACACATGGTGAATGGCAGAGACAAGTTTTCAGCCCAATGACTCTTCTTCCAGGGCACTCTAGCTTCTTGCGCGTCCCATGCCAGAGCACGGACACTGAGTCGTGCTGAAGTAAGGTGCTGGAGGCTTGGTGGCGTTTATTATTTGCACTTTTATTAAACAAACAACCCAAACCAAAAACAAAAAGAGCAGTTAGCACCTATTATGTATCAGTCTCTGTGTCCTGCACTTTTTTTCCCTCTAGTTAGTTGTTAGGTTTAAACATAAAATAATGCTGAGAGTATACATAATATGAACTTATGACATGTGCTGCTACACCTACATCTTATTCGTGATGAGCATCCTGTTTGGAGAGCATGGGGACAGACTTCAGGCTCCAGCGTATTTCGGCTTCACCATCACTGTGTGAGCCATTCTGCAGAGATTTCGCATGCTTTTAGCTTTCACACAACAAGTTTCTTTAGTTTAGATTGGGAAAAGTAATTTAAAAGTTTCCAATTTTATATATGTACCATAAATATAAAAAATAAATAACAGTATTTTGCAGTTGTACTGGACATATTTCCTTAAACTAAAATCCTGGTGGTTGTTTTTCATAGGGTTGTACTGGGTTTTGGTAAAATATTTATTTTGTAAGATTATTACAGTCAAAAACCTAAAATACTATATGGCAACACTTACTACTTGCCCACTTTTTTATAGTTCCTTTAGATATTCTCTACTCTATGATCTTGTCAAAAGAGATAAAATAGGACTCAACAGAGAAAGAAATCTGCTAAAACTTGGCAGAGGGGATAGTTTGGTGTCAGGTGCATCAAAGAATGTTTATTCTTACATTCTTTGATGGATGTTTCTTCATCATCGTCATCATCATAATGATTTCAACCTACAGTTGTTAAGACTACATAAAAATACCTTATTTGAATTATCTAATGCATGACCATAATTTTCCATTTTTAAATTAGAGATAGTTTCATTAAATATGTAACAGTTTTTCTTACAACATATTTTTAAGTGCTGGAGTTGACAGTCCCTCAAGCATCTTTTGTTTTATGGCCTAATATAGTGAAAACTAACAGTATCTGTTAAAACTGGCCTAAATTTTAGGCAGTGCTAATTCCATTTTAGACATATGTTTATTTGCAAATGAGACACTTTCAGTCTATAATGGATGTATACATTACTAACTCCAAATTTGTATAATCTTTCTCCACAGTCTGCTTCTCAGTGTTAAAAATAATTATCTCTATAATGCTATGAAGATAGATAGCTTGGATTCCATCTTTTTTTCTCCATGTCTCTGGTTATTTGTACTGTAGTTCACTTACATTCCCACCATCAATGCTCTGGAATAAAGGAGCATCAGTAATATATGCCCTCCACTTAATGAAAGAGTTTTGGAAAGGTGTAAACTCATAACAGGGCATCTGCATTCTTTGGCCTGGTTCATCTTAGAAGATTAGAATGGGTGTTTTTGTTATGGACTAAATGTTTGTATCCCTACCAAAATCATATGCTGAAGCCCTAACTCCCGAGGTGATTAGATTAGGAGGTGGGACCTTTGAGAGTTAGTTAGGTTTAGATGAGGTCATGAGGGTGAGGTTCTCCTTGATGGTGTTAGTGCCCTTCTGAGACAGATCAGAGTGCTTTCTCTGTCCTTTTTTCTTCTTCTCTCTGCCATGTGAGGTCATAGCAAGAAGATAGCCATCTGTAGGCCAAGGAGAGGGTCCTCCCTGGACACTGAATCTGCCAGTACCTTGTTCTTGGACCTTCCAGCCTCCAGAATTGTGAGAAATAAATGTTGCTTAAGCCATCCAGCCTATGATATTTTGTTATAGCAGCTCGAACCAAGACAATAGTCAGTACTCATGTTCAAGAGCCTCATGATCAATAACACATCATCTCTGTGACTTTGGAAAAGTTATTTACCCTGTAACTCATTGTCCTTACCCATAAAATGAGTATCATGATAATACAGTTGTAAGATTAGATGACTTGATGTTTGTAAAGTGCTTTAAACAGTGCTTGGCTCATAGTAAATGTCAGCTATGTAATTGCTGTAGTTCTAGAAAGAGTTCTCATTTAACATAATGAGTCTTATCACCCCCTTTAGGTAACATTGATGTTCTAAAAATATGATTCCTAGTTTTAAATTCAGAAAATAGGGGCACTGCTGTAAACTAGACACTTTTGGCTGGAAATGATGGTAATCAACTCAATGGGTTGATCAAATAAATAGTTTGTGATCTCACAGAACTGAGCATAGCTGAATCCAGGGTCCAAAGATTCACGGGTTCAAGAATATCATCAGTTTATATCAGCCCTCCTCTCTGTTTCTCTCTTTCTCAATTTTTCTTTCTTTTGTGTTAATTTTGTTCCAGATAAGTATGTCCTACTAACACTTTCAAGACCGCACCATCTTTTCAGTTTGAGATCATAATAAAAGGGAGAAAGACCACACTCTTTTCTCCCACCACTTCCCCAAAGCAGTCCGTGGGGCCCATCTTGGTTCCTGGTCTGCCCCTGAACTGTCCCCGGGGGGTAACTAGTATTCCGATCTATCGATCAACATGCTTCAGTCACAGCCCACCTCTGGATCTGGGGGAAGTGGGTCCACAATTTCAGCCTTGCCAGAATCCTATAGAATAGGAGAAGAGTATATACTTAAAAAAAAAAAAAAAATTTTTTTTTAAAGAAAGGAAAAGAAAAAGAGCTTTAGGACAAATAAAAATGTATAGGCGTGCACATAGCAACTGTACCACCCCATGCTTTGGCTTGCTTTCTGTCTTTTCTCTCACACAGCTTGGCAGCGACCCAGAATTCCAGGGCAAATGACAAAGTCCGTCCAATTGTTTGGTTTAGCTGACCTCCACCACAGCTTTACCTCTTGGAATCCTTGGAATCCTGCTGCTGTTTCTCCCGGAGTCAGCACAGCTCACCCCTTGCAGCAGGAATTCTGGACTCAGGTGTTCAAATTCCTGCCGCTGCCCCTACTGTGTCAGATAAGTTCTATTTCTACAGCTTGAAAATGGGGATGATTGTATGACTATCTCAAAAATTCGTGAGGGCTTAAATAGGATAATCCGTGTAAAATCTCCTACTTTGCTTAATTTTTGATAAAATTATCACTGTTTCCTGGGCTACCCAGAGACCAGTGTAGATAAGTGGAGCACATGTTTCCTTACAACAAAGAGAATGTTGAGAGGGAGTAGAATTTAGGGGGTGGTAGTGAGAGCAATTAATTGTGTTCACAGGAGCAAGAATAACTACTCTCCCTCTATGTTTCATCTCAGGACATAGTGTGATCACAGCTTGCCCTTTCTTTTCTTTTTATTTTTTGTTATCCGTGGCAAAGTCTAATATCTGATGCATTCCGAACATGTAATTCTTGTTTGATTTCAGAGACTGTCAAATGAATAAATAATATGTTCGTACTTCAGGCTTCATTGGGTTTTATTCAGTGTTGCTATTTTTGCTCACTTGCTGTACTTCTTTGTGTCCTACTTCCTCCTCTACCTTCCTACAGATAAAATCTTAGATGATTTCCTTTAATGTTAAAAAGCTTTTCATAATGATAAAATATATATATATATATATATATATATATATATATATATATATACACACACACACACACACACACACATAAAACTCTGCAGCTCAGAGGCCAGGCGCACTTTTTAGTTCTCAATAGTGACAAAAATGCTTTCCCGAATGCTTTCATTGTATTTAGATCCCTTCAGCGGCCATGTTCTTGCTTTGGCAAACCTGTGGAGAGGTCATTCACTTCATTCAAATTCTATGGCTTCTGTGAATTTGCAAAGTATGTTTAAAAAGGCTTTACTCTCCCTTGTTCAAGGGAGTCTCCGCATAGAGGTATTTTATCAAAACCTTTGATGGGCTTTTTTTGTTATTCACCCTCCTTTTTGTCAGTGTCTTCATTAATTTTTCATTCTGTCATGAGGTAAAAGAAGATTTAAAATAGACATCTAAATAGCATGTACCAAATAGTGTAAACTTCTCTGAAAATACTTCCTTCTTCCTTTTTATTAATATATTTTTTTTCTTTGGTGTGTGCTTTTAGAGTAGGAGGGCAAGGAACCCACAGCGGTGGGTTGTTTATTATCTGTCTTTGCAAACGCTGAGAGACAAGATCAGTTCTCCTTGAGAGGCGATTGCAGGAGTGATTATCAGGCCGATCTGTCTATTTCCAATGACGGGCACTTTGAATAGCCTTCTTACCACAGGGCATTGAGGGTCACCTTAAAAGCAGATGATGGTTGACCAAGGAAATAATGGCTCATTATAAATATAAATTGTGGGTTTTCAAGCTAGAAACACTAGCCTTGAAAAGGAAAGGAGGACTCTGAGATTCTGTAGTTTTCTTTATTCCACATTTTGCAAAACGAAGAGGGATAAAAGCTCAGTCTTAAGCTACAGGAGACCTGAAGCCCATTCCCAGAATGGCTTTGATAAATCTCCAACTAGAGGGGTCTGAGGTTTTTTTTTATTGGGGGGGTGATTCCTCACCCCATTATTTAGGATAAAAGTATTAGCTCCAGACCCCTATCTGTAGTGTTGTGAAGATGAAACATAAATTAGGAATTTTGAAGACACTGAATAAATAATATTGCTCATCTACACACTTTCATTTTCCATGTTATCTCAACATTTTTCAGTGTAATATATGGTAGTTGTATGTCAGACCAAAAGCTTTCCATGCCTTATCTTTCTTCCACCATAAAAACCCTAACCTAGTATTCACTTTAAACTGCCAGAATCCAGGGAAGTTTCTAATATATTTTCATGCAAATGGTCATGTTCCCTTTATCTTTAGGGAAGAAAACTGATGAGTTAGAAAAATTGCTAGCTTAACGATTTGGGTGGTGACTACATGAAGTCATTTGTCACATATTCTCATTCATAATGTGCAGTAGTTCTCAAAGTGTGGTCTCTGGACCAGCAGTATCAGCATCACTGGGAACTTGTTAGAAATGCAAATGTTCAAAACTTACCTTAACCTATTGAATCAGAAAATCTGATGGTGGAGCCTGGCAATGAGTTAAGCATGCTCTCCTAATAAACTCTACAGTTCGGGAATCCCTGTTTTAGTGGACCAGTAGTTCATTAGCTTTAGTATCCTCCAGGTACTTGCAGACTGGTAAAAATGAAGATTCTGGCAACACTCAAAATATAATAATTCTGATTCAAGCTACATGATGTGGGCCACAGATAACTGCATGAAAAGGAGCAGGCCAGTAAACCTGACGTTGATGGGCCTTATAATTGCCTGGGTTAGACAGAATTGTTTAACGTTAAAGTGGTTCAGCTTTCTCTATATGCAAAACAAAGTCCTATTGTTTATATTGTGCTTAAACTCCATATTAGGTTTGTGCAAACCAATTTATCCAGTCCACAAAGTATAGTTTTCAAGTTAGCAGATGAATTTTTGCAGTATGACTGTAACAATCCATACTGAATGTTCAATGTTCTTTGTGATGTACTTGTACTTCTAATGTTATTTGGCTATTTGTAATTAACTATTTATACTGTATCACATTAAATCAGTCTAGTTTCTTGCATTAGTTAAAGATTATTCTTCTTTTAAGGTTTGAAGTCATGTTTTTTAGCCAAAAACAAAATCTTTGGTAATCTTGCTTTAGGTAGCTTTCAAAATTGGAGGTTAGTTTATGTAACTATGTGAATATTTCCATTTGATGGACTGGTGCTGAAAGACTATGAAGAGTTTGTTGCTTTATCACACAGGACTACAACACTGACGGTATCACAAGTGTTTTGTTAGTATGGTAGCTGCCAGCCCAAATACCCGTTTTAATGAAGCTTTGTGCAAGTTCTTATCTCTTGCTGTGACTGACTGTGTTATAAATAGCTTGGCCACTGACTCCTCATTAGACTCATATCAGGAATCAGCCCAAGCTCCTTTAGCTTACTCAAAGACCTGCCCTGCTTTATGGTTCCTAATTTTATATTCATATAGAACAGATAATGCTCACTTAATGGTCTTATTTTTCTCTGCTGCTTTATGTTGTCAAATGGAGATCATTTTGTAATTTCTGGGTGGCTGAATTTTTGAGATATGCTCTTGCGATGTGAGCTACTCATCAAGCGTAAATGGTATTACTCTACTCCCTTACCATCAGATAAGAATACCTGAGAGAATGAACAGCTGTGTGTGTGTGTGTGTATAGGACAGAAGAAGAGAATTGAATTTATCAGAATTTTCCAGTGGGAAAAAGGAAATGACAACGTCCTGTCACTGTAGATCTAGAAAAAGATGACTATTTTACCTGCCACTTGCTTTGTGTAAGCCTGACACCCTTTCCCTCTATAATGTTAAAGAATTGGCATTGCTCAATAACCATGAGCACAAAGCAAGATTTGGGTAAACCGTATATGGGTGTATGAGTCATATATGAAATAGAATAGTACTGCTAGTTACTATAACAAACCTCTCTCAAATCAAAGTGCTTTAAGTGCATATATATATATATATATAAAATATATGTATTATTTATATATTTTTCTTCATGTTATTAACATGGGTCTCCTGGGAGTCTGTTTTTTAAGGAGTGACCTAGGGATTGGGGCTCCATCTATGGTGTGGCTCTACTCTCCTGAAGTCATTTACTTGTGGCTACAGAAATAGGGGAGAGAATTTTAGGGTTCACCCTTCAAAGTCAGATGTCTCATTTCTTTCTATATTTTATTGGCCAAAACTAATCACAGTCACAATATCACTGCAAAAGAGGCTGGTATATGTCCTAATGTATGCTCCAAAACAGTGAATAGAGTCGGCAAGTATCCAGACAGTCCCTCTGGTCATCAATATCCTGTTCATCATGCCTCCCGTACAGAGGACGTTCAGCCTTTCCAAAGCTGTCAACCCCCAAATTCCATCAGTCATGGCAGCCATCCCAAAATCTAGGATACTTATGTGATATCCATTCTTCCCAATTGTGTCCAAATATTATTCTTTTCAGTCTAGAGACCTATTGTCAAAAAGATATGATTTGCACACCCTCCTCCTAACAACCACTCAATTATTTAATGGTGAAACAAGGAAGAACATAAACGCAAACATTCTTATTCCGAAAGTAAAAAAAAGAGACACATTACTGGTCCGTAGTAATTCAAAATCCTGCCAGTCAGACTATGTGAAAGCCCCTTCCCTGGGATGGGGAAGTTTCTTGAATGAACACCAAGTCAGCTATCTGGGAGAAACTACCTTCTTAATTTTTTTCCATATTCTTTTTGATCAGATTTCTGGGGTGTGTCTCCTTGCCCAAGCTTGTCCTTAGCTATATTGAAAGTATATTTTTGGAGTCCTGTTTCTTCTCAATGAAGGTTATGGGCCCAAGAATTATTTTAAGTATTTGTCAAGCCTCCCCCTCCATTAACTTTTTTTAATAGCTATTTTTTTTATGCTACATTTCCTTCAAAAACTTAGTAGGTTTCTGAGCTGTTCTCTTTGATTAAGTTCCATGTGTAAGAAACCATGCCCAATGTTTTCCACTAGACATTGTTCTCCAATCTGTTCTATTTCTTTTCTTTGCAGTATCCTAGGTCCTTTTGGACCTATTTGTGGTCAAGTTTTGCCATAGAAAATGATAAAAATAAATCCAGAATATATGAAGAATATCACTAAAAATTGAACAGAAGATTTTTTTCAGCTATGAATAATTGACCCAAACACCTGCTTTTAATTTCTATTCCCTCTACATAAAAAAAAGAAAAGTACATAAAGACATTATTCGTTAATTTTAACCTAATATTTTATCCAAGAAGTTTGGGTAAGACTCTGAACATCATTCTTATGCTTGGTGATACTTAGTTTAACCACCTTTCTTTCTTCTTTCTTTCTTTCTTTCTTTTTCTTTCTTTCCTTCTTTCTTTCTTTCTTTCTTTCTTTCTTTCTTTCTTTCTTTCTTTCTTCCTTCCTTCCTTCCTTCCTTCCTTCCTTCCTTCCTTCCTTCCTTTCTTTGTGAGAGAGAGAGAGAGGGCACAAGCAGGGGGAATGGCAGGCGGAGGGAGAAGCAGGCTCCTTGCTGAGCAAGGATCCCGATGTGGGACTCAATCCCAGGACCCTGGTATCATGACCTGAGCCGAAGACAGACGTTTAACTGACTGAGCCACCCAGGCATCCCAGCCACCACTTTTTCTTATACTCACTGACACCTACTATCTCTTGGATATATTACTCCATCCCTCTAAATCTCATCTCTAAAATGAGGATGATAAGGACATCCTATCCCTAATGTCACTTTGAAGATTAAGTTAAAGAACATTAAATTTCTTGTATAGTGTGTAAGATCTCAGAATTATCATTATAATAATATATAATAATAGTTATTATTATATAGTAAAATAATGTTATCATAATATCTTATTATTACTGTTGTTGTGCTGCTTTTATCATAACTGTCATCCATACTTCGGGCTTGACATAAATATGGTATCTGTTGTATATTTCATACAACCAATGTTTATTGACCGGGATCTAAAACAATGATTAAGACATGACTTCAGAAAGTTCTGAGCTTTGTGATTGCTTTATGAATAATCCACAGCAATTTGAGAAAATTCAATTCTTATGTTCGCATTGCTTTCTTTCACCTGATCACTTATAAATGTCCACAGATTATATCAATATTTATTTATTCAATAAACCGCATTTGGAATAACAGATGGCTTTGAATTGCATGCATATTATTTCTTTGGGCCTTAGTGATGTATTGAGCAATCATTTGTTATGTAATGGTTGCTTCAGGAAGCAGAGCAATCTTCCAAAAGTACAGGGCAGACACATGGTGCAGAGCACCAGGGCATAAACAGACACGTGCAGGTGGCAATGACATGGACACAGCCCGTCGAAGTACTGGCAAGAGCTTTTAACCACTAATCTGCCTTTGGGCTACAACAAACACTACCAGTGTGATCATTCCTGATTTGTTTTAAGAAGATATCAACTTTTATTTTTAACTTCTTGTTTTAGATTTAGTATGCCGAATCAAGGTACCGAATAATGCATTATCGTTAGCCTAATTCTTCAACTTCTATTCTACATGATGCTGGATCCATCAGACAATTCAAGTAAGAAAAAGACCTTTTAATTTATTTGTCACTACGTATACAAAACACATTTCTTTTCTAGATAAGACTTTGGACATCAGATACAAATAACAAAATCTATGTAAAATGTGTTTCCTGGAATATATCCGGCTTCCATATAGAAAGAAATACAGTGCCCGCCATAGTACTTGCAATTGCCAAAATCGTCGAGATTTTGGATAGGTGTCCTGGCATTGTCAGCATCTGACAGACCTACCACTGTGATGTAATGGGAACCACCCCAAAGCCCTTCTAACTGATTGCTGATCTCGAAATAAAGCTGGTCTCTGTCTCTGACATTCAAGGGATCCAAGATTGTACAACTAAATAAAAAATACTGACGAGTTAGGAATAATGTCTTCTTCAATTACTGTTTTTCTCTTTTTTAATTTCTTTGATTTTAGTAAGTCAATACACACTGTTTTTGTGCTCTAGAAAAGAAACAAAAGCAACTCCAGCTTGAAAGCCTTGAATTATTTGTGGGACCAGGGTCAGATATCACACTCTCACATTCATTATTGTGCTACTGTTCTTCTTTAATATTTAATCATTACAACTTGCCATAACCTAAAAAGAAGGATTGAATGACACCCAGGGTAGTTTTTTAAAGTGCTCACAAGTTACTTTTTTGTAAATTAAATCTTTTTATCTAGAAGCCCTGTGTGTTGGCTGGGGAGAGGGAATAGCAACAGACTTCCTCAGGATTAAGAGGAGCTTGAAAATTTATCATTCAGATTTGATCAGTATTCTGATATTTTCCTAGGTTTGTAATTTGATCTCAAGGAACTCCTACTATTATGACTTCGGCACTATTGTTTTATCAGCCTCAAACATACTATACATTTTCTTTTTAAAAATTCCCCTGACCCACTCATTTTCATCTCACCAACTATGCTGACATTAGGGCAAAACATTCTGGGGATCAGAGTCCCGTCCTTGGCTTCCCCACTTTGTGCTCTCTCCTTCATGCTTTCCTGGTTGTGTTTTATATTCCTTTCCACCAGAGATGGCTTTTAAGGGGGTCACCGCTCACCTACCTCTATTTTGAAAATCCAGTGGAGAGTTCCCTATTCTCCTCTCTTTTAGCTCTCAGAAACACCTGACACAAATAAGCTCTTTCTTCTTCTGAAGGAATTCTCTTTCTCGGTTTCTGAGAAGACATATTCTCTAGTTTTTGGTTTCTTCCTAATTTTCCTCTCAGCTTTTTAGTTTTTCTTGATATTCCTCTACTATTCATCCTCTCATGCTAGAATAATCCCAGACTCATTTCTGACCTTATTTCTCTTTCCCCACTGTCACGGTTAAAGATGTAGCTTATGAAATCAGGCTACCTGAGTCTGAATTCCAGATTCATCAATTATTATGTCCTGTCTTTAGTCATGTTACACAGGCTCTGGGTGGTTCCATTTCTTGAATTGTAGAAAGAGATAAAATCCATGTCTGTTTTAAACTGAAGTTATTAGGATCAGATGAACTAATCTAAATAAAATGTAAAATAGTGTCTGGCCCACTAATGAGTGTGTGCATCTGTGTGTGTGTATGTGCATAACACACATATATAGATGATATGTCAATTTTTGTGATTATTATTATTGTAATCAGCACACGTAAAGTCTGAGCATTTGTTCCTATAATTCTACCCTTGAGTTTACCACTGACATCCAGAGTTGGCAGCTACCTGACAACTTGATACTTCCACCTGAAGTTTCATATTCTAATAGTAATATGAAACTTAATACGAGCCAACCAATGATTCCTTTCCCCTGATAACTTTCTTCCTCCTTCAGTCTTCAGTTTCCTTAAATGATACCACTTTCCATCCATCGGCTCAAGTTAAAAATTTAGGAAACAGCCCTGAGTTCTCTCTCTTCCTTATCATCCAACCATGTATTCATTTTCTTATTCATCTATTTATTAATTAAAGAGTTACTGAACTGTATGTAACTATCGGCCTATTGTTCTGAGCCCTACAGAAACAACAGTAAGCATAACAGTTAAGCCCTCTGCTAGGCTGGAACTTACACTTAAGTAGGGAAAGACAAATAAACAAATGGATAAAATACTTGATAATAATAAGCACTATGAGCCTCACGGGACCAGGGTTATGTAGAAGGGCAAGCATGACTACATGAAATTGTGGAGTTTGAAGAGTTCTCCTTAATGGATGACATTGAATCTTGGATCGAAATGACCAAAGAAGAGGGGTGCCTGGATGGCTCAGGTGGCTAGGCACCTGACTCTTGGTTTCAGCTCAGGTCATGATCTCGCGGTAGTGGGAATCAAGCCCCACTGGGGCTCAGTGCTCAGCTCGAGTCTGCTTTAGATTCTCCCTCCCCCTTGCACCCCCCTCCTCCCCTCGCATGCGTGTGCATGGACTGTCTCTCTCTCAAATAAATAAAAAAATCTAAAAAAAAAATAAATGACAAAAGAAGAAGATGAGGAGGAGAATAAATTTGGGATGCAGCTTGATTTGTCTGAGGAAAATAAAATGGCTGGTATGGGTTTATAGTGGATAATGATAAGAGTCATTTGAAATGAAGCCAAACAGGTAGGAAGCAGTCAGGTCATGTGGGCATATATACAAAAAAAAAAAAAAAAAAAAAAACAGCTTGAGGAGCTTGTAAATCATCCTAAATGCCACAATAATCTGTTGAAGGATTCTGAGCAGGATGATGATATAGAATGACTGTCTTGTAAAAGTTTTAGAAGTCCCATATCTAATACAAGTTCCATTTTTTTGCTTAAAATCTTCTCAGTGAAATTCATCATTAGTTGAATAACCGACTGCTTTGCATATAGCAAATGCATGATAAATATCATTGAATGAATGATTAAGCAAAATAAATTTTACATAACTTTATGTTTTTGTGAAACTAAGCAATATTTAAAAATAAAACCATAGAGTTTTCCATTTTATCTAAATTAGTACATTTTGGGTGAATTTAATAAAATTCAATTCAATAAATACGTATTGTATGTTATACATCTTCTTTATAAACATGCTACAACAAAATAAGGAAGGCACAATCTGCCCTCACAGAACTCAAACTCTAGTAAAGCATATTATAGTCCAACAGAAGAGTGGATCACAGAACTATCTCAAGACAAAAGCAAACATGGGTTTGATGGTTCTCTTTCTTCTTCCCTTCATTCGCCCTCTCTTTCTGTAGGAAAGCTACATTAGCCTAGGGGTGGAAGCTGGGTGGAAATATGGAAAAAATGTTAAGTAGTCAAGTGGAGTGTGAAGGACGTTGATAATTTATAGGCATCAGGTGACTGTTGGCATCTGAGACTAATGTATCACTAAATGTAGCTATAAATTACTCTAAGCTTGATTATAGAACTGCTCATTATTAGTCAACTTGGTTGCCATAACAAAACACCACAGATTGGGCTACCTAAAGAACAGAGAGTTATTTTCTCATAGTTCTGGAGGTTGGAAGTTCCAGATCAAGTACGAGCAGAATTGGTTTGGCATACAGATGGCCAACTTCTTGCTGTGTCCTCACACGGCCTTTTCTCTGTCACCTGCAGAGACTGGCAGAGAGAGAATTCTGGCACTTCTTCCTCTTCCTAGAAGCACACCAATCTATCAGATCAGGGTTCTACCCTTATAATCTCATCCTTCATTACCTCCTAAAGGCCCTGTCTCCAAAAATAGTCACACTGGGGTTTAGGGCTTCAATATATAAATTTAGGTGGTGACCACTCACAATTGGATCCTGTGTCATCTATTAAATTTCCCCTGAATCTAACAGTCTAAAACAACAAAAGTTTCTCTGGTACAGGAATTGGGAAGAGGCTTTGTTAAGAGTTTGTGGCTGAGAGTCTTTGATGAATTTGTAGCCAACACATCAGCTGGTGCTGTAGTGTTCTGAAGGCGAGGCTGGGACGGGAGGATCTGCTTAAAAGATGGCTCATTCACATGGTTATAATTTCAAACCATCACAGCTCCCTAAAATTATTCCTAGCTTTATAAATCTTTATGTTGTTAAATAATGTTAATTTCATTGTAGAAATACAGCAGTGCCTTAAAACTTAAAGAAACTTAAGGAAAAAAGAAAGTAGAATCTATAAGAAATGGATGAGTTGGATTATTTACTCTGAAATTCAGGAAGGAGCCTCAGATGACTCAGCTCTTGGTAGTAGAAACGACAAAAAAAGGAAGAGACCAACATTTTATCAGCATACCTACAGGAGCCTGATTTTTACTAGTTCATAACAGTTTGTTTGCATCTTAGCAAAGGAAAAAAAAGTCTGGTAATTGATCATATTTTAATGTCACATATTAAATAATTAATTTTTTACTGAAGTATTTCTTGAGTGATTGTAGAACAAAGACATTGGCCCTCACAGAAGATAGGCAGATTTGATTACTACAGTTCTTTTCCAGTGTATGTTCACTGGCCCATAGAATGCAATTTTCTGAGGCTCTGAATATGTGCTTTAGTTTTGGTCTCGCACAGTAATACAGCCCATTGGTGTCCTTTCGCTTTAGAATAGTCAATGGATTTTTTTTTTTCTCTTGACCTGATAAGCTATTTCAAGAACCAAGAAGAAAACAAGAGCTAAAGATGTGTTTCAGATGCTATCACTGGAAATGTTTCTTGACTGATACGAACAGACATTCAGAGGCCAGAAAGACCTTAACCTTGCAATACTGAAGCCAGGGTTATAACTGCTTTTCAAATGGTAGTGTGGTTGGTACTGAACTTTCACAAAGTACAGCATTGCAATCTATGGCGTTGTTTCAGAATTGCAAAGACTCTCTGATCTTGTAACTAAATTCCAGTGGAAAGCACTAAGGAAGAGAAGACTGCACATCGGGGTTCCAGAGACTTCAGCAGACCACTCAGCCCTTCTGACCTCTCTTTTCTTTATTACAAAGTGGGAAGTTAGGGTTCATCGCTTTCTGAGGCCTCCTGAAGATCTACAGTTCTGTGACTATTATTTTGAGGTAGAAAATAGAGAGTATCATTAACATGACTGTTATGAACATATCAATGAAAGCAATGAGCTGTAAAAGATGCAAGTTTATTTCTTACATAACCAAACCAATTTAACATTTAATATTTATAAGAACTTTTTAATGAAATGAAACTATCCGGGATATAATTTACATCGATATTAAAATTCCATGATAACAGCAAGGAAAGCCTAAAGCTTTACAGGCGCTGTGATGACTGAAGAAGCTGCTTATTAGATATTTACTGAAAAATTCAGGAATTATAAAACACCAACACTTTCTCTGTAACATCTAGTATCAGCATATTAGATAAGGCCCAATATATGATCTTATAATAAATGTTATCATATTAACCATTTCCAGTGGGGTGATGACGGCTAATACATTTCTAAGCATATTATCACACCAATGGGCTTAGTGCAGGGAAAGAACTAATATATTTTGAGTAATCTATGTTGAAGCCATAGTGCTCAGATATTTATATATCTCATTTACTAAAGTTGATTGGTGAAATTACTTAAGCCAAGATTGAACATTGTTAGCTTGGGTAAAGTTTTGCTGTAGACACAGGGTCAGGAGAGTGACCTTAAGCTGATCATCTAACGTGGATTCACCATAATGCTTTCATCTTTGAAATTAAGGGTTTGGAGTGATGGGTCTCCTTGTGCAGTTGAAATTTATAGGATTTAAAGAAACACCTGTATTCAATTATCTGCTCTTTATCTTACTAACATTAAACAAGTTAAACATATTAAACTTTAATTTCTTTAGCTGCAAAGTGGAATTAATATAATGCATCTTGGGGCGCCTGGGTGGCTCAGTCGTTGAGCGTCTGCCTTCGGCTCAGGTCATGATCCCAGGGTCCTGGGATCGAGCCCCGCATCGGGCTCCCTGCTCCGAGGGAAGCCTGCTTCTCCCTCTCCCACTCCCCCTGCTTGTGTTTCCTCTCTCGCTGTGTCTCTCTCTGTCAAATAAATAAATAAAATCTTTTTAAAAATATATAATGCATCTTTCATGGTTGTTTTAGGATTAAATGCGACATTGAACATCAACTATCTCACAAAGGACCAGCACATAGTAGGTACTTTGTGTATGGGATCACATCCTTATATTTTCTTTAGCTTCAGTGTTCTTTCTTTTTTCTTATTTAAATAATTTTTTCTAGGTTTCCCATTAACAGGACTAACAAGATTGGAATAATAATACATTTTAAGGTTCTTTGCTCAGATTAATCTAGATGGAATCAAATGATTCCTCCATCAGTATACATTGTTAATAGTGCCAAAAGAATTGTATATTTGTATTTTTATGACAGTATGAAAAGTTCATGGATATACATGTATAAGTAAAACTGTTATATCATGTGAGCCTGTCACCTTGGTGCTTGGAGATCTCAGTACTTGGAAGAAATGTGAGATCATAGGCATAGAGTGACATTTAAGATGTAAAATTGATACTTTGGTTAAGTAAATGCCAAGTAATTTTCACTAAAATTGAAAAAGACAACTACATTAAAAAAATCTTATCTGTTTGCCAGTGGTACCTCCCCTCGCCCTACTCCCTACTAGTCCAGGACCTTAGGCTTGCTTCTTGGTGACTGATGCAATGGCACTGAGGCATACACAGGCAAATTCTAGAAACTCCATCCAGACAGAGTTCATGCCTGAATATATGTTATATAAGCTTTTACTAGAGAGCTCAAATACAATGTGGTAAAATAAGTGTATAATGTGGTACATTTCATAGTCTGTTACTCCACTCTGCCATCTCTCTGGTAATGGCAGGCCTAGTACATTCCAGACTAAAAAATATTTGATAAGTGATAAAATGCAAAAAAAGACCCCAAAACTCAGGTTTATTAATAACAAACACAAAATGGCATGAATGTTAAGGCAAATTAAATATGATCCTGGTAGTTCACTTAGGTGGTAAGATATTCCAATTTCTGAAGGATGTTGAAGTTCTTTCAAGGACCTGCCTTAGAGGCCCTTGCCAGTTTATTTCATGGGCTCAAATTGTCAAGGTGCCCATCTGGCTCCATGGCTCACCTTCTGCTGGCAAAGCTGCCCGGCTGGCTATCCATAGCATCTGGAGCCCAGGTGTTTATATTCTGGATCAGTGAAGTGTTCCCAGCCACCTGCTATGTTCACAGTAGTGAATATAATATTTTGATTTTAATATTAAAAAACAAAACTTTTAAAGGCTGTTGGATGGTTTTACTCTCAATATCTTTCTCATGTCCATGTAATGCTCTTTCAGCAGAACAAATCACCCCATGTCAGTTTAAGTTGTGGGGAGAAATAAGAAAGTACTTCTAGGGCTTGCCTTGAAAACTCTGTTCTGAATCCTGAGTTATCAAGTAACCTATACATCCCAATTGGTCTTGGATATCCTCAGTTTAGGTCTGTTGTTGCACCATAAGTATTGAAAACTCCCTCTTTAATTCCCAAAATGTCCTGGTTTGGACAATACATTATATGGGTATCCTGTAACCTCTTTTACAATGACATTAAGCATCCAATATTCTTCTTAAGATTCTACTCATTTCTACTTTTAAGCACTGAATTCGGAGCTGGATAAATTTCTTGACTATAGCTGAAAAAATAGGTGGATGATTCTAGAGCAATCTTTCACAACAAGGAGATGCCAGTACATGCAGGTGCTGAAAGAAATTGCCTGACGTTTATGGCCAATGTGGTAATTGTTAAGGCAAGTGAAGGTAAGGGATTGAAATGACAATGTTAGGAGCTCATATTAACAATACATAGGCTTGTTGCCAAAAGATCTTACTGAGTGACATAAGGAAGAGGGCTGAAACAGGAAGTTGAGGCCAGGAGGATATGGACCCCAATAAATGGTGCTGAATGGTGGCAAAGCAACAGGACAACTTGTCAAGTGCAATACTTTAAGAGTTATTTTGCTGAGAAAAATTGTATTAACAATTCTTGTCAGTGACAGAAGCAGTGAATATGAGTTTTAGGAAGAGACTTTTAGTAATATCACTAGCTCCTTACCAAACATATCTTGGTCTTCCCATTTAAAATTGTATCTCTGTTTTACAGATGGAGGGAACATGTTTGAACCATCAATTAATTTTTCTTTTCCTGTTTCAAAGCTTATTAATCAACTTCCCTGTTTCCCTTTGAGGAGAAGCACATAATTTATATTTCTCAGTACATATTAGCAAATTAGCATTCTGGTAAATATATATGAAATATCAGGTCAATTCAGTTTTTTATCAATTTAATCAATGAGAGGACATTCCTTTTAGTTTTATTTAAATTCTAGTTAGTTAACATATAGTGTAATATTGGTTTCAGGAGTACAATTTAGTGATTCATCACTTACATATAACACCATATAACAAGTGCCCTCCTTAATACCCCTCACCCATTTAACCCTTCCCATGCCACCTCCCCTCCAGCAACCCTCAATTTGTAGTCTATAGTTAAGAGTATTTTATGGTTTGCTTCCCTCTCTCTATTTTTTTTCCTTCTCCCATGTTCATCTGTTTTGTTTCTTAAATTTCACATATGAGTGAAATCATATGGTATTTGTCTTTCTCTGACTGACTTATTTCACTTAGCATAATACCCTCTAGCTCCATCCATGTATTTGCAAATGGCAAGATTTCATTCTTTTTTATGGCTGAGTAATATTCCATTATATTATGGAATATTATATATATATATAGAGAGAGAGAGAGAGAGAGAAGTGGTATATATATGTACCACTTCTTTATCCATTCATCAGTCAATGGACATTGTTTGGGCTCTTTCCACAATTTGGCTATTGTTGATAATGCTGCTATAAACATTGGGGTGCATGTGCCACTTTGAATCAGTATGTTTGTATCTTTTGGGTAAATACCTAGTAGTGCAATTTCTGGGTTATAGGGTAGTTCTATTTTTAACTTTCTGAGGCGCCTCCATGTTGTTCTCCAAAGTGGCTGCACCAGTTTGCATTCCCACCAACAGAGCAAGGGTTTCCCCTTTCTCTGCATCCTCATCAATATCTGTTGTTTCCTGTGTTGTTAATTTTAGCCATTCTGACAGGTGTGAGGTGATATCTCGTTGTGGTTTTGATTGGTATTTCCCTGATGATGAGTGATGTTGAGTATCTTTCATGTGTCTGTTAGCCATCTGGATATCTTCTTTGGAAAATGTCTGTTCATGTCTTCCGCCCATTTCTTAACTGGATTATTTGTTTTCAGGGGGTTGAGTTTGATAAGTTCCCTTATAGATTTTGGATACTAACCATTCATCAGATATGTTATTTGCAAATATCGTCTCCTATTCAGGAGGTTGCCTTTTATTTTTGTTGATTGTTTCCTTCATGGTGCAGAAGCTTCTTAACTTGATAAAATCCCAATAGTTCATTTTTGCTTTTGTTTCCCTTGCCACCAGTCATGTGTCTAGAAAGAAATTACTGCCAATGTCCAAGAGATTGCTGCCTGTATTCTCCTCCAGGATTTTGATGGTTTCCTGTCTCACACTTAGGTCTTTCATCTGTTTTGAATTTATTTTTGTGTATGGTGTAAGAAAGTGGTCCAATTTCATTCTTTTGCATGTAGCTTTCCAGTTTTCCTAATACTGTTTGTTGAAGAGACTTTTTTCCATTGGATATTCTTTCCTGCTTTGTTGAAGATTAGTTGACCATATAACTGTGGGTCCATTTCTGGGTTTTCTATTCTGTTCCATTGATCTATGTGTCTGTTTTTGGGGCAGTACCATACTGTCTTGATGACTACAGCTTTGTAATATAGCTTGAGGTCCAGAATTGTGATGCCTCCAGCTTGGTTTTCTTTTTCCAAGATCACTTTGGCTATTCAGGATCTTTTGTGGTTCCAGACAAATTTTAGAATAGTTTGTTCTAGCTCTGTGAAAAATACTGGTGGTATTTTGATAGGGATTGCATTAAATGTGTAGATTGCTTTGGGTAGTTTAGACATTTTAACAATATTTGTTCTTCCAATCCATGAGCATGGAATATTTTTCCATTTCTTTGTGTCATCTTCAATTTCTTTCATAAGTGTTCTATAGTTTTCATGTTTTCTTTTTTTTTTTTTTAATTTTATTTATTCATTTGAGACACAGAGATACAGAGAGAGAGAGAGAGCATGAGCAGGGAGAGAGGCAGAGGGAGAGGGAGAAGCAGGCTCCCCGCTGAGCCAGGAGCCTGATGTGGGGCTCGATCCCAGGACCCTGGGATCATGACCTGAGCCGAAGGCAGACGCTTAACCATCTGAGCCACCCAGGCGCCCCCCAGTTTTCAGAGTAGAGATCTTTACCTCTTTGGTTAGGGCTATTCCTAGGTATCCTATGGTTTTTGGTACAATTGCAAATGGGATCTATTCCTTGATATTTTTTTTTCCTGCTACTTCATTATTGGTATATAGAAATACAACAGATTTCTGTATGTTGATTTTATATTCTGCAACTTTGCTGAATTTGTGTCAGTTCTAGCAATTTTTTGGTGGAGCCCTTTAGGTTTTCTACATAGAGTACCTTGTTGTCTGTCTGTTAATAGAGAAAGTTTGACTTCTTCCTTGCCAGTTTGGATGCCTTTTATTTGTTTTTGTTGTCTGATTGCTGGGGCTAGAACTTCCACTACTATGTTAAATAACAATGGTGAGAGTGAACATCCCTGTCTTGTTCCTGACCTTAGAGGAAAAGCTCTTAGTTTTTCCCCACTGAGGATGATATTAGCAATGGATTTTCATATATGGCCTTTATTATGGTAATAATAAGTGTTTCCTCTATCCTTACTTTGTTGAGGGTTTTTACCAAGAATGGTTGTTGAATTTTGTCAAAGGTCTTTTTGCATCTATTGAGAGGATCATATGGTTCTTATCTTTTATGAATGTGGTGTATCACATTGATTGATTTGTGAATATTGAACCACCCTTGCAGCCCAGGAATAAAATCCACTTGATCATGGTGAATAATACTTTTAACTATTACACCTGATTTGCTGGTGTCTTGTTGAGAATTTTTTGCATCCTTTTTCATCAGGAATGTTGACCTCTAATTCTCCATTTTAGTGGGTCTTTGTCTGGTTTTGGAATCAAGGTAATGCTGAAATGAAAGGACATTCCTAATTTCAAGCCACATTGGGGTTAGAGTACTACCCAGTAAACTAAGATCATGGTATTTTGGTGATTAAACATTTGATATCACCCTTGGGAACACTTCAGGTCATGATTTTATCACTTAGAATTTTTTCTTATTCACTATTTTGACTTTAACAGATGCAAAGTACAGTCAGTATATGTCCAAATTTATGTATTAAAAAGTGAAACTTGAAAAATACTACATTAGGTGTTCAAAGTCACAGAGTAAACCAGTAGTAATGTGTAGAGGGAGTAGAACATAGGTTTTCTAAATTCTTGTTTGTTGCTCAATTTATTAGCATATACATTTTAAATCTGTGGATTAGGGGTGCCTGAGTGGTTCAGTTGGCACAGGTTATGATCTCATGAGTCATGGGATCGAGCCCAGCACTGGGCTCTGTGCTCAGTGGCGAGTCTGGTTGAAGATTCTCTCCCTCTGCACCTCCCACCCCCACAAAATATATAAATAAATCTTAAAAAAAATAAAAGAAATAAATCCATGGGTTAAATTATTGGGAAAAATGCATGTTTATAACTTTTCAGAATGGACATAAAAGTCCTTAAGCATACTAGTCATGATTTCATTTAAAGAAATACCTTGATTCTGTCTTGGTATTTACAAGGCAGTCAGAGCCATTAACCTGAGATGACATTATTTTCAGTTGACATTAAACAACTTAAGCCTATTTTAGATAACATTTAAAATCCTAGACTTAGTTTAACAACTGGCTACATCTTTCCATCAATGAATGCTTTTTCTACCTTTGAGCTCTCTTAAGTGCAACCTGGTTTTTTGTTTGTTTGTTTTGCAAAGGTAATACATTCATATATTAAAAAATTCAGAAGGAATAAAAAAATTAAATTAAGACTAAATCTTCTCTCCTTAGCCCCCATACAGGCTTGTTTCCTTTCCCAGAAATGTTCACTGCTCCCAGTTTCTTGTACATTCCTCTCTCCAGTTTATTGTTTGAGATACGTACATGTACACATTCATAATTTTATTGTTTTTACACAGAAAGGTCCTATAATATACCTAATATTCTATGCCTTGCCTTAAAATAAATCCCTATGTGGCATAGCATTCTTTTTTATATCAGTTTGAAGAGAACTGTCATATTCTTCTTAATGGTGCATAGTGTTTCACTGCATGTATAAGCATGATTGGTTTGAACCAGCCTTAGTTAATAAACATATATGTGTAGTATTTACAATGCTGCCCTAAATGTCCTTGCACATCTGTTATTTTCCTCAAATGAAAGGAAGCTAAATAACAAAAAATAGAAAATCTGGGTAAAAGGATATGTGAATTCAAAAATTTTGCAGATATTGTCAAATTGCAAAGACAGTATTTCTGTTTATGTCTCTTCCAAGAGAAAGCAGGGGTATAGGAGAATGCTTCTTTCCTCCACCCTTCCCCACAATGTATGTCCTTATGCTATGTTAAAAAAATAGTATCTATTTGTAGTTAAAACTTATATTTTTTTATTATAAATTAATTTTGGCTTCTTACTGTGTTTAAGACTAAATTTCTATGCAATGTTTATATCTTTTTCCCTAGAGGAAGAGAACACTAGTGGCTTCAATATAGCCATACAAGATAAAGAGATAGAGCAGTCATTTTAGATCATGAATAGAAGTTACATTTTGGGGGGAGGCTGGGCAACAATAAAATGCCTGGACTTGTTATACACACATAATCTTATGAGACAGAAGAAAGAATCTAGTTTTAAAGCTATCTTTTCTTACCTGTTGTTGTTTTGGCATTTTTTACAGGAGCTTTGTTTGTGTCTTAACAAATATGACAAATTATATACTGGATCATCAGTATTTTTCAGATTTATTTGTAGATGTTATTATATACAAACAATAAAAAATGAAATAATTCATACAAAATTTCCCTCTACAATTTAGTTTTGTTCTTTGACTTACTTTATGATTATTTTTTGCTCAAGTGATTTTTTTGTGTGTTTGTGTTGTCAGATTTATCATAAAAATTTTCTTCTGTGGAATCTAGATTTTGAGTTATTTTTAGAAAGATTTGTCCCATGGGGTGCTTATTTTTTTCAAATTACTTTGTAAGCACATATTTTTTTTAAAAAAGTCATCTTGACACTACACTATACACAAAGAGCAATGAAAGATTGGTTACAGACACAAAGGTGATAAGTAAAACATAAAAGTCTTAGAAGAAAACATAGGAAAATATTCTTTGCCAGTAAAATGTGTAATTTTTTAACAAGAAATTAAAAGTGCTAACCTAGGGATGCCTGGGTGGCTCAGTCAGTTAAGCGTCCAACTCTTGATCTCAACTCAGGTCTTGATCTCAGAGTCATGAGTTCAAGCCCCACACTTTAAAAAAAAAAAAAAGTGCTAACCTAAAGGAAAAAAAACAGATAAAATAATAGTTTTTAAGATTAAGAACTTCTGTTCATCAAATAAAGTGAGTAAAACAAGCAAGCACAGACCAGGAGAAGATATTTAGGTATTTGCATATATTTGGAAAGGTATTTATATCCAGAATATCTAAAGTCCTAAAACAAGATCCTTTAATAAGATAAAGACAGACAACCCAACAGATAAATGGACAGAATACATTCATTTCACAAAAGAGGAAAATCAAATATTCAATAAGTGTATGAAAAAATGCTTGTTACCATTACTCATCAAAGAAATACAAATTAAAGCCCCAGTAGATACCACCACATATCCACCAAAATTATTAATGTTTTAAAATACTGACAATATAAAACTGTTGGTGAGAATGTAGAGCAACTAAAATCCTCTGAAACTTCTTATGGGAATGTAAATTGGAAAACTCTTTGGCAGAATCTTCTACAGCTGAACATGTGAATATCCAAGTACACTATTCCCAACAGAATTGTGTACATTTGTTACCAAAAAAGGTACAAGAATATATGTAATATTCAAAAGTTGGAAATGTTTACATTTTCATCAATAGAATGGAAAAATAAATGTGGTGTGTTCACACAATTAGTATAAATGATATTGCATTCAACAACTACATTAAACGATATGGATGAATTTGACAAACATAAAGCTATGCACCCTTAGTGGGAGTAATATTACTCCCAACAGGGTAGAGATTGATTCTTGGAGGTAAAAAAGAAAAATCTTATTCTTTTTATATGCATAAAAAAGTGGCTATAACAGGATTGGAGAAACTTCTTGAATGCTGTCTGAAACCTAATTGCCACTAACTCCTCTTTTATCAAGCTGTCTTACCTCCCTGGTGACAGGGGAAATTCTGGTGCAGGAGCTCCTGTTCTCCTGAGTTTTCAATACTGCACCAGGAAGCAAAGAGTTTTTAATATTGCACCATGCAATACCGCACCTACTTACTTACCATAAAGCCGATCTGTGTAAGTACAAATTTCTGATGGTTGGCTACCTTCTACTTATTGCTGAGGATGCCTGAAGTCATGATGCTGACCTTCAGCCACACCTGCCCAAAATGTACCCACTGTTGGTCAATGCAGTTACATGCCAGCGTCCAACGCATAGGGGGTAGTCTGTATTATCTTGTCAGCATTGCTTATGAAAACTGTACAGACTGATGGTCTACAGCTGGGTTTTGTTATGTTATCTTGATTCCTTTCCAGCCTGGTTTGATAAAAAAACAGAGGGGATACAAAAGACCTCTCCTTGAATGAGTCTGGCTTC
Organism: Phoca vitulina; assembly: GCF_004348235.1. Classification (NCBI taxonomy): domain Eukaryota; kingdom Metazoa; phylum Chordata; class Mammalia; order Carnivora; family Phocidae; genus Phoca; species Phoca vitulina. Next base: position 514,101 of record NW_022589726.1, read on the forward strand.
CGGCACACCAAGGTATCACACATATTTTGGTGGTTTGTGATCCAATAATGAAGCACGTTTTGTGTAACCACAAGCAGTCTCTGGAAGCAGAACTGGATATCTCATATTTTTATGATGTTTGTCTGTGCTTTCTCTCCCTTTTGTGCTGTAATCCTCACTTTCATCAGAATTACTTGTGACAATATTTTTCACTTCATTAATCTCAAAAAGTTATAATTAAGATACCACCTTACCATTCAAATAAGTCACTGCTATTTCTAAGTAGAGCAAATGAGGACTAGAGAGAAAAAAGAGGCTTTCTCCTTAACCTTTCCTAAAGTCAAAGTTCCTGAATTATGGACCATGATAAAATAATATGGAGGAAAAGAAACAATAGTTAGTTGGCATTCTGTTCTCTTAACTTGAAGACACCCAGTAATGTAGCTGACCTGTCAGGCAAGAGAATAAACAGACTATCAGATAAATACTTCTCCTATCTTTGTGGGTTACTTTCTAGATAGTAACTACTGTTCTTTTCTGTATCTTTCTAGGAACCATGTGAGCAGCTAATATTTTTGCTTTCTAAGGCCTCAGAGATGGGTTAGAAGAGAGTGTAATTATATTAAATCCAATCTTATAATACAGTCTTAGCTGACAATTCTTTTCCTATTTTTCCAAACTCAAACTATACTCAGCAATGCGGTCCAAAATTTTTTAGCTCACAAAAAATATGCAATATGCTCTCAGATCACAGTATAAACATTGCTAAATAATATAACCTCAGGAGCATAAAACTGCCCTAAATGTGAGCATAAGGCACCTGCTTTCTAAGGAAAGGACTCAATGAAATTTACAGGGTCTCTTTAATATAGAAAACACTATCTTCAACAAACAGCCTTGTACCCACTACTTCAAATGAAAAAATCTTGACATTTCCCATCTTTTATTTTGATTTTTTATAATAAGCAAAATAATGTATTATCGATACATTTGGAATCTCTTTTATATACTCCTACAATTTTATATCATTATTTCTATCCCCCCAGAAAACCATTGCCTAGAATTTGGTATGTGTTTTTCCACTACATATTTTAATAATTTTTCTAAATATGGGGCGCCTGGGTGGCTCAGTCAGTTAAACATCTGCCTTTGGCTCGGGTCATGATCCCAGGGTCCTGGGATGGAGCCCCGTGTCGGGCTCCCTGCTAGTGAGGAGCCTACTTCTCCCTTTACCTCTGACCCCCACTTGTGCTTGCTATTTCCTTCTAGTGCTCTCTCTTTCTCAAATAAATAAAATACTTTAAAAAAATAAATATATATTTATCCATAAACATGATGTAACAATATATCTTGTGTTTTAATTTACACAATTAGTATAATATTGTTTACATCATTCAATAACTGTGGGAGTTTTTTCCGTGTCACATTGTTTTTGAAATAGGTAGATCAATAGATCTATAGATTTATATTTTTTAACCTTTCCTCAGGAGAAATTAAAGTTCAAAATAACATACTTTTAAAAGTATTAAGAGATTTGAGTCCCTAATTCTCACCAATTCTATTTCTTATTATTCTTAATCTGCAAAAATGTCAATTGCTCTTGATCACTTTTGTTAAAATCATTGGTGATATCATCATATATCGTTATAAATTCCATACCTGTTAATTTTTCTTATTCTCTCTCTCTCCTTCCCCTCTCTCCCTGGCCTACCCTCTCTCTCTCCTACTTACCTTTTGCTTTAACTTCTGAAGCAGGACAGCTATCAATCATGTTATAGTCTGGTTTTCATAAAATAGAGCTGCCATTGGGAAAAGTGGCATGTGGGGCCAATATGACTATTTCTCACCAATGGAATGTAAGTAGAAGCCATAAATGTCATTTCCAGGACAAACAGCTAAGTAGAGGAGTTTTTGGGGGTGGGTGTTTTTGTGGGGTTTTTTTTGTTTGTTTTTTAAAGATTTTATTTATTTGCCAGAGAGAGTGGCAGGCAGAGGGAGAAGCAGGCTCCCTGTTGAGCAAGGAGCCTGATGTGGGGACTCGATCCCAGGACCCGGGGATCATGACTTGAACCAACGGCAGACGCTTAACCGACTCAACCACCCAGTGTTCTTGTTTTTGTTTTACCCTACTTATCTTCATGTTTCAGCTGGAAGCAGAGAACTCAGGGAGTCACCATGTGTAGAAAAGTTGCCTACTGATGTAAAGTACCCACATTCAAGCATTAACTGAGTGAGAACTAAACTTGTCTTAAAGTACACAGCTGTGGGGATGTGTTTGTTACAATAGCTAGCATTACTTTAACCACTGTACTTGCATTTGTAAAACACCCAAGGGAAAGAAGGAATTCATTTTATCCTGCCAATTATTCCAATCATGTTAACATTCCCCATATACTCCCACAGTATCTTCTACTTGAGACTTCCAGTTATAAGATAAATATGTTCTGAGGATGTAATGTACAACATTGTAACTAACAATATTGTATGGTATATTTAGAAGTTGCTAAGGGAGTAGATCATAAAAGTTTTCATCACAGGAAAAAAATTGTGAATATGTGAGGCGATGGATGTTATCTAAACTCACTGTGATAATCCCAGTCTGCAATATATACACATATCAAATCATATGTTGTAGACCTTAAAGTTATGTAATGTTATATGTCAATTTTATTTCAATAAAGCTGGAAAAAAAAAAGACACCATATAGAACTACAGCCTACCTTATTTGACAACCATCACCAGATTCTCTTAGGCAGATGTAAGAAGATAAGTATATCTTCTATATATTTCTCAAGGCCTTATTTTGTTGAAAATCTTTCTTCCATATGAGATTTTAAGCTTCATAAGCGGTGGCAGTTTATTGGTATCTTCCCAATGTCTGGGTTGCTTGATAAGTATTTGCAATGAATGAATGAATGAATGAATGAATGTGTGGTCTTTAAGACAGATAGTTGGTTTAGAACTCTATTTTCTTACAGAGACAATTAGATAACATGGAGAGATATTTTTAACAAACTATTAAAAATAGGACAGCATTGCTAGGAAACAATTGCATTGGATATTTTGATGGACACTTAGGAGCAAAAGGGTACATTTGGCCTAATTAGAATGATTATCTCAATTATTTTAAAGGTAAAAACCAACATACAGGTTTATTAGCCATTTGAGACCCAGACAAATCCTTTCAGACACAAGGAGAGAAATGTTATTCCATTAACTTAAGAAAAGTGTCAGACTTTCAACCAATTCTAATGGTGACATAGCTGAAAAGAAGAAAGTGTGTGTCAGTTAATGTATTTTTCATCCTCCATTATGTTTTTATATACGTTTAGAAATATGTCTAAATATTAGAATTTCTTAGAAATTATTAGAAATAACACATGGTTTGTTTAAAATCAATTACAAACATTCTCCAGTACCTGGAAATTTTGGCAAGAAATCAAATTTATCCAGATTTACCCTGTGACAAGCCCTAAGTCCATGTTATGTAGTTGACAGTTGTTAAAGTTGTTTTAGTACTCAGTGTCTTCTCTCACTTCTAGTAGAAGCCTCTCAAATTACCATGTCTTCTTCCTCCTTCTTTGCATCCTTGAGAGAGGATTAACTTGCACTGTCTGTCCCTAGACAAGATGTGGGCATGCAAACCCAGCTGAGCCTATTAGACTCTATAGGACTTTGACAGTGAACTGAGTGGCGGGGAGTGACAAGGACTAGCCAAAACATCCTCCTGAGTCTGTCACTTTGTTCTTCCTCCCACAATCTTTGAGGGCTGTTTTAGTTCTTGCTTGTCCCAGCCAAGGTCTTCAGTTCTTCCTTTGGTGAATTCCATTTGGCCTCAGATAGCCCTCAGGGAGGGGTTTGTAAGTAGCAACCTAAGCACCATTAAAAGACTTGTTACCATGATCCGGTTTCAGCACTACCTGAACGTCTCCCGATCATTTTCTTAGTCCAATTTGGATAACATGACTGATATTTGTCAAACTTTTCTCAAATATGAAACAAACAAGCATGGCAGCTGATCCCAGACCTCCAGTGCATGGACTTCAGAAGTGATTTGCAATACATGGAAATAAAACCACAATCAGAGTGCTCAGCATTTCTAGACGTTTATACTTTTTAAAGATTTTTCACATTATCATCTTATTTAATCCTCATAAAAACTCTGAAGTGGATAAAAAAGGAAATATTACTCCATCCTCAAGGGAGGAAATTAAGTTTGGAAAAGAAAGAGACACCGAAAACCATTGAGTTAAAGGGAAATGTCTTTTAAATAAAAACATTTTGCACAACAAGTCCAAAAGTACATTGCAAAAGCACACCAAGGGAAGTCCTTTATTACTTTATTTTCGTATCTTGTTGATTTCATTTTAATCATTTCATTCTGTGTACCTTGTTGGTGTAACATTTAGTCTCTGTGTGGTTGGCCATTTCTGCACAGGCTCCTCTGGAGACTTTCCAGACAATTACAGGCCTCCAGGCATCTCTAGACACAGTGTATTACTTGGCTCGGCAGAATTCCCCTGCGTCTTTTAGTTCTGCTTCATTTGAAGCTGTGGTCTCTTATTTTGATTCACTCTCTTCATCAGCTGTTGAGAACAGACAAATGCTGTTGGTCTTCTTTCTCTTATGTGCTTTCTTGAACAGGTGATAGAGATTTCAGAGAATCTTTTGGCTGCACGCGCTTACAGGGGCATCTTTACCTACTTGGCAGTCTTGCACACCTTGGAACTGTCCCTACATTTACAATGACAGGGGATCATCCTCTCTTTTCTTTCTTTTCTTGTGATTGGTTGTTTTCCCCTTATGATCAGTTGTTCTGCCCTTGCGGCTGGTTGTTTCCTGCTTGTGTTTGGCTGTTCAATCTCTCTGCCTGGTTCTCATCCATGTTGAAGCTAAACAATTGCTAAGTCCTTTATTTTAATGTAATTATCTTATGGATAAGAAACCATCTTGCTTGGGGCGCCTGGGTGGCTCAGTTGGTTGGGCGGCTGCCTTCGGCTCAGGTCGTGATCTTGGAGTCCCTGGATCGAGTCCCGCATCGGGCTCCCTGCTTGTCGGGGGTCTGCTTCTCCCTCTGACCCTCTCCCTTCTCATGTGCTTTCTCTCTGTCTCATTCTCTCTCTCTCAAATAAATAAATAAAAAATCTTAAAAAAAAAAAAAAGAAACCATCTTGCTTTAAAAAAAATAAAAGACTGGGCTTTCAGTTAAATATTTATCCCTCAATTTCCATTCCTCAATAAGTGCTATTCATATTAGTCTAGTTAACAATCTTTAATTGTGTAAAATCTAATAGTGACTTTCTATTCAAGTAACATATAGGTATGTGTAGTATTATTCTGACTCAAGACCGAAGCTGATGATTTGCACTTTCAACGGGGTCATGAGATTCTGCACTAAAGGGACTGAGCCTGGCAAAAAGATCCCTTATTTTCTGAAGTCTGTGATACCTACTCAACCAGTAAAAATGTATAGACTACAAGCCAGGGATTGACAAGTAATAATTCAGAATCTACCTATTTTTAAAAACTTTTTGCAAATTATTACACACACACATATGTAAGATATAAGCATACATACTTATATCTTAGGAATAGATTTGGTCTCTATTAGTAAAATATCTGGAAAATAGTATTTCATAACTATTACAAGTTAAAATATTCCCTTTTAATGGCTTACAACACATTTGCTCTATTTCCTTCTGTTCTTTTCTTGTTGGAAAAAAGAAACAACCAGCCACCACCATTTCTAAAATAGACTTCATATCTTTGAAGACTATTCTTAAATTACTTCTCAATTTTTTTCCCCAGGCTAAATTATCCTTTTAATTTTAACTTTTTTTTTCTTATAGGCCTTGTTTTTCAGCCTTTGATCATATCCTTTGCTCAACCCCTTCTAAACTCACTACACATATTAAATTGCAATTGATTTATTCATTTGGGTGCCTAGTGGGCACACAGAACTCTACAAAGTGTCTTTCATCCATATTCTTGTGATTTCAGTCAAGTACAGACATTTTGATATAAATTTAAAGAGCATTTTATATACTGCGTTCGAGGTTAAAGATGAGGCCTGTGAAGGTTTCACTTCATCAGATAAAACCTGCCCTCACTATGGATTTTTAGGTTAATGCAGGACCTGGAATTTACAGTTTTATTGATCATTCAGAAAAGTATTACCTTCTTGTCAGATTTCCCGTGCATCTATGACTTCTATGTTTCTGTGACAATATTTTAGGCATCTCCCTTTCACAAGCATAAGAATAAGAGAAGAAACAAATTCTACAGTTCAGGTCAGTTCTATATTTACTAATTTTTCTGTTTTCGTTGGCAAGGTAAAAAAAAAAAAAGTTAAGCAACCAGCCGGTTGTTTTGTTTGGACTGACAAGTATTTTTTAAAAGACTGAAGCATTTTGACTTAAGCATTAGTCAAAATAGTCAAGTTTGTATCAGTGGACATAGACTTTAATTTTCTTTTATTTGAAGCAAGAAATTCAAGGGTTCTCACATTTCGGCTTTCAAAATTGCCTATCCTTCCTTCAGTCTATTTTCCCTTCTCATTCTCAATCTGAAAGCATCAACTAATGCTCCTGGGCAACTAGTTGCTAGTAAAACCACTTTCCATATATTTCATAGGAATGGCAATTCAGGGGCACCCGTGTGGCTCAGTCACTTAAGTGTCTGCCTTCAGCTCAGGTCATGATCTCAGGGTCCTGGGTTTGAGTCCCGCATCGGGCTCCCTGCTCGCAGATAACCTGCTTCTCCCTCTGCCTGCAGCTCCCCCTGCTTGCACTCTCTCTCTCTCTCTTTCTCTCTCTCTCGCTATCTCTCTCTCTCAAATAAATAAACAAAATCTTAAAAAAAAAAAAGGAATGGCTATTCAACACTTTTCCCACTATAGTTACTTTGTGGTACCTGTTATAGAACTATAATTACTCACCCTCTGGAGCCCAGTAAATGAGTTTGCGCCCCACAAGCTATGTGACTTGTTTAAGTCATATGGCCAGTTTGTTCCTCAGTTTCCCCACCATCTCTATTTAGCTTCCAAATTAGGCTAGTATGTAAATTAAAAGCAAACTTTGTATATAAGATTCTTTGCACTTTGTTTAACATACAGTAAGTACTGCTAAAATAAATTCTATTAAAATACATAATATTCCTAGATGTTACTAATTCATAAAAAGAAGACACTCAAGCATAGTTGGGCAAGGCTAGTTACTATAAATGATAATCCTCAACATCCTCAACAAGTTTGTCACGTTTTTAAAAGTGTAAAACTTTACTGAATATTAATCTAAATGAACTTTGTTTTTTCTTTAAAAGTAAAACCATAGAGGAAAGTATAAAAATACCGAAGACCACATGGATCCCTTCTGATGAAATAGCAAAATCTTATTTGATTGTTAGATATGAAATTTACTGCTGCATAATTGAAAGGAACAGAGAAAGAAACATAAAAATAAAATAGAATTTAAAAAAAAATCAAAATCTGAAATCTAATAATAAACTTATCTACCCCACGAGTGACCTAACAGTCATAATTAAATTCTTAATACATTAAAATATCAAACTGCACTTTCAGAGTTTGAGGAAACATGTCAAGAGCTAGTGGAAACATAGCATAATATATCAGATGTTAGAAAAGAACTGTGTGCTTTCTTGAATTGTAGTCCCCTCCCTTGTAACAACATTAACTTAGACATCATTTCTAAATTGTTCTTATTTTACAAAATTGCTCACAACGAAAAAGGAAGATAAAGTATATCTTCAGAAAAAAATGTCTTTCTCCTGCTAGGGTAATCTTCTATTTAAGATAGTTAATTATAGATATGTTCCCTGCTGTAAACTAAGGATTTGGGCAAGTGGTTTTGCCCAGTTCCTTGAAACGTCAACAATTTTGGTTTTGTTTTTGCTTTTAAAGCAATCATGTATTTTTACTATTCTTAAATTGTGATGTGAAATGTACAAAAATCAGAACTACCTGTGTGTAATTGAGAGATTTGTTCGTGTAATGGCAAGTCAACTAAAATTTATTGACTAAATGTTAACAATTTGGGTATAGATGTCATGGAACTGATAAAACACAAGATTTTATTACATTTATGAATAATACATTATGTTATTCCCTTTTAAGAAAATATCTGTACTTTCAATCGGGTCTTGAACTCCTGCTATAGTGGTGTGCATGCTGGATGGAGCACCAGGAGGACTGGCTTCTGGTCTCCGTGTTTTTGAGCAGCTTCTGGGACATCAGACAGGTAGTCATTATGAACTTCTGTTTTCTCACTAAGAAAGCTGTAGCATTTAAATAGAGAAAATAATATAATGTGTGGCGTTTTGTTGACTGTTAGATGAGAAATGGTGTATGAAAACACCAAGTATAAAGTGAGGCTCATGGTAAGCATTCAGCAAGCGTAAGTTGCACATTCCCTATTTGAATTCCCTTTCCTCTCTTTCCTCCCCTACTCCATCTCCCTTTCTAACCTTTAGTCTATTGGTTAGACTATATACAGTCTATCTAGTTAGTCTCTATATAGTCTATCTAGACCTCATGAGAGTATAACTTTGAATGTACTTCTAGTTTCCCTTCCAACTGACTCTGTAGAAGGCCAATAATGCAGTTGTCTTTTTATATTCTAGACATTTTTGTACATTGTCTTGTTTTGTGCTTATATAACAGCAAAAAGTGACTTCAGTAGGAAAAAGTGGATGTACAAATTGTGCAGAGTGTAAATGATTTTTGATCTAAGAACAGGTGCTAATGGAGCACTGGGGCCTTGGTGTAGACAGAAGTAACGTCAGACAAGGATCAGGCTGAGATATTTTAGAAATATAAATATTCTTTTTCAAAGAAGAATAATTATAATTTTGTTGACTTCTTGAGTGATTTAAAAAACAATTAAATGCAAATAACTTCAAACATTTCTAGCTTTTATAAAACATAGGTATTTAAAATATAATAAAGTGTTAATAATTTTATGAAATGTTTTCATATTTGCACTTGCAAATAATGTCTAAATAGCAATTAGTGTTGGCTGAGCCTGAACATTTTATTAGTGCAATAAAACTTTAAATCCCCAAATTAAAGCAGATTTTTAAAATTATATTTAGTATTAATTTTCAAACTCAAAGTCAATAATGCCCTAATTGTAATAAAATATAACATTAATGAGGTAATGAGATAATAACTCTTAGACAAGATTATGTTTATTTGATAAACAAAAACGTTATGCTTAAATTTTGAATATAATATCAATTTGACATAAGATTTATCCTTTTAGAAGGAATAAGTTTGTATACAATCCCTCCTCTTTACATGCCCCACTCTACACTACGACAATTTCATTTCTTTGTATCTTATATGCTTCTTGTAAAATACATCCATTTTTTTATAATTTCATTAAAAACTGGTAATTTATTTTGATTTACTGAATGTTATATATATATAATTTCTACATGCTGTTTCTTTCATTTGTCCATTCTTCATTTATTCATATCTTTTTAAAGATTTTATTTATTTATTTGACAGAGATAGAGACAGCTAGAGAAGGAACACAAGCAGGGGGAGTGGGAGAGGGAGAAGCAGGCTTCCCGCTGGGCAGGGAGCCCCATGCGGGGCTCGATCCCAGGACCCTAGGATCATGACCTGAGCCAAAGGCAGACGCTTAACGACTGGACCACTCAGGCACCCCCATTTATTCATATTTAACTGATTGTCTACCATATGCTTGATAATGGGCCAGTTGCTGGAAAGTCAATATGATGAGAGTTTATTTGAAACCCGAGGAGCCCTTATTCTATTGAGGAAATAATACACTATTCTATGTAAGGAATGATAAAGGAAAATGGGAAATTATAGTCATGAAAATAGTGTGGTGATGTCATTAGACTAGACTAACGAAAAGAAGAGGGAGCTAACACATCAACCCATTTGTGTGCAAGCACTTAATAAGAATACCATATACATTGCATGGTAGATGGTGTCACAAAAATTGGATCACGATATGAAGAGAAATAAAATTATACATAAGACTTGAACCTCAGGTAGACTGAGGATGTAAATGTGAAAGGAAAAACTTCAAGGTAATTATATTGATATATGAGAGAACAGTTTACTGACATGGGAGAAAAGAACAGACTTAAGAATTTCAAAAATATAAATCATAAGAAAAACATTGATGAATATGCTTATATACAAATGAAGGAATTCTAGTTGACAAACTTCACCATTATAAAAATTAATAGATGACAGATTGTGAGAATTTTCAATAGTTAAACCCAATACAGGCATATGTCTACATGTATAGAGATAATATTTCATCAACTCTTTTGAGTCCACAACAAAAAGAAACCCAGTGTCACTACATATTTCAGAAGTATGGCATAAACCACTCCCCCAACAAATCCAGGTGTATGAGTCATTTTTAAATAGCTTTTGCTAAGTTATAATCCACATAAAATCTACCTATTTAAAGTATACAGCTTAGTTTGCAATGATGTGGATGGAACTAGAGGGTATTATGCTAAGTGAAATAAGTCAATCAGAGAAAGACAATTATCATATGATTTCACTGACATGTGGAATTTAAGAAACAAAACAGAGGATCATAGGGAAGGGAGGGAAAAATAAAACAAGATGAAATCAAAGAGGGAGACAAACCATAAGAGAACCTTAATCATAGGAAAAAAACTGAGGGTTGCTGGAGGGGTGGGGGTGGAGGGATGGGGTAACAGGGTAATGGGCATTAAGAAGGGCATATAATGCAATGAGCACTGGGTATTGTATAAGATTGATGACTCACTAACTTCTACCTCTGAAACTAATAATACACTATATGTTAATTAATTGAATTTAAATATAAACAAATAAATAAATAAAGTATACAGTTCAGTAGTTTTTAGTAAATTCACAAAACTATGGAACCATCACCACAATCTAGTTTTAGAACATTTTTATCACCCCAAGAGGAAACCCATAGTAGTCATTCCTCATGCCTTCTCTAGCCCTAGGCAACCACTAATCTATTTATGTCTCTACAGATTTGCCTATTCTAGACTTTTTGTAATCATGGAATTATATAATAGGTAGCATTTTGTCACTGATTTCTTTCAATTAGCATAAGCTTCAAGGTTCATCCATGTGATAGTATGTGTCATTCACCTTTTGATTGCCAAATAATAGTCCATTGTATGGATGGATATACCACATTTTGTTTACCTATTCATCAGTTGATGAACAGTTAGGTCATATACTGGGTCGAATAGTCCCCCCCTCAAAAAAAATATCCATATCCACCCAGAAACTCATAATTGACCTCACTTGAAAATAGACTTTGCAGATATATTTAGATGAGTTAAGATGAGGTTATATTAAGGTGGGCTTTAAATCCAAAGAACTAGTGTCCCTATCAGAAGAGGAGAGGCACACAGGTATATACAGAGGAAAGAAGGCCATGTGAAGATAGTGGTAGAGACTGGAGTGAGGCAGTTTTAAACTAATGAATGTCAAGAACTGCCAGAAACTACAAGAAGCTGGAAGATGCAAAGAAGGATTCTTTCCTATATCTTTCAGGGGGAGCATGGTCCTGCAGACACCTTGATTTCAGACTGCTAGCTTCAGGAATGGTGAGATAATACATGGCTATTGTTTTAACCCACCCAGTTTGTACTACTTTATTGCAAAAGCCCTAAGAAATTGATACAGATTGTTTCACTTTTTAGCTGTTATGAATAGAAAAAAATGTGCAAAGAGCAGACAGTTTTAGAAATCAACTAAAATGCTAAGTATATAACAGTTGTTAGAGTCCCTTAGTAATCAAAGAAAGAAGGTGTCACTCCACAGTTAACAGACCTGATAGTTGAAAATGGTAAGTGTTAGTGTGGATGTGTCTATAAATGAACCCTCAATCACTGTAGACTGGTGTAGTCACTCTGGAAGACAATATGACTGTATTTAGTCAAATTAAATAAAAATGTACTCCATAACCCAGAAATTCCACTCCTTTGTATGTATCTCAGTAAAACTTCCACACATTTCCATAAAGGGACATGTATGCACTCATTCACTGAGGTGTTATTTGCAGAGTTGAGCAATGGTAAGCAGTTTCAAAGTCCATTATTGGAGAATTCTGAAGTTCCATAGCTTGTCCAGCACATAACCCAAAGCTCACTTTGTCTGATGACCCTGAGATGCAGAAGTGTAAAGTGATTTGCCCAAAGCTACCTAGCAAGTGATTGGTAGAATCCAGACCCTTCTAAATCAAAATACTCCTTGGGTCATTAGTAAAGATGTGTTAAAGGGTATATATTTAAATAGTCATTTTACTTCTAAAATATCTTGTTCATCATTTTGCTTATTGATTCTGAGCATAAAAATAATATTGCTTTGAAAAATGCACATGTGCAGAAACATAAAAATGTTGTATATCATTGATTCCAAGAGTAACAGCCATAGTTAGAAAAACAAACTACCTAAGAGTATCTGATTTAAAAAATTAAGTGATGGGACGCCTGGATGGCTCAGGCGGTTAAGCATCTGCCTTCGGCTCAGGTCATGATCCCAGCCAGGGTCCTGGGATCGAGTCCCACATCGGGCTCCTTGCTAGCAGGGAGCCTGCTTCTCTCTGTCCCCCCCCCCCCACCCCCCGCTTGCTCGGTCTCTCTTTCACTCTTTCTGACAAATAAAATAAAATCTTAAAAAAATAAAATAATAAGTGATAGTGCATTAAAAGCATTTTACAAAAAGGCACTAACAAAATAATGGATTAGTATGAGGTCAGATTAGTTGCCAAAGTGCTCCTGAAGAAATGTACTTGGGACAAAGTACAGAATTTCAATTGTTATAAAATGGGAAACATTCTAAATGTAAAGAAGACTACATAATATGGGACAGTGTTAAGCAAAACATCTGTAGGGAGAAAATAAAAATAATGATGTGTAACGGTGTGGAATTCCATGGGTAATTAAGAGTTTGAGATCAGATGTCTTAAATGGAGACTTCCCTAAAACCATTGTGGAGGAGAAATTGACAACGTTGCAGGATAATGAACATAAAAATTATAATCTAATTTTTTTAGATTTGTTGCCAGGAGGCATGGACAGCAATGGAGAATTCAGAAGGAGCCAAAGTTTAAGGAATGACACCAGGCAAATTTCAAGTTTGGTGGAAATGTCATATGTTTTCCAGTAATTATTCTATGCATTTTGAAACCATTACTATTAAATCTCCACAACTATCTTAAGATGTATATAATATCATTATCTTCCTTTTACAGATGAGGAAACTAAGACACAGAGAATTTTAGAATATTCTCCAAGGTCATTCAGCTAATATATGTAAGACCCTAGTTTTGATTCAGGCAGTCAGTCTAACTCTAAAAGGCAGTGTTAAATTGTCTCATTTCTGGTTTCCTAATTCCCGTGAATATCAGGAGATCTGTTATTTTTACATTTCACATACATAATGGTTCAAAATTCATAAACTGATCATTTCAAATATTACCCCCCTTTTCATTGTCAAGATAATAGTTTCTTTATATAATTTTTGTTAAACAATTTTTTTTTACCTCCTGTCTCTACTTTTTTCCCCTATGCACAGTTTCTCAGCAATTAGAATATTTATATTCAATAGAATGGAATTGCAATCTTGCAGATGTTTATTATTTGAGGAAAATGTAACAACTCTATCTTAATTCACCTTAGATGCCATTAATATGTATTGCCACACTGAAAGACAGAAAAACAAGAGAAAGAAAGAAGGAAGGAAGGAAAGAATAAAGGGAGGGAAGAAGGGAGGAATAAAAGAAGAGAAAGAAAATTTGTTGAAAATGAAATTTTCCACAAAGAAAATCATTAATAAAGATCTATACCAAAATTGCAAACTCTGTTCCTCAAAGGAACATTTTCCTTTTTGTTATTTTTGAGTTCACTAATCTTTAGCCTTTCTGCCTTTTTATTTTCTACTTTAGGCAAATCCTGGACATTTTCTTCTAACACTTAAACCTCTCCTGGTATCAGAGCATGCCAGTGCTGAAACAGATAAGCCCAAAATCTCTTTGCCCTAAAATTAAAAGATTTATTTCTCACTCAGAGGTCAGTCCAATCCACCCTTGACAGCCAGATTCAATGTGGTGATTCAGGAATCCATGCCCCTTCCATCTAGTAAATTCTCAAGTCTTTCCGACTGGATCTTTGCATCTGTCTGGGAAATAAATAGGGATTAGAGGTTGTCACAGGGACTTGGGTGGGCCATACCTTGAAGTGTACAGCATTTACATGAGCAGTCCATCAGCCATAGTCACATGGCCTCATTATAGACAGAATGTGGCTGGGAAATGTAGAAACACCCATTGTTCTTTCCATAGCCAGATTAAACACTTACCAGCACAGCAGTAAGTTAATTGAAAATGACAGAAACAAATACGAACTTGGATAATTGCCTCAATCTGTGGCTAGGTCTTCTATTAGCAAGATGAAATGACACAAATTCAAATAATTCAGATACCAATAGAGCTATAAAATTGACTATAGTCATTTGCAAGGTATTAGCTTCTGAATATAGTCATAACCTTGCATATCTTTAAATTTATTATCTCTATGCAACCAGTTATGGAATCTTGTTGAAAAAAAAATACGGGGGTTTTTTGTATGGTTTTCTTTAAGTATGTAGGAAACTGTCAAGATTTCTCTTTCTATTTGGACTTTTTGAGATTCTAACTACATAAATAATCCAAACTTAGCCTGATTTTATTTTTTTAATGATTCTCTTTGAACTAACTGACCATTAGCTTTTCATCTTTCTTCCTATTTTTGAGATATCTTACATCTAAAGATGTCATTCTGGCAATAAGCACTCATTTCAGTTTCCAAATTAGTAAAACTTGTTCTTCATTTATTATTTAAATTCACCTACCTCTATATATTCACAGATTTTTTGTAGTATATATATTCAATAATTCCTGGTAGAATGTGTATTAATCATAGCAATACAATTTTTTTTTTTAATTATAACATTTGACTCCACTAAGTTTTGTTGGTTCCTGGAAAGAAGACATACGTGGTCTCCACTCTTACTTGCTATTGATCTTACCTCTATTCCCACACATTGTGTGCTGATCATTTAAAATGAATGGAAGACAATTATAACTCTTTCCCAGAATACTTATTTTCATATCATCTGTGGTATTCTTAATTTGGTCTTACTAAATTAAAATGGGGCTATGTTTTTTAACTTGTTTTCAAAAAATGTACCACATTCTAGCATTTATCCTTCTTTTTAGTCTTGTTTTTATTACCATTTCCATGCTGGACCCTAAACTGTTTTATTCAAGTGTAATATTGTCTTATCAGTCCATGCCAAGGTAATAGAGCTGTGGAGGCATGCATTTTAAAAATATGATGTTGTTTATACTCTCATGTGATAGTACCTGTTTTTTTCAAAACTTTATACTTCAAAGACTCAACATCCATGACATCACCCAGAAGTCTTCTCCTATTTCCCCATTTGAATTGACTATACATTCTCCGCCTTTACAGAGAGATTATTTGTATTTTTATAATTGCACTTATTTCATTCAGGCTCCCCTCAAAGGGTTTTTTTTTTTTTTATGTTCAGTTAGTCACTGTATAGTACATCATTAGTTTTTGATGTAGTGTTCAATGATTCATTAGTTGCATAGAACACCCAGTGCTCATCACAACACATGCCCTCCTTAATACCCATCACCCCGTTACCCCATCTCCTTCTGAAACCCACAGTTTGTTTCCCTGGGACCATAGTCTCTCATGGTTCATCTCCCTATCTGATTTCTCCCCTTTCATATTTCCCTCCCTTCCCCTATGGTCCTCCGTGCTATTGCTTATGTTCCACATATAAGTGAAAGCATATGATAATTGTTTTCACTCTGCTTGACTTCTTTCACTTAGCATAGTCCCCTCCAGTTCCATCCATAGTGATGCAAATGTGAGGTATTCATCCTTTCTGATGGCTGAATAATATTCCACTGTATATATGTACCACATCTTCTTTATCCATTCATCTGTTGAAGGGCATCTCAGCTCCTTCCACAGTTTGGCTATTGTGGACATTGCTGCTATGAACATTGGTGTGCGTGTGCCCCTTCTTTTCACTACATCTGTGTCTTTGGGGTAAATACCTAGTAGTGCAATTGCTGGGTCATAGGGTAGCTTTATTTTTAACATCTTGAGGAACCTCCATACTGTTTTCCAGAGTGGATGTACCAGCTTGCATTCCCACCAACAATGTAAGAGGGTTCCCCATTCTCCACATCCTCTCTAACATTTGTTGTTTCCTGTTTTGTTAATTTTTGCCATTCTAACTGGTGTAAGGTGGTATCTCATTGTGGTTTTGATTTGTATTTCCCTGATGGCTAGTGATATTGAGCATTTTTTTATGTGTCTGTTAGCCATTTGTATGTCTTCTTTGGAGACCTGTCTGTTCATGTCTTCTGCCCATTTTTTGACTGGGTTATTTGTTTTTTGAGTGTTGAGTTTGAGAAGTTCTTTATAGATCATGGATATCAGCCCTTTATCTGTAATGTCATTTGCAAATATCTTCTCCCATTCCATGGGTTTCCTCTTAGTTTTGTTGACTGTTTCCTTTGCTGTGCAGAAGCTTTTTATCTTGATGAAGTCCCAAAAATTCATTTTGCTTTTGTTTCCCTTGCCTTCGGAGACGAGTCTTGAAAGAAGTTGCTGTGGCTGATGTTGAAGAGGTTACTGCCTATGTTCTCCTCTAGGATTTTGATGGATTCCTGTCTCACATTGAAGTCTTTCATCCATTTTGAGTTTATCTTTGTGTGTGGTGTAAGAGAATGGTCCAGTTTCACTCTTCTGTATGTAGCTGTCCAATTTTCCCAACACCATTTATTGAACAGACTGTCTTTTTTCCATTGGATATTTTTTCCTGATTTGTCAAAGATTAGTTGACCATAGAGTTGAGGTCCATATCTGGGCTCTCTATTCTGTTCCATTGGTCTATGTGTCTGTTTTTGTGCCAATACCATGCTGTCTTGGTGATCACAGCTTTGTAATATAGCTTGAAGTCAGGCAACATGATGCCCCCAGCTTTGTTTTTCTTTTTCATCATTCCCTTGGCAATTCAGGGTCTTTTCTGTTTCCATACAAATTTTAGGATTGTTTGTTCCAGCTCCTTGAAAAATGCCAATGGTATTTTAATAGGGATGGCATTGAAAGTGTAGATTGCTCTGGGCAGGATAGACATTTCAACAATTTTTTTTTTAAAGAGTGATGGCAAAAGCATTCAATAAAATACCTTAACAATGTCTATTATCACATATTTTTGTTTGTATAGTTTCAACTGTGACGTATGTAAATATGTGTTAAGTCACATAAGAAGCTTAAGGCAAAATAAGAAGCAAAAAACAAAAGTAATATTGGGCATTAATTGAATTCACACATACTTATCATTTAAAAGCCATACTTTACTTTCTCTGACAAGGTTTTTTCTGACAAGGTTTTGATGTAACTTCAGTGGAAAAATGACATCAATCTACTAAGTACACATTTACCTCAGCCTTCTGCCTAGACACAGAATTACAATAACTGCAACATGGGGCAGAGAAATCCTGGCAGAACACAGGTGACTTGCTGATGAGAATAGACATGAAGAGTCAGAGAAGCTGAGGCAAATAAATTTCAGGGCTGGGTATTTATGAAAGGGATCCATACAGAGAAACACCTCAGAAGTATACATAGCGGTGCCACAGATCTTCAACTCAATAGCAGTCTGCACAGGTATAAGGTGAGACTCTGTAAGGTTGGTTAAACAACAACAAAAAACTGCAGAAAAAGTTGTAAGTTGAACAATTCCAAGACTCACAAAGGTCTGGGAAATGTTTGAGTTTCTACCAACCAGAATGGAGTACCTTGCTGAGTACTTGGCATTTAGTAGAAAGACTGGAAAGTTAACTTCAGTAGAAACTCCAAACTAACTTTAAAGACCACCACTGTGTAACTTAAAAACAAGCTATTGTTTGAATTGGAAGGGTTAGTGGCTTACTCAGAAAAAAACTTCAACACTCTTTACAAGAAGATAACAAATCTAAACATTCAGAAATGTAATACATAATGTATAACATCAATGAAAAGTTACTAAACTCGTAAAGCAGCAGTAACATGTTACACATAATCAAGTGAAAACCCAGTAATACGCTATAGCCTCAGAAGTGACAAACCGATGTCATTAGCAGACAAGATCTTCAAACAGCTATTATTAAAAATGTACATCAGTTTACAAGTAAATAGAAACATAATAAGAAAAAGAAGATTATAAAAAATAACCAAATAGAGCTTCTAGAGATTAAAAAAATAGAATAGCAGAAAAATAATTTCACTTGGGTTTAACATTACTGCTGAAATTGGAAAAATGGAAAAACCACTTGGGAAAGCAGGTCAAGAGTTTATTATAAAATTAAACTTTTATTTCCAACAGACATTACAAGGATGTGTGAAATAAATTTTTTAATGCACAGACTTCTAAAATTTTAAGAAGAAATAATCTGAATAGTTCTTTATCTATTAAATTAATTGGATTTTGAAAAACTTTGCAAAGAGAATTACAGACACAATTGACATCACTGGAAAATTCTAAATTCTTTCAAACATTTAAAGAAGAAATAATACACATTAAAAAAAACTTCACCAAAAATTAAAGAATAGAGAGATTGCTTTCTAATACATTTTATGATGTTAACATTACATTGATATCAAATCAAAGATATTACAAGAAAAAAAAGATATCCTTCATGAACATACATGCAATAATCCATAATGAAACATTAATAATCAAATCAGTAATCTATTAAAAAATAATGTATTATGACCAAGAAGTTTATCCAAAGAGTGCAAGATTGGTGAAACATTTGTTAAAAGTAAACCAATGTAATTCACCATATCAACAAGCTAAAGAAGGAAACAATTAGGACCATCTCAATGGATGCAGAAAAAGCATTTGATAATCTTCCACATCTCTTCATGTTAAAAATTCTCAGCAAAAGAAAAGGAATATAAGGACACTTCCTCAATGTAATAAAAGGCATCTATGAAAACCCTGCAGTTAGCATCATACATAATGATAAAAGACAGAATGATTTTTCCCTAAAATTGGGAGCAATCTTAGGTACTTACCAGTCAATCCAATAAGACAAGAGATAAATAAAATGCATGGGTGGTGAAAAGGAGGAAATACATTTTTTTCTATTTACTCATGACTTGATTATTTATCTAGAAAATACAAAAAAATATAAAAAAGAGCTACTAGAACTATTAAGTATAGTGGCAACATCACAATATACAAAGTTAATTTTTAAAAATCATTTGTATTTTTAATACTAGCAAAGAACAATTAGAAATTTAAAATTTTTAAAGTACCATTTATAATAGCAACATATCAGGCACCTGGGTGGTTCAGTTGGTTAAGTGACTGCCTTCGGCTCAGGTCATGATCCTGGAGTCCCAGGATCCAGTCCCACATCAGGCTCCCTGCTCAGCAGGGAGTCTGCTTCTCCCTGTGACCCTCCCCCCTCTCATGCTCTCTCTCTCTCTCTCTCTCATTCTCTCTCTCAAATAAATAAATATAATAGCAACATATCAGGGAGGCTGGGTGGCTCAGTCACTTGAGTGTCTGACTCTTGATTTTGACTCAGGTCAGGATCTCAGAGTTAGGATCTCAGGGTCCTGAGAATGGGCGCTGTGAGGGGCTTGCGCTCAGCCGAGTCTGCTTGTCCCTCTCCCTCCCCCTCTGCCCCTCTGCTCTCTCTATCTAAAATAAATAAATAAAATCTTTATAATAGCAATAACATGAAATATCTAGGTATTTGGCTAAAAATATATAAGATTTATATGCTGACTGACACAAAACCTTGATGACAGAAGTAATAGAAGCTTAAAAAAGTGGAAAGACCAACTATGTTTATGAATGAATGAATTGAATTGGAAGACCAAATAGGGTTTAGGTTTTAATTCTCTCTCAATTGATATGTAGATTCAATGCAATCCCAATGTGTTTTGTTTTGTTTTTGTAAAAGCTAATTCTAACATTCATATGGAAATAAAAAGAATCAAGAATACCCTCCCCACCTCCAAAAAAACTTTCAAAAGAAAGAACTTGAAAAATTCACCTTACCTGATTTCAAGACTTATAACATTCAGTAACCAACAAATGTAGGATTGATGTAGACAGACAGATGAAGCAATGGAACAGAATAGAGGATGCAGAAATAGACCCAATATATATAGTCAAGTGATTTTTACTAAGCTGTAAGACTCAAAAAGCTACATATTGAGTTATTTCATTTATATAATGTTCTAGAGAAAGGTTAAGAGCAGGAACTTAAAACTGATCAATGTTGCCAGAGGTTGGATAGGAAAGGAAGGGATTGATTTTTAAAGAGGCAGACATGTGAACTTTTCAGTGTGATCGAATTTTCCATATTTTGGTTCCTTTATATTTTGACTGAATCGTAATAATTCAAGAACTGTGAACAATGACTGGATAGTTAGTATTAACGAATGAATTACTATCCAATTGTGGTTGTTTATAAAAGAATGTACTTATTTTTAGATATACACATGGGATTATTACACATGAAATGTTATAATGTCTGAAATTTTCTTCTAATCTGTTTTGATTACTATGGGGAGGAAGTGGACAAGTTATAGAAGAAATGCACTATTGAACTGGGCTATGGATATAGAATGGTATACAGCACTATTCTAAGTATAATTGTTATTTTATTGAAAATTTCCTAACCCAAATATAAGGCATAGTCATTTATTGAAAACTATTGGCCATTCTTCCTGAATTTGAATAAAGAATTCATATCTGACTTTTACATCCTGATAAAATCTATAAAGATACTATCTGAGAATTAAGTTTGGTGTGGAAAAAAAGGAACTGCAGTATCTTATTTATTTTATGATGACATTAAGAAGTTTCTATTATTAATGATGTGGATATATAGGATCCTTCACTGAAAATTCGTAACGTTCCATCACAACGTACTGTGATTTACCATCTGAATACAAATAATAATGCAAGAAGTCAAAATAAGGCAACATAGAGCAAAGCAAAAAAAATGAGTCATTTTGTCAGTGAAACAAATTGATATTTCATACTAGGTGCCCTACAGAAGATGTTAAAGGTCCTTGCTGAGCTATATAATAGCAATTCAGTGCACCCTACAGATGATTCCAGTTCAAAGGCTATCATTAAAAAGAAAGAAAAAAAGACACCCAGACTTTTAAAGAAAAAAAAAAAAGAGAGAGAGAAGGAATGGTCAATGATTTCTGCAATGTTCAACTTTAATATTTTCTACTTTATTATAAATAAATATTTAATTGGCAATCATATTAAAAATACTGCTTGAGATTATGCTTGTGTCCCTTTAATCAATGCAATGTACTTGTTGTCTGCCAAAAGTTAAGAGCTAACAAGATTTATCATTAGCTTTATAATTAAGACTCTCAGAAAACATTTTAGAGAATATTATTATCCACTAAAGAGACTATCATTTTTTAAAGAGAAAAAAATTTTTAAATGTTTAATCAACAGGAAAATATTTCTTATTTTTGTAATTCATTATTCTAAATTACATTAGATCAAATTTATTAATCAAAAGGGATCACCATTTACATATAGCAATATAGTAAATTAATGTTACCCCACATATCAGTAATAATAACTTGCTGTGGATGCTGAGGATATCTAAATCTCTAGAATATTAGCAGTTATAATTTTGGAAGTATTTTATCTCTTGCAAAAAAAAGTCTTAAAAAGTCAACTGAATGTTCACTATTTTTAAAAGGTTTAAATGATTTTTTTAAAGATTTTATTTATTTATTTGAGAGCGAGAGCACGTGAGCGAGCAGGGGGAGGAACTGAGGGAGAGGGACAAGCAGACTCTGCACTGAGCCCCAAGCAGGACCTGGGGCTCGATCCCAGGACCTCAAGATCACGACCTGAACCAAAATCAAGAGTCCAACACTCAACCAACTAGCCACCTAGGTGCCCCTCAAAATAGTATGTTTTAAAAAAAGAACTAAAGTATATGACATTCATTTTAAGTGCAAATTGTTGTAGTAGTACAGAAGCCAGAGAGGTCGCCAGGGAGAATAAGGACTTTATAAGTCCTCCACACCTATGACTTCTGTTGTAGCCTCAGAGTTTGTTGCTCACATTTGAATATGAAAATGAAGACTCAAAGCCAAGTTTGATGGAGGTTACTCTCAACAAATCTGAACAACATTAGCCCTGAACAAATCTCAGTCCACTCCTGTGAAGAATGTAGGTCAGCTGAAAGACCAGATTCTTTCCTTAGTTTACAGACATTCAAAGTTCTGGACCCATTATAAAAAAACAAACAACAATAAAAAAGCAAAAGACTTTCCCCTTAGGCAAACTGTAGTACTCCCAGCTGATTCTAGAACTTTATAAGATTCTCCTCAAAGGTTAAGTGTGACTAAGTATCCAAGAGAAACCAATGATAAAAGTCAACAGATTTGCAACTTGGATGGAACTAGAGGGTATTATGCTAAGAGAAATAAGTCCATTAGAGAAAGACAAATATATGATTTCACTCCTATGTGGAATTTAAGAAACAAAGCAGACAAACATAGGGGAAGGGAAGGAAAAAGAAAATAAGATGAAAACAGAGAGGGAGACAAACCATAAGAAACTCTTTTTTTTTATTAAGAATTTTTTTTATTATGTTATGCTAATCACCATACATTAGTTTTTGACGTATTGTTCCATGATTCATTGTTTGCGTATAACACCCAATGCTCCATTCAGTACGTGCCTCTTTAATACCCATCACCAGGCTAACCCATCACCCCTCCTCCTTCCCCTCTAGAACCCTCAGTTTGTTTCTCAGAGTCCATAGTCTCTCATGGTTCGTCTCCCCCTCCGATTTCCCCCCCTTCATTTTTCCGTTCCTGCTATCTTCTTTTTTTTTTTTTTAACATACAATGTATTATTTGTTTCAGAGGTACAGGTCTGTCTTAACTCTAGGAAACAAACTGAGGGTTGCTGGAGAGGAGAGGGGTGGGGAGATGGGGTAACAGGGTGATGGACATTAAGGAGGGCACGTGATGTAATGAGCACTGGGTGTTGTATGCAACTGATGAATCGCGATATTCTACCTCTGAAACTAATAATACACTATATGTTAATTAAATTGAATTTTAATTTAAAAAAAGTCTACAGATTTTTAAGCTTCTTTCTGAAAGAAATGGTTCCACCAGTTTTTTCTCTTTCCTTACCTTTTTATCTTATTATTGTCATTTCCTTCTGGTCTTGAAGCCCACTTGCATAAACACAAGTAGTGATGTCACCATTCTGATCAATGAAATGTTTTCTCCTAATACTTCCTACAACTAATAATATAAGTAACACAGATTAAGCAAATCTGCTTTTAGAGTTTGCTAAGCCTACAGGTAGAGTACAAATAGAGTTCACATATCTTATATCTAAATATATTACTATATTAATTTATATATCAAAATTATTGTATCTGGGTGAAATTCTGTAAATGTCAATTTACTTGTGAAAATTGAATTAAATCTTATTTATACTTTTACAAAATAAAGCAATTCACAATTTTAGTGTTCCATACCATCTTCTTGCCCATGTAAAAAATCAGTATTATGCTTTGTGCATGTTATGTCTACACCTATGTGTATATAAATATCTATGACTACATATATATAAATATGTATAAAGAAATATTTAAGTGCAAAATGTTTCTCAGCTGCCAAACAACTGTTGGGAATACCTTAATAATATATGAGTAGCCCAGAACCACAAATTCCAATACAAAGAAAAGACAGAAACTAGATCTTGGCCAATATTGAGAAACAGTACTTTATTATGCAAGAATATATTCCACTTATGACATCTGAAAGGAAACATTTGATAAGTTTATTTACTTGTTTTTTACTTACATAAGGATTTCTACTGCTCAGATTCTGACTATAGTTCAAAACAATGTCGGTTTCTGACCTATAAACCTGCATGGCATTTGGATACAGTGCCTTTTGTTTTCATGACATAGGTGAAGGATATGTCTGAGCAATTTGCTTGGGTCTAAATGGTGTTAATCATGAGAGCAAAAGTTTAGGACTACAGAATATCCTTAGCACATTTTGACATCCTTGTATTGGAACTTCAAAAAATAGTAACATAAGGCAAAATTTAATAAGCAACTGGAAAAAATATTGTAACATATAAGACAGAAAGGTTTAGGTCATTATTATTTGAAAAAATAAAAATAAAAATTTTTAAATCAATAAATAAGTAAGGAACAATTGTTCTCCAACTAAATACTCTTTGATTTGTTCTAATTACAAAATACACAAGTGAAAAAATAAAAATAAATCTGAAATAAAAATGGTATCAGGTTAAACAGTTATTATGCTGAATAAAAATATTACAACTATATAAAAACACAAAGAAAATGATCTATCTCTTGCCATGTCTCTTATTCTGTCTCCAGCTCTTTGTCTCTGTCTCTTCTCTGTCTCTGTCTCTGTCTCTCTCTATCCCCCATGTTTTTATAAAGGATTGCAAAAAAATTCTCATCTAAGTGTTTATATATGTTCACATATGCATGCATACATATATACATATAGAAGTAGTTATATACATATAATGTATCTACCTACACACATACATATGTATACACATGGGGAAAAACATATACATTCATAAAAATTTCTTACAGTTACATGTAAAATTAAATGCCATGAAGTTGTTTTTGAGTGAGTGATGTGGCTGGTTTTGCCACTGTTGCGTATTCTTAGTAAGGCTCCCAGAGCTTGGTTTAAGAGTATATTCGGTCAGGGTCTCCCAAGAAATGGGGCCAATAGGCTGGAGATTATCTATATATCTATATATCTATATATCTATCTATAAAATACGGGATATTGACTCACACAAGTCTGGAAGCTGAAATGTCAGAAGATCTGCAGTTGGCAAGCTGAAGACACAGGAGAGTCGATGGTAAAGTTCCAGTCTGAGTTCAAAGGTCTGAGAACCAGAAGATCTGAGGGTGCAAGTTCAAGTCCAAGTCTATGTCCTGTTGTCCTGCAGCTGCCCACTTTTAGTGATGGCTGCATATCCTGCAGAGCCATCTGCAAACAAGGCTTGAGTCTTTCCATCCTCTGTAAATCGGTGAGAAGGAACTCGCCATGAGGCCATAGGTACAGGCTGGGAGAAAGAAGGAAGTGTAACAAAAATGGAGGTCATGGGCATTGGGGCACTTCTTCATGTAATTTGCTTGTGCCTTCAGAGCCTACTCAGCCCCAGTCACATATACCATTTCCATCAGATAGTGGAGTGTTGCTGTGCACACCCAACTTTATGGCTTAGTGGGTCAGATAACATCCAGTTCCTGATGGGAAGCTAAGGTCACATGGTAACTTGATAGCCCGAGATTAAACATTCAGTCTCTGCTTAGGCCCAGTAGCAGGCCAAGTGCTGTTTCTCAAAAAAAGAATAGTTATCTGCAGATTATGGCAAGGCCTTGCATCAAAATCCTAAAGGGCATGCACTATAATTCACCTATAGAGGTCTGCAAAGTTTCCAAATAGCATTCCTATCTGCCACTGACACAACAAGCACCACTGGATGTGCTGGATTGTATGGCCCAGTGGCAAAGCAGCTTCTACAGTAGCCTGGACTTGTAGATCCTTCTCTTGTTCTTTCCCAATCAATACCCTCACATTAACAGTAGATATCCTGACAGACTGTGAGTTCAATTTGTGTTGTAATTAAGCCACTGGCAGGATGAGGTTTGTGTTTGATTTTTAGCCACTCAGCTCTGTGACTGCAAGAGATAAGGGTCCCCTTCAGGGCACACACTGAGCTGGGAATTCGAATTCCTGAGCTCATCCTTTACCTTGTCCAGGGACATTAGGAGATACCAGTCAATCTCATTATATTTGTTAGTTTTCCAGAAATGTTTGAAAGTATCTTATACATAGTCCTCCAGCTCCTTGTTTCTTATAAGTGGTTGACCAAGAGTATTCAATGGAGATATTTTATGTATCCCTATTGCTAGAACATGCCATGGACTATCAGTGTTCCGTTTGCTGGAAATAGAGTCCTTAGTGTCTTTAAACTTAATCAGATTAGGGAGTCAATTCCAGAAACCCTAGAACAAATTCAGAATATTCATCAGTAAGATTCTATTCTTCCAAAACCACTCTTGGTACCAAAATCTATATTGGTCAGAGTTCTCCAGAGAAAGAGAACCAATAGAACATACATGAAGAGATTTATTATAAGAGATTGGCTCATGTGGTTATGGAGGCAGAGAAGTCCCAAGATCTTCACTTGCCAAGCTGAAGACCCAAGAGAGCCAATGGTGTAATTCCAGTCCAAGTTCAGTGGACTGAGAACCTGGAGATCCAATGACACGAGTTCCAGGTTAAGTGCAATGTCAAAGACAAGAAAAAAACTGATGTTTCAGCTCCAAGAGAGTCGGATAGAGAAAGAGTTCCGTCTTACTCATTTTTTTGTTTTACTCAGGCCATCAACAGATTGGATGCGGCTCACCCACATTAGGGAGGATAACCTACTTTACTCAGTCTACCAATTCAAATATCAGTTTCACCCAGAAACACTCACTGATATACACAGAACAATATTTAACCAAATATCTGGGCACTTTGTGGCCCAGTCAAGTTAACACAAAATCAGCCATCACAACAAGTGATAAGTGTTGCAACTTAGATTCAGAGTTAAGGCTTTGTTTTTTCTTTACATTTCTAAAGAAGGTGAACAATTACGTTAAAATCACAAAAATAATTCTAAAGCATATACTGAAATGAAAGCAATATATTGTGAGTAGGATGATTTTATATCACTCTAAGCCATACAAACTACACAACAACAAAAACAAAAATACAAAACATTCAAAACTTACGCTCGCTCACTCAAAAAAAATTTTTTTAAGATTTTATTATTTATTTATTTGAGAGAGAGAGAGAGAGCACCCATGAGCAGCGGGGAGGGGCAGAGGGAGAAGCAGACTTCCCACTGAGCAGGGAGTCCCATGAGGGGCTCAATCCCAGGACCTCAAGATCATGACCGGGGCAGAAAGCAGATGCTTCACTGACTGAGCCACCCAGGCACCCCTCAAAAAAATTTTTTAAAGTGCCAATTGGAATAATGAATTTCATCCCTATCTATTAAATTGGCAAGTGTAACAAGTTTGAAAACAACTGTTTTTGAAATATCTGTGAAAGAACGGCATTGTTGTTAGAATTAAGAATCAATAAAACATTTGGAGGACATTCTGACAATATCTTTCAAAATTTAAAATATTATATCCTCTTACCTAGACCTTCTATTTTCAGAAATTTACCTAAAAGATATACTCACTCAAGAATGCAAAGACATACAGAAGTGTATTCCTTGCAACATTGCTGAAGTACATGAAAAATTTAAAACATTTACATGCTCACTAACAGTACATTGTTTTTTTTTTTTAAGATTTTATTTATTTATGTATTTTGAGAGAGAGAGCATGAGTAGGGGGGAGAGGCAGAAGGAGAGGGACAAGCAGACTCCCATGGAGCAGGCTCGATCCTAGGACCCTGGGCTCATGACCTGAGCCAAAGGCAGATGCTTAACTGACTGAGCCACCCAGGCATCCCATTACATTGGTTTTTCCCTGGTAAATCTCTATGTACTACCATGAAATAATACGCCAGTATTTTGATTATTGTTAGGAAAAGCAAGTTAAGGGAAATATGTGTTAACAGGATCATACTTGTGCCAAAAAGGAAAAGGCACATCCTTATCGTCTGCTCTTTGTTCTTTTATATTCATGCTGGATTGTGGACATGGTGACTGCAAAGGAGCAGATTCAAAGCCAGAGCAAGGAAAACCACATGCTAAGGATGGCAGAATGAGCAAACAGAGGGGCCGCCAGCCCTGACAGCATTGTGGAGCTGCTCTATTGGTCCTACACTATTGGTCTCTGGGACCCTTGTAAAATGAGAAAAGTATATCCCCATTGGTTATCCCCATTGGTTAAAAGTAATAATTGCAACCAAAGTAATGCTTAACCATGCAGTGACTAGTACCCCAATCCTTACACTACAAACAACTGAGCTAGCCACTTGAGTGTTTCTGTTATTCACTGAGATTTAATCAAGTTAGTGAAAGTACCTTTAAAGCTAATAAAAGGCCAATATCATCAACAGTGATTTTTTTCATCTATCAGAGAATATAGGGAGAATTTGCAAACTTTGCAAAATACAGTATATGAAATACTAAAGAGGAGTTTTTCTGTTGATTAGAATTAAGACTCACTATTAAAATGCCTTTTGCTTTACTTTCCTTACTGGTTGTGAAAGATCAGTGATTTTTAGAATTAATTTTGGAATTCTGATGCTTTTTTTCTCTAGTTATTTCAACTTCTTGTGGCCAATATACTACGAGACATATAGCTATTAAGTTGTATGGTGTTGGGTATAAATATTACTTATTAACTTAAATTCTTCATTATATAGAGATAAATTTTATTCTAAAATTTTTGTTCTAAAATATTAAAAGCCTGAAAATACCTAGTGATTTAAATCATTTTTACAAGTGGTTCATTAGAAAAGCAATAACAAAAATCTAACCCAAGCAAGTGTGGATCAATTCCTGAATGTCTGGGGTTCATTGTCTTAAGCATTTTCTCAACTGTTAAAAAAAAAAAAGTTAAACATAGCAAATTATGATAAAAATACTTTTTGTTTGTTAGAATGTGTTACTTCGATTACGTTTTGTACTGAATTTCAATTTCCTAAATCCTTATCTCCTCTAACGTCAGTTGAAAATAAATCTCATTTCTTTTTCCCAGGAGACAAACCAGAAAACACATTTTTAGTTTACAATTATATCAGGGATAGAAAAATCTCCTCATTTGAACACTCTTGTGGAAAAAGACCAATGTTTGCTGATAAAAAACAAGGAACGTCTGTGCTTTTTTATGTATTTAAATTCATTACACTGGAAGGTTCGGGAAAGTAAGGAACATGCCCTACGATATTCCCCCGGTCTAGCATGAATGAATAAATAAATAATGAAATAAAATTGTTCAGATCTCACTGCCTTTAAATATTCATCTCCTATTTCTCAGACTGCTGTCAGAATTGTGCTTTTAACTTTTTCCTCAATAATGTAAATGCTTGCCAAAGGCCTACATACAAAATAAAGTGAAAATAAAATTGTGAGGTGTAGACATATTAAGCAGTGCAGATAAGAAGGATGGCCGTTAGAGCGGACTATCTACATTGATCCTGCTTCTGACACTTAGACGTTTATTTATAAGTGAGTGACTAAAATCTCCCAGACTCCATATCCTGTTTTTGTTTCTCTTCTTTTTTTAATTTTTTTTTTTTAGATTGTGTTTATTTATTTGTCAGAGAGAGAGAGAGCACAAGCAGAAGGAACATCAGGCAGAGGGAGAAGCAGACTTCCGGCTGAGCAAGGAGCCCGATGTGGGACTTGATCCCAGGACCCTGGGATCATGACCTGAGCCAAAGGCAGATGCTTAACAGACTGAGCCACCCAGGCATCCCTGTTTGTTTCTTTCTTGATATAAAAATAAATCATCTCTTTGGGTCACTGTGAAGGCATGGCATACAGTAATTACTCAATTAATGTTAGCTAGTATTATTTTTATTATACTCTACCTTAGAATCCAAATACCTCCTTGAGCTGCCACCAAGCTGCTTTTCTAGCTTTAGCTCCCAGTAGATTTTCATGGTTCTTAAGCAACACTTAGTTACTGGCCATTTTTCAAATGCTGTTCTGTATATTTTATATCCCCAGGTCTGTTTATGCTAGTTTAAACTCTTTCTCAAGGTACAAATTAAGCATCTTCTAGGGCAAATTGCTGATCTCCAAGTCAACTGATCCAAGCACATGGAGTTTCTGTGTCTGGAATAGCAATTTGAGTTTTGTAACAAAATGGGAAGAATAAACATGCATACTTGGACCTCTTTACAATGTAACTCAGACAGAAGATGGATGTTCTTTGGATCTTGCTTCACTTCCCTTTGCTCTTCTCTAGAGCAAAAACTTTTAGCTTGAACTCCAGCAGTTGCCTTAAATCCTGAGCAAAGCCTTGCATTGAGGATGGAATGGCAGAAAGATAGAACTCTGTTCCTGATGATCTCTGAACTTCTTTTATATAAGAGAAAAATAATCTCTTATCTTGTATAAACAACCATGGGTTCCACGTTCTCTTACACATAAGTAAGGTATTACCTTAGTTAAGGTGCTAATTAAAATGATAATAAATTCATTTAATTACATTGATCAAATTTTATATTAAGAATGCATCCATTACTTCAACTACGAAAAAACATCAATGATTTTCCAATCAAATTTCATTAACCATTCAAGAATAAAGAGATATATTGCTAAAACCAATATTAGAAAATAATTCCCTAAGTTGCATAGAAATAGTATTAGTAGTGGTAGTAATCGTAAGCATTCAATATACATTTTAATTATTATTTTGAGGGTTCTCTGCTATAGGCTTTATATATATAAGCTTATTTAATCTTTATTGCACCCTTTGAGGTAGTTACTACTATAATCCCTGATTTACAGATGAGGAAACGAAAGTTCAGATAGTCTAGACAATTTTATCAATGTGAAATTTGAAGTAAGTGCCAAAGTCAGAATTTAAAACCTGCAGCGATTGGGCTTCAGTGATTATACTCTATATTCTAATGTCAAAGACACTCCCATTGTCAATTATTACACTGCTTAACTTTGACTATTTCTTTGGAGGTCTTAATGAAGTTGATGTATAGAAATCCCAGGAGACATTTAGTGGAAGGAGGTATAAGAAATGTTTGGCTGGAGACAGTACTTAATATTTCAGAAATGGTTTAAATCAGGTGATTTCAAGGTCCAATGTCCTTAGGTAGGCAGGCTGGTATTGAGTGGACATAACAGTGCTAGAATAAAAGAAGAAAATAACTTTAGATTACATTATTAGTTCAACTTAAATCTCTTTCATGACAGCATTTTTATGGCCATCCAGATCTTAGTAAGTATATTCTTCTTAATAATAATGTTGATTTTAAATACCTTTAGGGACAGAAACCATGTCATCTTCATATCTCCAGAATCAAAGAGCCATTGTTCTAACTACATGTGAACTTATAAATGATGCAAGTTTTTCTCTTTTACTCTCCCTCTTGCTGTGCTAAAAATTTAAAGATTATTTTTGCTTTCGTAAAATTTATTTTATCAAGTTGGTCTTCTCTCTCTTACAATACACCCAAACATATATTGAAATATGTTAGCAGCAAAGACTTTGTAATCCTCTATTATCTCATGACAAAAAATGACCGTCATTGAAATGAAATTTTTGAATTTATACAAGAAAAGATATTGAATTACTGTGTGCTTCATCAGTTCAGAACAATAGTTTGATCTATTAACAGAAGCCTATAAACAAAAATAAGATAAATTAAACTAATGGGAAATTGATCCAAGAAGAAGACAACAGTGTGAAATGTTAATTTTAAATAAATCCTTTTTAGGTAAGCAGTGACTAGTACATTAGAGCTCTAATTCATGTAATAAACACCAGGAATGTCTAGGAAAGGTTAATTCTCCTTTATAATGAATGTAATTTCCTCTACACTTATTGATCAAAAAGTATGCCTGTGATAGGCCCATGTGACTTAAATTTTTCCTATTTTTAGTCTGACACTGGCAGAATTTCTTTTCTATTTTACTCTGATGAAAACTTATAATATCACTGTGTTTGGCTGAAATTAATTCAACCAACCTATTTTACATCATTTATGTGTTAAAGAATAAATTATAATGCTAAATATAATCCTGATTTGTAAATGAAAGCATCATGTTCTGACCATGTATCTATTCCTAGACAAATTTAGATAATATGAACAAAACTGTAGATTCTAGGTAGGTTAGACAATTCATTAAGAATTTTGGAGACATCTGAATAAGTATAAATACAGGCATATCAAACTATTATGCAAAATGGTAAAAATACTTTGTATAATATACTTGAAATATTATGTAGGCAATTGGATTTAAACCAAATTAAAAGAAGGAAAAATGCAAACTTTAATAGGCAGGTATTTCTTGATTATCCTAATAAAGGTAACAATATTTTATTGACATAACTGAATTATTTATCACTATGTTTATTTATTATTTATTAAAGAGATGCCAATTTTTGTATAAGAAATGTTTTCTAATTTTCTATGATATATTTCATTTGTACACTGTTTATTCAATGTTGATAAAGTATACAGCTAAACCTTAATCAAGTTTTACTGTACTCTTCTTTTCATCTCAGCCATTTCTTATTGCTGCCTGTTAGATTTCATAATTCTTCCCTCTATAGTATTTGCTATGCTTTTGGTTCAATTACTTTTTGTTCTTCATGCTGGCATGTTTATTTCCCCTCTATACTTACTCCTCTGCATCTGTTTACAAACATATTCATATAACTCATTAAAAAAAACTTAGAGCAAATATATCTTTGTTTAATATTAGATGGATAGATGATAGATAGATAGATGATGATAGATAGATAGATAGATAGATGATAGATAGATTGTATGCATGTCCATAACTATCACAGAAAATGTGAAATGTCCACATACCTCATCTTACATTATGCCCTAGATGTCAACTGGGTGATCAACTCCTAGGAATGTCACATTCTGGGCATATATTCAACTTTTGGGTTACATCAGAACAAGTTCCTAGTGTGTTTGAATGTCGTGCTTGGCCCTCCCTTCAAGAGTTATTAGTTATTAGTTATCAATGAATTCTAAAAATGGTGTTATACATTAACATATATGATGACCTCTTGTGTCTGAACTTTCATTCATCTTCTGAATCTTCGCTTCACCGTGATACACATTCTCCTGTATTGACTATGTATCTTATCCAGCCCTACATTCCAGGTGTTCCAGCTTATTCTTAGTTTTTCTCCTGCTCTAGTTTTCTGAAACTAATCCCAAATCCCTAAGATGAGATCTTAACCCACAAAGTTAAAGGTGTAATGAGATGGGGGTCTTTGAGAGGTCATTAGATCATGAGAGAAAAGCCCTCATAAATGTGACTTGTGCCTTTATAAAAGAGGCTCCAGAGAAATAAGTTGCTCCTTTCACCATGTAAGGACACAGCAAGAAGTCGGCAGTCTGCAACCCAGCAGATCTTCACCAGAATCTGATCATGCTGGCACCCTAAGACTTCGGCTCCACAACTGTGAAACATAGATTTATTTTGTTTGTAAGCCATCCAGTCTGTGGTATTTTGTTCTAGCAGTCTGAATGAACTAAGATAACTCTCTTTCTTAAAACTCTTCTTACTTAGATTTTATTACATTAGAATATTTAAGTCCTTGTATTAGGACATTACAGTCTTCCTCCCCATATGTGCACTTTCCTAAAGATTCCCAGCTTTAAGCTTTTTCACCCTCTTACCACTCTCTACTTAATATTCTCATTCACTTCTATTATTTCAACAGGGAAAAAAAAAAGCTATCAAGTTGAGAATTAGGAGACCTGGGAACTAATCTTTCTTTGACGCAAACTAGTTTGTGACTTTGAAATTATCATTCCATTTATTTGTGCCTCATGATGCATAATAATTCTCCACAGTGTTCATTAGTAAATTAAGGCTTTGAGAAGTCTTGCAATGTGAAGGAAAAAGAAAAAGAAAAAGAAAACTGAGTTATTTAACTCAGAGATTCCAAAAGATTCCATATTACTAAGTAACACTGAGCTAATGAACGATCAGTTCTAACCACTTCATGTCTACAACCAACAAAAATTTAATTCAAACTATCACAATTTTAAAGTCATATTTGATTCCTCCCACAACTTTGTTAGCCACACAGAATTGTTTACCAGATTCTTCTGTTTGCTTTCTTACTGGTTCTTGCAACTCTTCTTTTCTTGGTTTCTCATTGTCATCACCTTTATTCAGGACTTTATGCCTTTGTGGATTTCAGGGGAGAGTGTTTAGTGATTCCCTTCTATATTTCCATCCCTGGAACCCATTAATTTTAGTAAAGTGCTATTTTGCTAGAAAATTTCAATGATTCCCCAATGAAGTACAAACTCTGCCAAATTACAGTCCCTCACAGTCTTTCTTTAATATCTTTGCTTGGCTTCCATGTGTAGGTGAACATACATTTGGCTTTTTGAGGGTAGGTCTGGTTTACACCTGTTTCCTTAGCATAATTATTAATTTCCCTTTTCATCTCAAAAAGTACTCCATTTTGGACAATAAATTATATATTTATCTTACCAAATGCTTTCTATTTTCTGGTAATTTGGATCAGTTACTTGCCCCAAATCAAACATTACTATTTCCTGTTTTCCTTTATCAGCTTTAAATTTATTTCCACCGATGCAAATTCTACCACTATCCGAAGCCTAAAATGATTGCCATCTACTCTGGACAGTCTTGTGTCACATAGTTTTTAATTATTTTTTCAATTTTGCATAAGCTGAGACAGATCCATTTTATTAATAATGCATCTCTCAAAATATATTTCCTAAAATTTAATTTGGATTCCAGCTGTTGACTGATTAAAATAAGTTTATCAGACATTCAATGTTTTCAAAATGAAAAACTGATCATATGACTTTCATTCTTAACATCTTTCAGGAGATCCTCCACTGCAAAATATAGTCCAAATTCTAAAGATGGAATACAAAGGCCTACCTGACATTCTAGGTGCATCTCTCAGCATTCTTTAGCATATCCTTTGATTTCTAGTTATTCCAAATTATTTACTGTCCTTGGAATATGCCATGTTCTTTTATACCTGTATTTTTTTACATATGTAAATCACCTGTTTTGGAGTAAGCTCAATTAATTGGGAGAATGAATATGAAAAGTTTATATTTCTTCCAACGATTGCCCTGAACTAAAGTAGGTCAAATTCTACTTTCTCATCCCAGCTGGGCTGCTTACATAAATGCACAGTCACTTCCTGCCTTTAAAACTCGTTTATTCTGGTTTAAATTCCCATCACTTATTCCATTCTAAGCTGGTCCCCAAACCCAGTGCAAACTAGACCTGTGCTTGGGGAAGAGAGAGATTCTGTTTTCCTGCCTTTTGTCTTCTAAACTCTGCATCTTCCATGTTTGAAGACAGGAAGGAAAGATGTGGAGTGGAGCTGGGGACATTTCTCTTTGCTTAATTAGGCTAGAGTTTGCAATTTTCCCTGCAAGCGTTAAACTTCTTTTTCTATCTGGAGTGTGTTGGTAGTTTCTTTCTATAACATCTACTCTATCCCTGAGAATCTCTCACATCCTTGCCTCTCCAAGAGGGGAGAATACAAGCTGCTTCATTGCTACCCATCTACAAACCCACTGACTTTCACTACCACAGCCATCCCCAACATGGTCCTCTCCAAATATAATTGGAAGTGAGAAAGGAAAAGCAGATTCTAACAGGTCCCTTTTTCTAGTTATCAGTGAGTCTTGGTAAGAGAGAAGGGGATTGCTATCCACTAATTCTGGAGCATAGGGGAAAAGTCCCATTCAATATCCCATCACTTATTTGTTCTTCTCTTTCTTGACATGCCCCTCTTTCCTCTGTAGCTTATGAGCTCCCACTCATTCTTTTAGATTCAGCTCTATATTTCTTTCCCTGTGATTTTTTTTCTCCTTCTTTTAAACAAATTTAAGGGTCCTTATGTCAGAGCTTCCCTTCATGCTCTTCCCACAATTCCATTACATTATGTATCATATTTGTCTATATTGTTTACGTTTCCCTGGCCCCTTAATGGAAACCTGGTATCATCAAAAAGTCTTAACACATTAGACAACCAACAAAAATCCAGTTCTGGATACCCAGATTCCAGTTTCAAAATGATACCATGCTATCTTAAAATTCCCTGATCTGAAACTCCTTGGTTTCTACTCTTTTTTTTCTATCATACACCAGAAATGTTTGAAGCTCTAAGAATACATCATTAGAAACATAAAATCTCTATTATCATGCAGGTTGCATTCTAATACTCTCCATTCATTATTTAAAGTACTAACTGCTTTCATTAAATTGATATTACATATAGTTCTCAAATTTGATCAGCATGACACTAAACTTGTTTCCAAGCATGGAAAACAGTTAAATCAGAAAGGTGCAAGGTTAGAAGTTCTAACAAAAGGCAGGAGGTTTTCCCTCAGATAAAACAGCATATATTTGCAAAAATGAATGAAAGAGGGTGAAGAAATGAACATTTTTTTAAAATGGTGAAAGAAAGAGAAAGTAAAGAGAGTGAAAGGGTAAAGAAAAAACAGATGGCAAATAGAGGTTATAGAACAGAAAGAAGAAGAGCAGAATGGATGAAAAGTCAGTCTGTCTATCCCTCCCAAATCAGGCCTGTTCAAGGGATACAAATTTATATTAGTACTATTCTAAAAATTTAATTAAACCATAGGTGTACAGTGGGGAGAATGAGATCTGTAATACGTTCCAAACCCAGTAATTTAGATCATCTGGGTCAGAGATTATCTTCACGTTCTCAGGCAAGGGCAAGTTTCCTCGCTGCATTTCCTTAAAGTATTCCTGCTTAGAGTACATATTTGAAAGTTATAAATCAACTTTTAATTCATTTTTATAAATTTAGGATGTGATTTTTATTGTGACATTTCAAAGATCTTTAAATCAGCTCATTGAGCCATGGTAAGACCATGCTACCAAAATAGCTATAAGTTATCTCTTTAGAATGGCATGGTGCAGAATGGTTTCCGGGGCTGTGGCCTGTTTGTGATTGATGAAGCAAAATTTATCAATTATGAGTCTTAACAGAGCCCAGAAAAACCCATAGCTCCTAGCTACTGAGCCTTTCTCACTTTAAAAATTAATCAGGTCTGCTGGTTGCCAACATATGGACTCACTGAAATTTGGAATAAAAAGCAGGGGAAATTGAACTTTTACAAATGCAATACTCTTATAAAACATCTAGAGGATTGGGGTGCCTGGCTGGCTCAGTCAGTAGAATATGTGACTCTTGATCTTGGGGTTATGGGTTTCAGCCCCGTGTTGGGTGTAGAGATTACTTAAAAATAAAATCTTAAAAAAAAAAAAACAAACAACTAGAGGGTTAATAAAAAGCTATATTTTTGGTTACACTATCTCAAGTTCTAGAAAGAAGTGAAATATTTAAGGGGTTTTATTTACCTAACAGGCTTTGTGCTGTAGTCTAAATTGTCTCAAAATCTGGTACCATCAACTGGCAGCCTAGTCCAAAGATCTAGGATAGGGTAGTGAAGTCAGAACCAGACCTCTAAATCACTATGGAATATCCTTATTAAATCCTAGTGCTGGCTGACAGTCTGGAAAGTCTTACTATTTCAAATAATAATGAAATAATACATGGGGAATTTTTGTTACATAACAATTACTAAATTTCTCCATAAACTGAAAGCCAATCCTTTCAGGCTGTTTTCAAGAACTACGTTACATTCTTGAAAGATAACAACTGACCAGAGGCTGAAGGTACATATTCCTTTTCTACTTTTTTGCAATTTCAATTTGAAGTTCAGCACTTCTTACTTGCTTTGTGGACTCCTACAATTGGTTCATTTTCATTCTTCATGCTTCTGAGTCCCTTGGAGTCTAATTAAGACCTTCATATATATACATGTGTATATATATATATATATATGATTTCTTAACACAAATCTTTTTAAATACATAAAGGCATGCCTTAATTTATACAAAACATAATCAGAAGGCCTGGATAATTTGAATTTTGTACAGTTTTGTACAATTTTGTACAATGGATTTTTTTGGCAGAATAATGTGTAAAAAGAAATTTATGAGAAAATAATATCTATAAGATTATTATAACTCAGTGTTTTAAATAGTCTCCTTATTATTGAAGTAAACAAAGCAACAGAAATCAAGCAATATTATTTATCTAAAAACTATAATTATAAGTTATTAGTTAAAGACTATACAATTAAAATATAACTAATATACATGTTAAATATTAAACATAACTCATAATTGAGAATATGTAAAGTGCTGAGGTCTGGAAGTCTGTGTCCTCCCAGAATGTAAATGTTGGAATTATCATACCCAAAATGATGACGTTAGGAAGGGGGTGCCTCGTGAGGGTGAAGCCTTCATGAATGAAATCTGTGTTCTTAAAAAAGAGATCCCACAGAGGTCCTTAGCCCCTTTCACCATGGGGAGGATACCATGAGAAACCTGCAGTCCTGAAGAGGGCCTTCACCTGACCCTCCTGGCACCCCGATCTTAGACTTTCAGCCTCCAGAACTGTGAGAAATTAAATTCCTATTGTTTATAAGCCACCCAGTCTATGGTAGTTTGTTACAGCAGCTAAGACTAAGACATAAAGTAACTTGAGATAACAACATTTTTTAAAAAATCTGTAAATTAGAAGGTCATCAGAAAGTAATATAGGATCTTTCACCTTTATGGAATCGAATGAAACTTTGAAATACATATAACAAGCCTTAAAATTTTTATATTCCTTGTCACATATTTCCACTTTTAGGATTTTTGCTAAAGCAATACTTACAGATAAGTGATTGTTCATCACACCCTTTTACAGTAGTCCAACATTGGAATCAAAATATATGACTGAGATAGTAGATTCATTAATTCCTTTATAGTGCCTTATAGATCCATATACTGGAATTTATTAACAGACAAATGTTCATAATACATTGCTAATTGAAAAACAGGCTGCATAACAGTATATCCTGTTGAATGATCGTTTATGGTGGGTGCTGATGAATATGAGCTATACCCACCCCAATGTGTGTGCTATTTTCTCTAGAACTGCTCAGCCGCTCCATTGAAGTTGGATTTTCTAAACTTACTGTTGTGCCCGAGAATGAAAACGAGGAGAAAACAGCTAGAGAATTAAGGACGTTTGTGCGGTAATTGTCATAATCATAGAGAATGGCTTCTTGGCTAGATGAGCAGCTAAAGAGCGATAGGTCAATGAAGTAACTAGAGGTAAACAATGGCCAGATCAATAGACTGACGGGGCCATTTCTGTTGGGAATTAAACAAGTAAGTTAGAAGTTATTTCTCTAACTAGGGAAACTAACACATCATTATAGGTATTTCAGATATTTTTGCAAATTTGATGTTTGCCTTTTAATTCTCAGTATTTTTGATGTCAAACTTTTGCAATCTCTCTGTGCTGATCTTTTCTTTATTATCGTCTTTCTGCTTACAAAGTCTCTCTGCAACCCAAAATCAGTTATCAATGCACCCATATTTCCACTGATAACTTTTATAATTTTATGTTTTAATCTTTAATCCATCTGTAATTTGCTTAAATTCAAATTTTTTAGAAAATATCTTAATATCCCAATCTTGTATTTTCACTAAATTATTTATTTTCTATTAGCTGATTGTTATTTTCTATGAAAAAGATCTTCAAAATATGCAAGGATATGCCTTACTCTTGCAATCTCCACAGCCACTAACCACTTCCAAGCTACCATCACATGGAACACTGAAACTACCTTCTAAAGAGCTCCATGTTTCCCTTGCACCTCAACAGAATAATCTTCGTGACAGGGCAAAGTGATCATTGAAAACAGACGTCACAACCGGAAGCTCCTCTGCTCAAAATACTCAACTGGATTTTCATTACAGGATTCATAAATTTAAAAGGCTTTGTTATGACCCACAGGCCTCCTGTGTCCTGCCCTATTAGTCTGTCTTTATTTCCTGGTACATGCCAGACACACAGGCTTCCGTGTTCCTAAACCTAACAAACTTCCCCCCACCTCTGATCCCTTTCATTTGCTGTTTCTTCTTCCTGGAATGTTCTACATTTACCAGGTTTGTCTAATGCTTCATTCTGGTCTTGCTCCAATGTTACATTAGGCATAGCTACTACACAGCATAATAAATAAAAGTATGTAGCAATACAAAGACCCTACTTATCACTTTTTCATCACATTTCTCTTCCTCTACTCCCAAAAGTAGTCTATATTCTAAATTTGGTGATTATAATTTCCATATATTTGTTCATACTTTTGTTACATAAACTAAGCAATCTATAATGTCTAATGTACAATTTATAAAGTGTAAGGTATCTCACAGAACTCTTGGGGAATGCAGAAAATGAATTCTGGAGAACACACAGCAAAAATCACTACCACTCTATGGAGTTGTTTCCATGGAATCCAGTCTTCTGCTAATCAGTGAAACTAGAAATCAGCAGTACTTGCCAACTTCCATAAAAGAACCACAACTCCTGCCACTTGAGTTTCAAAGATAACTATAGGTCAATCCCACCTGTAGGCTTTGTGTGGATTGTCTTGCAGAAGCAAGCTAGGGCACTTGAGAAATTCTGACTACAAAAGAATCTAAGCAATGTGGTATTTATCTTTGCTGGGGAAGTGTTTAGTAAGCCAATTTTCAATGTATTCTATAGTCTACAACTTTGATGCAGTATTCAGATACAGTACACACTTCTCCTAACCTAATTTCTAGACAATAAAGTAGCAAATGTATCACATCCCAGCTTCATTTAGTGCAAATATACCCCCAAAGGGGAGATCCAGGTCTTATGAAGTCATTGGTTTTGGCTGTTCTTCATCCTTCTTCTAACTCATTTACAGTCCTGTCCTGAAAACATAAAATCTACAGGCTAAGTTAACCTATCAATAACACAGCTTATATTGCAGAGAAAGGAAAATTGAGAGAGGAGAAGAGTTAACTATATATAAATAGAACAAGTTTGTACATGGTTACTTACGATAGTTCTTGGTTCTGCAACCCTACTTAGCTCTAATTTGCATTTATACCTTTCTTTCTCCACTACGTATTTCTCAGCTAGCATCTATGTTAAAGTTCTTTATCTCAAGGTGTGCTTAAGTCTGGCAGGCTTGAGAGCTCAGAGTTTCTTCTTGTAAGGGTTTGATGGACATGGGAGTACTAGGAAGTGATCTAGAGTATTCCCAGACACATGCCTTCCTGCCCACTGTATGCAGCAGTAGCAGTAATTCTCTTTCCTCTTGACAATTATGATCAATCACGATAGCTACAAAATCTTCCCCATTTTGCCTATTGGTTTAACTTAGCCTAAAATTTTTAAATTTCAGCTTGTAGATTATGAGGACATAACTTAGAAATATTAGTAAAGCATGTATTAAAATGGGTATATAGGGTAGGATGAAATATCTTTATTTATTTATTTATTTATTTATTTATTTATTTATTTTAAAGATTTTATTTATTTATTTGACAGAGAGAGACACAGCGAGAGAGGGAACACAAGCAGGGGGAGTGGGAGAGGGAGAAGCAGGCTTCCCGCCGAGCAGGGAGCCCGATGCGGGACCCGATCCCAGGACCCTGGGATCATGACCTGAACCTAAGGCAGACGCCCAACGACTGAGCCACCCAGGCGCCCCCTGAAATATCTTTTTTTAAAGATTTTATTATTTATTTGAGAGAGAGAGAGTACGAGCTGTGGGAGAGGCAGAAGGAGAAGCAGACTCTCTGCTGAGCAGGGAGCCTGATGCAGGGCTCAATCCCCAGGATCCCCGGGATCATTACTTGACCCGAAGGCAGACACTTAACAGACTGAGCCACCCAAGCACCCCTAGGATGAAATATCTTAAACATGTTTCATTGCAATGAAAATTATACTTTCCATTGAAAATCCCCTAGGGGAAGAGATAGTTGCTCTGAGGACACCCTGTTGTTTGTTGGACAATTCTTCCCAGTTGAGCGCTCACATGGGCTCATGTTTGAAATACAGAGAAAGAAAAGGCAGTGGGAAATCTGCAAAACATAAGAAAAATACAAGTTTAGTACTCATTATAGAAGAATGTAGCATAAAAGAGAAAATAAGCATAGCACAAAACCCCCAGATATCAAAGCACCATTTTGAGGATTCCAGGACTTTCCCAGGATCAGTGAAGGGAGTGGTGGTGCCTGGTATCAGAGTCAGGGGATGGCGGTAGCATCCATCGGGACAGCACAGGGCAGTGTTTCCAGATTATGGAGCCTAACTTTCTCAGAGGGAACAGCCACAGCAGTCATCTTAAAGTAGGGTCTTGGGAACACTGGGTGTTATATGCAAACAATGAATCATGGAACACTACATCAAAAACTAATGATGTAATGTATGGTGATTAACATAACATAATAAAAAAAAAAATAGGGTCTTGGGAGAAAGCTATGCCAAGGGTGCTGGGGCCGGGGGAGGGGAGGGGTAGTGGGCAGAGCACAGTGGAATTTTAGGAAAGTGAAAATACTCTATATGAAATTGTAATTATGGGTATATGTCATTATACTTTTTGCTGAACCCGTAGACTATATGAGTTTTCCCAAACTCATACACTGAGCAAATCCTTAGGTAGACGATGGACTTTGGGTGAATATGATGTGTCAGTGTAGGTTCATTGATTGTAATGAACATTCGTTTTGGTGAGTGATGTTGACAATGGGGAAGGTCATGCATGTGGGGGGTGGGCAAGGGACCTATGGAAAATCTCTGCACCTTCATCTTAATTTTGTTATAAACTTAAAACTACCCTAAAATAAAGTCTTCAATTAAAAAAAAAAAAAGATGCCCTCGCAAAGAATCTACATATTAGCTACTTGCATAGGGCTCTTCAGTTCTGATGATAAACTAATGAGAAACTTTCAAATCATGGTACCACTGTTCTTTTGCTGAGTAAGGACTTTAATGGAGCAGCCCACGCAGGTGGAAGCCGCGCAGAAGCAACACTGATCCGATTATAGAAGTGTTAAAAAAAAAGAGAGAAAGTGTAGTACTTATTTACAAACAGAGTGACGAAGCCATTTATTTTATACTCTCATATAAAAGTTATTTATATAGCATTCAAACTTTAAGTGCTCGAAAGTATTCTTATTAATATTTTATGACAATGAAGATATTAGGCAAGTAAATCATCAGAAGAAATTTGCCGAAATTGTCTTTTGCAAGGGGTGCGAGACCTGCCTTGTATATTGTTCCACGAGATAAGGTCAGTCTCTTGGTATAAATGGAAGCGCACTTTCCTTCTCTCAGTCCAATACTTCACATTGAAGTCGTCTTGCCTGAATATCTAAAGTCAATAAAATATTATTCTAAGACTAAAATAAGCATCTCCATATAATAAGTTGTCTCCCACCTACAGAAACTTACACCCTTGTTATAATTACTTCAGTGTTAACAACTCCTCCTCTTAACACTCAGAGTGTGTGGGTTCTGAGAAAGCAGCACACAAACCTGGTATTTTAAAAAGGGTTCTAATAATAACAACATAATATTTTTCTTCGTCCAGATGCCCACCTATCATCATTTACTTTTATTTTTTTTCCTTCTTTTACTGACTT
Organism: Phoca vitulina; assembly: GCF_004348235.1. Lineage (NCBI taxonomy): Eukaryota > Metazoa > Chordata > Mammalia > Carnivora > Phocidae > Phoca > Phoca vitulina. The sequence continues at coordinate 557,488 of NW_022589726.1, forward strand.
CTCCCTTTACACATTCAATATGTCAATATCACTTATTCTGAACTAAATCTACATGTGTGGCATTCGTCCTGCTGTTGCCATTTATTCAAATTCCTAAGACAAAAAAATTGAAGACCCAGATGACCTCATACAGATTTTTTTTTTTTTACTGGGTATTTACCCCAAAGATACAAACGTAGTGATCCAAAGGGGCCTGTGCACCCCGATGTTTATAGCAGCAATGTCCACAATAGCCAAACTATGGAAAGACCTCATACAGATTTTAAAATTTATTGTAAACTTGTTTCTTACTACATCAACAAAAATCTCAAGTTTTATGAGTTTTATGAGTTTTCACATTTCTCTGAAATTCAAGGATGTTACTAGTGTTAACTTCGATTTATTGAAGTTATGCTTACTCTTTAGTGACAGATACAGTTCTGAGAGCTCTAAATCCTTCGGTCATAATAACTCTGTCAGTCATTCGATAATCATAACCCTAGGAGATGGGCGTAGCATTTGCTCCATTTTACAGATGAAAATTGTGGTATAAAGTGCTTTAATAACCTGATGATGACAGTTAAAATGAATCCTGACGTATTCTTACTTGCCTTTAAAGCTTAAGATTTCTAGTTATATTTGCCTACTATTTCATTTAGGCAAAATAAGAGGTCCTGGAAAGACATAAAAGTCTCCCATACAGAAAAATCAAAAGGAAACAAAATATTTTTAGAAGAGATTTTGATTGCTAGAATTCATTTTTGCACTCAGTTATCCACAAACCTCCTATATTTTAGGCAAACTATCGTTTGTCCAATGTTGCACAGCTGGTAAGCTGTCGAGCAAGGATTTGAATCTAGGTCATCTGATTATATAAATTATGATATTATACTGTATGCATTGGGATTACATGTCCTTCTTTGATAGCATTGTGATAATGAATATCGCAAGTTGCTTGGAGGTAATTCTGATTAGTAAGTTATCAACCTTAGGACCAATGGAATGGATTCTGTTAGTTTGCTGGTTTAAGAGGAAATATTATATTTATACCCTGACATTAAAAGTAGAGAAATAAATTCCCTTTGAATTTGAAAATTTTCACCATTTTGCTCACACATGATATTTGAGATTATGCAAATTTCTCAGTGACAATTTATAAAAACACATATTGGCAGTACACTTGTAACAGTGGTTAAAAATATGAGCTTTTGGGCGCCTGGGTGGCTCAGTCAGTTAAGCATCTGCCTTCGGCTCAGGTCATGATCCCAGGGTCCTGGGATCCGGTCCCACATCGGGCTCCCTGCCTGTCGGGTAGTCTGCCTCTCCCGTTCCTCCCCACTCCCCCACTCGTGCTCTCTCTCTCTCTCTTGCTATCTGTCTCCCTCTCAAATAAATAAATAAAATCTTTTTTAAAAAATATGAGCTTTTGTAGTTTCTTTTCTTCTTATGGAATTTATCAGTGTTCAAATGCATAAGACTAATAAGATAATCCCTGGAACAAGTTTTACAGAAAAATGGGAGATTAGCAAGTAATAAATAGAATGATGGAGATATTTACCTAAAATGGTACTTTTGTATTTTACTAAGCTTTTATTCTCATCACTTTGTGAAGAAAGTGAATTTAAGAAAAATAGATTCAGACCAATCGTTATATTGTCATACAAGCTGTACGCTGAACAGGGTCCTTCAGCCAAGGAAGCCTAAGAATCCTCTCGGTGTGCTTTCGATGTGAGGTTGTGTTAGGCTTGAGGAAAACTGTTCCTTCTGCTAATTCATCTTCCCAGAAGGGACACCTTCTTCTAATGCAGCAAATAAGCCTGATGTAAAGCAGCAGCCCTGAATACGTGGACTGCTCAAATATTTTACAGAGAATTTTCAAAATCAAAGTTATTATTGCACAAGTATTTTGCAGGAAGAAGCTAAATTGCTGGGCCCAGGAACCAAAGGCACATAACTAAGGCCAATCTTTGACCATAACTCTGTTTCTGGTAAAGTGCCTAATTAATTTAGATTTACTTGGAGAGATGTTTATCCAAAATTATTTCTACATTATCATTTTGTTCTTTAAATTTTGAGAGTCATGAATTATCAGGTTGACATTCAAATTATCTAGAATTGTATAGGATCTAAGCGCACGTCCCACATTATTTGGCACCTGGGTGGCTCAGTCGGTTAAACGTCTGCCTTTGGCTCAGGTCATGATCCCAGGGTCCTGAGATGGAACCCCACATCAGGCTCCCTGATAGGCAGGGAGTCTGCTTGTCCCTCTTCCTCTGCCCCTTCTCATTCTACTCGTGCTCTCTCTCGCTCACGCTCTCTCTCTCTCAAATAAGTAAATAAAATCTTAAAAAAAAAAAAAACAGAGGAGGACCATATAATTTCACTTATATGTAGAATTTAAGAAATGAAACAGATGGACATAAGGGGGAAAAAGAGAGGCAAATCATAAAACAGATTCTTTTTTTAGTAAAAGATTTTATTTATTTATTTGAGAGAGAGACAGAGATAGCGAGAAGAGAGAATGAGCAGGGAAGAGAGGGAGAAGCAGGCTCCCGCTGAGCAGGGAGCCGGACATGGGGACTGATCCCAGGACCCTGGGACCATGACCCAAGCCAAAGGCAGATGCTCAACCAACTGAGCCACTCAGGTGCCCCAAAACAGATTCTTAATATAGAGAACAAACAGAGGGTTGCTAGAGGGGAGGTGGACTGGGAGATGGGTTAAATGGATGATGAGTATTAAGGAAGGCAACTGTTATGATGAGCACAGGGTGTTATATGTAAGTAATGAATCACTGAATTCCACTCCTGAAACTAATTAAACTATATGTTAACTAACTGAAATTTAAATAAAAACTTGAAATAAGAAAAATTTTAAAGTTTGAAAAAAAAAGACATTGATGAAAGATATTGAAAAAGTCATAAGCAAATGGAAAGATATTCTGTGTTCATGGATGGGAAGAATTAATATTGTTAAAGTATCCGTACTACCCATAGTCATCCATACATTGAATGCAATCCCTATCAAGACTCCAATGGCATTTTTTACAGAAATAGAAAAAAAATCCTAAAATTCGTATGTAACCACAAAAGAACTAGAATAGCAAAAACAATTTCAAGAAAGAACAAAGCTGGGGCACCACACTTGCTGATTTTGAACTATACTTCGAAAATGGAGTAAACAAAACCAAAATGGAGTGCAGTAGTGACATAAAAACAGACACATAGACTAATGGAACAGATTCAAGCTCCCCTTCAAAAACCCATGCATATACAGTCAACTAATATTTGAGAAGAGAGACAAGAATACTCAATAGAGAAAAGATAGTCTCTTCAATAAATTGTGTTGCAAAACTGCATATTAACATTCAAAAGAATGGAACTGGATCCCTATCTTACATCACTCATGAAAATTAATTCAAAATTGATTAATGACTTAAATATAAGACCTTAAGCCATACCTTAAAACTCCTAGAAGAAAGCATAGGTTAAAAAGCTTGACATTTGTTTTAGCAATGATTCTTTTGGATATGACACCAAAAACAGAAGCAAAAAAAGCAAAAATCAACATGTGGGACTATATCAAATTAAAAAACTTCTGCACAGCAAAATAAATATTCAAAAAAATGAAAAAGCAACATATGGAATGGGAGAAAATATTTACAAATCATCTATCTGATAAGGGGTTAATAATCAAAATATGCAAGAAACTCATATAACTCCATGACAAAGAAATAAATAATATGATTAAAAGATGGGCTAAAGACCTGAACAGACTTCTTTTTCAAAGAAGATATACAAATGGCCAACAGGTACATGAAATGGTTCTAATTATCACTCACTAATCATCAGGGAAATGCAAATCAAAACCACAGTAAGATATTGCCTCTTTCCTATTACAATGGGCATATTTAACATATAGGCCTACTCAAACTATTTTTTGTTGTGTGAGATTTGGCTAACTATATCTTGTAGGGAATTTGCCCATTTTATCTAGATTATCAAGTTTGCAGGCATAGAGTTATTTACAGTATTCTTTTATATCCTTTTAATACCTACAGGATCTCTAGTGATGGCCCTTCTTTTGTTTCCGATATTACTAACTGTAATATTCCTCTATTTAGTTTATTTGTTCATTTGTTTGTTAGCCTGACTAGAGGCTGATGAATATAATTGGTTTTTTTCAAAGAATCAGCTTCTGGTTTATTGATATTCTCTATTGATTTCCTGTTTTCAATTTCACTGATTTATGCTCTAATTTTTATTATTTCTTTTCCTCTGCTTACTTTGGTTGTAATTTGCCTGTCTTTTTCTAGTTTTTTACATGCTGGACTGGAAACCAGAATCCAAAACAAAACCAGAAACAAAAACTTGTTTGTTTTTTAGAAATGTATGCATCCACCAGTATTGAAACAAATCATAAAGCATGGAAAGAACTTACTGTTTTTATTAGAATTTATTCATTTCTTAGTTAAAATTTCTCTTGGGAAATAAGGACATACTAATAAATATTAATTTTTTTCTTCTCAACTTATATCTTAATATGTTTTTGGTCACCTAATCTGAGGATCCTTAGGGTTATCAGTAATGGGAACAAATTTTTGCTTGCTTAAAATGAAGCAGATCCCATCACTTGGAGAGAAAAAATAAGCAATTACCCTGATGGAAAATGAAGCAGATCCCATCACTTGGAGAGAAAAAATAAGCAATTACCCTGATGGAAAATGTTTATGGATTTGTATCATCTTCTTTAAAGTTATACAACAGTTTATAAAACCAAAATATATATGGTACAATAAATTTACATATTATCATAACCTCTAAATTTAAACCATTTTTGTTACTTTAAAGTCCCTCAACTCAAAAAATTCATTTATCAATGACTTAATACTTACATCATAAATAAAATTCTGATGTAAATACAATCACTTCTAATCCTTTGAAAATAGGACAAAAATATTGAAAAGCAAGCCAACATTCAAATAAATCATAAGGTGCCCGAATTATCACAGAAGGATCCCTTCTTCCAATATGAGCCACATTGTAGCACAAGTGTGTCTGAGCAAGAAGTTTGTACTGCTCTTTGAGAGCAATAATCCCTGAGATAGAGACAATGCAATGAAGACTGGGATCCCTGAGAAAGAGAAAGATGTCAAGGATACTTTCCTAAGTATTTGTAGCCATGATCTCTTTGTTGTTTCCAATTGGCAGAAAGTTCTACTCTGAGAGTTTCTTGATCTCTGTGACATCTACCTTAAAATAAGGCCACAATCCCAAGTTTATCAAAAGATGATTTGGGAAATTGTATGTTAGGGGAAATGCTTATGATCCTTCTAGCCATGTTTGCATCCTTTCTCTTCCTTCTTGAGGAGAGCCCATGTTGTAAGAATACATCCAGGCTTCCCAACGGGATGGGAGAAGCGATCAGTACTGCTGGCAGTCTGACAGTCATTGGTTTGATGCTACAGAGGTCTGTTCTTTCTCTGGGAGTTGCCTTCTGTCTTCTGACAAGTGATGTAGTCTTTCTCAGGGAGATTTCCATATCACGAGCACAGGTTCTTCCTATCCTCATCCACCTGAGGAAAGACCTGATGGTAACTATCTACCTTCTCTACAACTGGTGGAGAAATTTTATTCAGTGAAAAGGCAACATTTAAAATTGCATTTTGGGGGCACCTGGGTGGTTTAGTCAGTAAATCTGTCTTCGGCTCAGGTCATGATCCCAGGGTCCTGGGATTGAGCCCCACCTAGAGCTCCCTGCTCAGCAGGGTGTCTGCTTCTCCCTCTCCCTCTGCCACTCATGCTGTCTCTCTCTCTCTCTCAAATAAATAAATAAAATCTTTAAAAAAATAAAATAAAATAAAATAATAAAATTGCATTTTGTCCTTGAGTTAATGTCACACTCACTAATCAAATTTTCCTAATAATAATTTTTAAAAATACTGTTTAAAATTTCCCACCAGTACCCTCTGTCTATTCTCAATTGGTTCAGAAGAAGATAGGTGGTGGGTTATTAGATACCCTTCCCAAAACCTTTAAAAATCTTAAGTCAGTAAATGACACTTATTGGGAGAAATCTACATGAAATTTATAGATATGTCATAATATTTGTATATTATAAGGGTAGAAGGTCCCACTCATTTTCATCTTTTAAAAGTAATTCTAATGATAAATACTAAATTGAAACCTCTGTTTTCTGATTCTTTTCTACTGTATTCACACACAAAGTTCAGTAAAAATTACTGAGGACTAATGATGAAATTACATTAAATTTAAGAAAATCTTTAATTTTGAACAAAATGTACTTTTGATTTTTGGGCCAACAAAACGTACTTTGATTTCAGAGCTTTTGTATGCAAAGAAACAGTTATAATACAAAACTGGGTGAGTCTAATAAAGGGTGAGGGTTATAGGCAAAGGAGAGTACTGAGATAGCCTTGGAAAGGGGTTTTTTAACAATCTTTTGTGTTGTGTGGGGCAATGGCATTAAAGGTCAGCTCACACTAAGGCGAGAGGACACTATAACCAAGCCAGCAGGGGCTGCGCTGGTGATGTGGGCCATAGGGGTGACTGAGTGAACCTGTCTGAATAAAAAAGCAATTATTTTTTAAAATAGCAAAATATTCATTGGTGTTAATATTAGGGAAGGGTGTAATCCACATGCATAAAACTTCAAACACATTTTAGAGGCAACTTCTCTGTTATGATAAATATCAGATTTAGAAAGGATCACAAAGAGTATGTCCCAAGTCAGAGTTTGTGCACCAAATAGAAAAAAAAGGGGGGGGGGCGCCTAGGTGGCTCAGTCGGTTGAGCGGCTGCCTTTGGCTCAGGTCATGATCCTGGGGTCCTGGGATCGAGCCCCGCATCCGGCTCCCTGCTCAGCGGAGAGCCTGCTTCTCCCTCTCCCTCTGCCTGCCACTCTGCCTACTTGTGCTCTCTATCTATCTGTCAAATAAATAAATAAAATCTTTTAAAAAAAAAAAGACAATGACAAAAGGGTAATAGGGTTATGCAAGTTTTGCCCATTATTGCCCAAGGCTGAGAATCATATTGGGAACAATAAATATCTGAGGGGAGAATTATATCCACAGCCATAAATGGAATGCACCCTCATAGTATGAAAATAGGCTCTCAGTGAATATTTAGTAGATAAATAAGTATAAAACAAGGCAAGTCCAAGAAAAGCACATTGAGAAACTAAACAAAGAAAACTCTTTGAGAAACTAGTAGTGTGGCTTGAGGAAGTTTCATAATACAAATATTAGTAAACACCCAAAATAAATACATGTTCAGACACAATAAAGGAACACATACCTAAAAGAAGCAGAGGAAGAAGACATTGCTCAAAAGCATTTTTCCTAGGAAACAAGAGAATATTTTTGAAAAATTATTGATATCAAAGTGTAATAAAGTATGAAAAATTGTTGATATCAAAATTTAATAAAATGTAGATTTTATAAAATGATATACAAGATGAGATGATAAGAAATCAGATTTAGATGAGTTAGGAATTCCTTGATAGGCATTCAAAATATACAAAGAAATGAATGAGATCAGAGAAAAGCTTACTAGAGTTAAGATTACAATGAAATCAATATAAAATGCATTAGAACCAGTGTATCTACTCTGAATAGGAATTTAAGGTCTCTGACCTTTTTTATGTTCCTATCCTAGTCCCTACAATGAAAAAGGAATTGTTTGGCAAAGATGAGAACATTAACAGGACCCTCCTTCTACTGGTGATTCACAGCAGATTTGGATCTTCTCTTCCAGTTTTTCATTTGATGTCATCAGACTAGTAATAGACAGGGGTGGCTCTTCCTCAAGGTGAGGCCTGACCATCTTTCTCTCGCTTCTTCGTTCTCTTCTACATGACATCCACTGCTGCATTTAAGTGGGCTAGTTCTGCTCTTGGCTTGAAAGGGAAAAAACAAAACTATTATCTTTCTGATTATAATGGGTATGTTAGAAAACCATTTTCTATCCCAAACCCCAACCTAAAAATATCAAATTTTAAAATTCTGTTTTGGGTATTGAAAGGTTGGGAAAAATGGAAAAAAAACAAAAAAAAAAAACAGTGCTGTTCTCCGAGCCTTATTTTGCCTCTTATATTTGTTTAGCATAGAATAAAGAAATACTGTATTTCTCTATTTATATGCAGATACATTATAAATAAATGACAAATGATAGAGAGAGAGATAGATGATAGATAGATAGATAGATAGATAGATAGATAGATAGATAGATAGATAGATAATAGATAGATACACCTTGGCAACCACTTAAATAAAAGAGCCGGGGTCCCACCTGGTAAAAGAATTAGGTAATCCTCAGTTTCCTAGCCCCCAAAATTCTCCAATTGTACTTCTCTCAAGCAAGAGTAAAAGAATGATGACAGGGGAAAGGATATGCTGTGCATTAGAACTTTAGAAGACTCTTCAAATGTGCAGAGGAACTGGCAAAGACATTAAAAAAATGTGGAGAGAGATGACAGCTATAGAAGATGGAGGATAGCATAGGGAGAAACTGCCTACAAACCAGAAAAAGATGAATGAACAAATAAAATTTAAAAATCAATAGTACAATGGAAAAATGTCCCAAGTTGAAGACTTAAATTTATAAGTAAAATAATGCTCACAATGCACCATGAAGAAAGAATAAAGGGATTCAAACTTAGAGACCGAAACACTGAGAATTTCAGTCGCAATTTTTAAATTGTATAAATATCTTGACGGGGAAAAAATGTTAACCACAAACAATTTAAAGAAAAATTTTCCTCCACAACAATAAATTGAGAGGATGATAGATTGATATCTCTCATGTAGGTCATAAGCAGCTCCGTGGCTGTACATGGATAGGCTTTGCTTGGCTCCTATAACTGTGTTTTTTATTTTAATTTTTTGAAATTTTGTAGTCCTGGTTTATCCTAAATAATAATAAGATTTGGCAACGCTCATCCCGCATTTCCTTCAGGCAGCAATGAGCTGGAGCTAAGCGATGCTTGCATCAGATTTTCATCTCCTCCAACTTTTCCCCAACACCGAGCAAATTATTAGCTGGCATTTGCAATAGGGTTTGCACTATTGTTCTTAAATAAAGAGATATTTCTACTCACTTACAGCTCTATCAGTAGTACAAAAATGAAAGATAAATGGAAAGACTACATACTTTTAAAAAATGAGAGAGAAAATATCTCTATGTGGAGTTCCTTGTTTTTAAAATGCAAATATTCTTTTTATCCAAGATAAACAAATGCCCCTAAAGTTGTTTCATGGATTTATCTAATCTCCTTGTCCTTTCTAGGCATTGGAGGTTTTAAACTCATTTGGGAGTTTGAAGTGAAAGTTTGGTGCTTAATTGCTCTACATTTTGGATAATTAATCTCAAGGGAAAGATCTTTCTCAGATATGTTACAAAACTCAAGTACCATTTCTTGGGGAAACAAACAAGTAGGCATACAAACTAGTAGGAGTTTTATGCTCATCAGAAAATTGATCTACATAAAATTTTATTTTATAATATTGGATTTGTCCCCTAAAACAATTTGAAGAAACAAAATAGATATATAAATAATAGATAGATAGATGATAAGTAGATAGATAGATGATAGATAGATATATGATAGATGATAGATAATAGGTAGATAGATGACAGAATTTATGGTTTCTGATAAAAAATAAAGATATAAAGGTAATTAGAAATTAAGATTGATAAAGTAATGCATGGCAAATGGCTACACACTGCTATGCTTGGAATTCTCATTGAGAGAGCCTCATAAATAAGACATTCTAACTAATAAAAAAGAAAATGGATTTGACCATGTTCTCAAAATGAAATACAATAGTGAATTTTATACAACACTTTTTATAACATTACTCAGAGTATTATAAAGTAGATAGCACAACATCAAAATACAAGTAAGTACAAGAATTTCACCAATAGCCCAATCATTTTGATCCAACTTCGTAATCTTTTGATGCCATGATGCAACTACAAACTTTAGACTATTTAAAAGACTGCATATGTTGTAATACTTCTTATAACCAGGATTTCCTAAGGATTGGTTGAGAGAGTTCTAGGTTATATTCTTTGTCAAAATCTCATATTAGTATGATTCTTTATTATAGGGAAAACCTTTCACTTTAGCATTTAGTAAAGTGAAGTGGTAGGGTGTCAAAATTGGGTAGGGGACCTTTGAAGGCTTAAACAGCCTACCTGTCTAAGTAAAATTTTATTCTCTACTGCTTACAGAATATTCATTAAGTCCCTTCTCCAAATGGTTCTTGATTAGACTTGATTTCCAAATCATTGGGATTGAGCCTCCCGTGGGAGGAATACCCATTTATTTGGTGCCATAACTCAGTCAGCAAAGGTGTATTGCATGCCTATTATGAATTTATTTTTCCATGCTCTGACGAAACTGTAATGAGAAACAGTAAGCCCCCAGTTTGGACAAAGCCCTTTTGTCATGAAAGACCCAAAACAAACAAAAAAGCCAATGTACTTAAATGCAGAGAGAAAGGGATAAGGAGCAATGAGACTGGGGAAAAGTGTGGACAGATCCTCCATGAGGTATTTTGCCAAAAAAGGTGAAGCTTATAAAATATTGTTTGGCAAATGTGTGAGGTCCCTGTGATGGGAGGTTTATAGAGTGTGAATTCCAGGCAACAAAATGAGATCATAGATTGATCTCAGATGACATAGGTTAGATGACTGAGAGAAACTGGCCCAAATTGGGGAGAATAGCATTACATGAACTAGTTCAGATGGTTTTAGCTTTAAACTTACGTGTGAGAGGATGAACTTAAGGATATAATTTATGAAATGTGAGCTGCGTGGTGTAAAGGACTTGACTGGGCCAGAAACTTCCAACTAGCCTTTCCAATGTAATATTTCAATATAAAGCTTCAATCTCTGCACATGTTGTAATAAAGTATTTAACATTAATGAACATGACTTGTGGTTTTGTTATTACTATTACCCGTGCTTCTCTTTAGATGCCCTTTACATCTTACTTATCTTTCAATGCCATGCCTCAATTTTCCTTGAAAGAGAATAACCTCTTCTCACTTTATTCAACCAATAAGCTTTGCTTACATGTCTCTCATCATATACCCATATTATAATTCTTGTTTTAATTTCTCTCAACCCACAGAATGAAGGGATCTTTTTTTGTTTCCGTGAATCCCCTGGTACTAAATCAAGTGACTTATACATATTATCATCCTCTTTTTCCCTTTTAAATTGTCATTTTGTTTTAAAATCAGAGGTTAGAGGGAATATATGACATGCTGCTAATGGTTTAAGAAAATTTTATTTAGGGCTCCATTTATATAAGACAAACTTTATATTGGTCAAGTCTCTGGTTGGAAGTATTTCTTCCTTAGTTTTGTTTACATCAATTACTCTGTTTTCATGCAAATTGAAAATTATACTATATAATAGTTCTGTAAACTTACACAACAATTCTTTCAAATGTAAATTTCATAGAAAACATACCATTTAAGAAAGATGCACCTATAAATATTCCCTTTTATAATAAACAAACTGAAAGAGTGCTTTTCTCCTGAAATAATGCATTCTAATGAAATGTTGGCAAGCAGTCAGAAAAAGTAGGCGTTTGGAAAAAGGGGAAATAAAAAGTGATAATAAATGTATAATTCTTGAATCAACTTAGATTGCTGGAATTGTAAATATGAGAGATGACTTTTGAAAACAATAATTGAAAAATATTGCACAGTTATTCTAAAGAAGAACTATTACAGATTTTTTTAAGCTTTAAATTTCAAAGTATAGGGAAGAAAAAATAATCAAATTGTTTCCCAGCTTAACTTTTTACTCCACATTTCCATCGCTTTATAGTTCTTCTGCTTTGATACAACATTTTTCTGTGATTTACAATATTCTAGAACTATCTAATTCTGTAGTGGGTGTTGTACAATGTGTTTAATTGCTAGTTCTACTGTTGATATATCATCTTTTCTCTTTGCTCCTCTTATACTTTGTTTTCTGATATAGAGTAATTCAATAGACACAAGTTAAATTTTGAGTCAAAATTATGTTCTTTTTAGAAAAAAGAAGTGGGTATTGTCAAATTTGATCTTGCCTTTCTTCTTTGTCAAATGTCTACTGCTGTGTCACTGCTTTGTGTAGTGTGCCCTTCAACTGTGTGACGTGTGTGAAACTTGTCAAGTAGCGCTGAAGATTTAACTAACCCTTACCAGTGAATGAGCAATGCAGTTCTATTAAGGTTTCCATGTACATAATAACAACTGACCTTCTGAAGGCTATGTCCTTACTATACTGATGCGTGTTTCCAATATAAATTTAAAGCATTTCTCATGTGCAACTAAAGGAGAAAATTGGCAGTTTGAATAAAGCAACTTTTATTACTCGTATTTTACTACATTCTTTTGTGTTTAATCTTAAATAATGAATTTTTGAAAATTTAATCTTTATTTGACAAGATGAACTTCTGAAAATCCTTTATAATCTGTAATTGGATTATTTGGATTCTAAAACACATCGTTTCACCCAGATATATCAGTGTAGAATTCCTGTTTTATTGTTCACTGTGGTGGGTGGTTGGATTGGTGGCTGGTTGAAGAATTTGTTTTAGTTTTGTCTTCCTTTGTTTGATTTTGCTCAGACATTTTTCCCCCACTACAGTAATGGTGACTTCTTCCCCCTAAAAGGTTAACATTGCCTCGTTATTGATACATGTGACTTGAAACAAGTTCATGTGTCAGTGTGGCTAGAGTAAGAGGGTGAGGGAAGAAAAATGAAATAGAACCATTTGGTAATTGTTAAAGATTTGAGTACCTAAAATTTTAATAAAGCACCAAAAGTGCTGCTGAGCTGAATGACATATATATTATTTCTGAGACTACTGACTCATTCACTCATGTGTTAATTTAATAAAACAATAAATATTTATTCAGGACTTAGAGTGTTCCAGATACTCTGCAACTGAAACTCCAAGGATAGAAAGCCTTCAATCCTTGTCCTGCGGAGATGAATTATAAGAGGAAAACAAATATTCAAACAAATATATAACATTGAATGTTGTCATTACTCTGGGGGAAATAAGTGTAGATATTTCTGTGGGTCAGAGGATTCTGGTTCTGCCTTGCAAGGGGGGTGAAGATCACAGAAGACATCTACTTGATAGTTTTAGGTATTTGGTGTTTGGTAGGCACATGTTAGGGTAGGCTAAAAATCCTGTAACAAAAAGCACCCTGCTCCATTTCAGTGATATAGAGCAAGAAGTTTATTTCCTTCATATGCAAACATACAGGGCAAGTTTTCACACAGCAGGGCAGTCTGTGCACACAATTATTTGGGCCAAGATAATGGTTACTTGGAATTTTTAACACATACCTTCCAAGATCCCCTGGGCACAGTCCTTCCCATCAGCTAACGGGGAGGAATGAAAAAGAGTGTTTATTAAAGACTCTGTGGGCCGGACCTAGAAATCTCTTTGGTTCAGAGCAGTTGGAGGGCACTTTTTCACATGCCATCTAACTGCAGTGAAAGATACAGAGCTGAAAGAATTAGAGAAAGGGATGTTAGATTTTGATGGACAGCTGATGGGCTTTTCCCTCAGGAAAGACTTCAAATAAGAGAAACAATAGCATGGTCAAAGGTCCCTGAGTTTGAGCATGCTTGGTGTATTTAGAAAGAAACAAGTTGTAGAAGACATGCAGAAGTCTTTCAGTTTTGTTCTTTAGACAGTGGAGTAGAGCTATTCAATGATTTTGAATAATGGGCAGATTTTATCATATTTTTATTATAGCCTAAAAAAGCTGATAAAAACAAGACTTTAACCTTAAAGTAAATATGTTCTATAAGCCAACCAAATAGTTAAGATTTGTGATTTTTCAGTTCTGATAGGCAATCAGATACTACTAGTACAAAATACCAGCTTAAGTACCAGCAGACTCATCTGATTTACATAATACACTAGCATTATTATTTTAAGGAAATTGGAATAAAGGTTATATTGAGATCTGAACTAATTATTTTTATCATAAAATCTTTCAAGTGAGAAAGCAACACTGTATTTTTCCACTGAAAGTTATTACAAAATTTTGTCACCCTTCTGCTTAAAGTCCATTACACTATAAATTAGTTTATATTTATTAAATTCCTACTATGCTTTATTAGACATACCTACATACAAATATATATATATATAATTGGTAATTCTCATCAAGATTATTTTTGAAGTTCTAACCTTGGTGTGTTAGATAAAAAGAATGACTGTTACAGCACAAGACTAAAAATAGCGGCATCTACCATAAAAATCATCAAAATTAATGTTTATCACTTATATATTTATTCAACCAACATCTTTTATAGCACCTGCTATGTGTGAGAAATTGTTCTACATGCCTGAGCCACACCAGAGATTTTGAAAAAGTCCTTGCCCTTTGGTACTTACATTTTAGGAGGGATACTAAATATAATGAATAATATAGCATATAGTATATTAAATAATATATTCTGTTAAAAGGTAATATGAATGATGTAAAAAAAAACAGTAGAGTAGGTAAAAGAGATTGAGAGGGCAGGGGGATATGAGTTGCAATTTTATATGGATTGCTCAGGGCTTACCTCACTGAAAGATGATTATTTTAGTGAAGAACAAAGGACTTAATAGAGTTAGTTGTGTAGATCTCTGGGAGAAAGACTTTTCAAACAAAGGAAGTGTCAGTGCAAAGGCCCTGAAATAGTAGCACACCTGTATGACACATGAAAAAGTTGGAGCAGTAGCTTTGCAGCTAGTGAGGGGGAGTATCAGGTGACAGGTCAGAGAGGTAACTGGGAAGGGGGTGAAAAATCATACAAGGTCTAATAGGCTATTAGAGAGACATTGGCTTTTATTTTCAATGAAATGAGGAACCATTGCAAGGTTTTAAGGAAAGGAATGGCATGACATACCCTTTGTTTTAAAAGATGATGATAGCTGCTGTGTTGAAAATAGGTCAGGAATAGATCAGGGACATGGTTTACAAAAGAAAAAGCCAGGATATTTTCAGGAGGCTCTTGCAGTAATCCAAATGAGAGAAGACATGGATGGTAGCATAAGGGTGTTGATAAATGGTTAGATTCTAAAAGCATGTTGGAAGAATCATCAACAGAACTGTGTGTTGGGTTAGACCTAAGATTTCCTAGAAAGACGGAAGTCGAGATAACTCCAGGTCTTCTGGCCTATGCAACTGTAAAGATGATGTTGCCCTCAACAGAAGGCAGGGTGAGAGGTCTATTAGGCATCTGAGAAGTACTGAATAGATATCAAAAGTCTTGAGTTCAGGAAAAAGATTTGAGCAAGACACAGAAATGTAGGATAATGATAACAATTGGAAGCTGTTCAAGTTTAAGGTCTAAATTTAAATTTAATGAATGTGTATGTAGTGAATTACCAAATTTGTTTTTCTCTATGTTTTATTGCTATATGACATAGTCCATAAATTATATCTCCTATTATATATTTATGCAAATTCTCTTACAAAAAAATAAACCTTTAGTTTTACAACCCCTCCATTGAGCAACAGAAGTAAAATATGTAACTTAACAAATCTCAAAAAAATACACTGTGAGCTCCCTCTGCTGTTACTGGAAACTCAGATATTAAGAAAATAGGCAAATACTCATGAGACCTAAGCTAAATAACTCCTGGATATTTAAAGAAAAAGATAATGATGCAAATGGAAGATGAATTTGGAGTTTCAATAATATTAAATGGCTTACTAGTCTCTTCTGTTTAGTACTGATAATATATTAAGAATGTTAGCAAAACACGAGCTTGAAATATTTTATTCTTTTAAAATTTAAAAACACTGTATAGTTTTCATTTTTTTTAAGTGAAACCACATACTTATTTACCAGTTAAAACCATAGAGAAATGATTCAAGTCAAAAGATAGTGCTTAGTGACCACAGACTTAATTAGAATCATCAAGAAAAACAGGTACTAAAGATCTCCTGTGTAGATGGCAAGGCATAAGGTTTTAAGAAAGTTTATATCATATGGCTAAATATGGTAAAGCTCAGGAATTACAGTTTAAAGAATGATATATAAATGGATGTAAACATAAAAATAATATGCAAGACACGGTAATAGTAAAGCAAAGGCATACAAGGCCATTTATAGTTAGTTCTCCACCTCTCTCTAGGTAACATTTTATGACATTTCTCATTTTAGAGTCTTAATAAAATAGTTGTAGTTCTTAAATTGCATCATATACCTCACTTTCCCTTATGTAATTACTTGACTTTTTTCAAGAGTTAGTAAGATGTCTCTCTTCTATACTTAAAAAACAAACAGTCTCTGAAATCAGATATGGCTGGCATTTTATCCTGGCTCTCCTGCCTCATGCTTGTGCATCTCTGGGCAAAATATTTAACTTTTCTCAGCCTTAGTTTTTCCTCTGGACATTGGAAATAACAGGTAACACATATGATTGTCAAAATAATAAATGAAATAATGTATATAGAGTACCCAATATAGTTTGGGACACATAGGAGATACTCTGTGTGCTGTAGCTATTAATATCCCATAATTAATATCTTTCACAAAATATCCCAATGTATGGTAACTATTCATCTTTGTGAGTCTCTATTACGAGACTTCAATTTCTTTAAAGTAAAAAGCTTTCTATATTTTCTATGCTATCTTTAGAACCTAGCTGAATATGTGGTATAATGAAAGCAAGCAATCAATATTGTTGAATTAGGGAATGCAGAGGGAGTAATTATATTTTCAAGTGCTCCTTTAAATTGGAAAATTAATTTTAAGGCAAAGATATGTTATAGAGTAATATACCATTAATTTCTAAGTCTGTGAATTAATATTTTAATGGAGTTAATAAATTAGACAACATTAGCAAAAAATCAAAAGTAAGTCATTTATATTGGATAATATTATACACTCTCTGTTGCTTATTTCTTCACAGCTTTCAAGTTATTAAATGTAATAGCAGACTGGAGGGACAGGTAATCATGTAAAATGATGGTTGTAACTAAGGCAACCATGTCACTTCTTTTTGTTTTTCTTTCTTTTCATTTTCCTTCAATCAATAAAAGCCCGCAAATGAAATGGAACATTGTGTTTATGCTAATCCTTTTTGCTTGATTTTTTTTTTTCCGGGTGTGTTCCTGCTGTGCACCTGGTAATTATTCTCATTTTTAAACAAAAAGGTACTCTTTTCAAAGAAACATTTAGGGCATTGCTTTATTAGAGCTTCTTAAAATTTGACACATAAAAGTAAATGGAAGTCACTCTTAACAGTGAAATTCCTAATATTTCAACAACATCGAAGTCTATTTTACAAACTTGATATTTTAAAGTGAGTTTGTCAGAATATGAAAGATTTATTAGTAGACAATTCCATTTGGAGATATGACTTTCTTATTAAGAAACAGTTTAAAAGACCAACTATATAATGTAGAAACTATAATTTTCTATATAATTAATAGAAAACAATGTACTACTGGATGTTAATGGTTTATTCTTGTTTAGTAAGGAAAGGAGATAACATTTCAACCTGTTAAACTTCCCTGAGTTACCTAATTAAAATGCTACTATTAACTCTATTACCATGTGGACTACTTTTAAAAGTGACAATTTCAGTTCAAAAGCCTTGAAATAGGATTGATTATTATCTAACTATATGTAGTGGGATGAGACAGGTAAGTAAAGGCGTTCTTGGCAGTGTAAAGTACATATCAAATTCCAGAGGCATGGGAAACCATAATGCATTAGAAACACTTCAAGTGAGAGTGTCTAACATGTAGTGAGGTGGAGGAAGGGACCAGTGCTGTCTCTTGGTTTTACAGGAAGAGAATTAGGTAGATAAATAAGTGAAGTTATGAGTTTGGAGTTTGACTAGTAGCTAATGAAGGAGGATTTAACTTTTGTGCTTTGCTTATGACTATATATTCTGCACCTAGCATGATGCCTGGAAATTAATGGACATAAAGTGTATTTCTTGGAGATATTTTATTGAGTGTACATTGTTACTTGAATATCAGAATGCTAGTCTTGGAGCACGGTAAAGAATAGATTGGAAGAATGCAAAACTAGTATAGAAAGACAGGTGAGAAGAATCTTGCAAATAACCCAGCAAAAGAGGTTGAAATCCTCACCCAATGACACTGCCATAAGGTTGAAGAAGATTGAGAAAGATGCAGGAGACGTCTAGCAAATAGACGTGCAGGACTGGGTGTAGTGGGTGAGACAAAGTTACAAGTTTCTGATATGAAAAACCCATGCATAGTGCTCGCTACCATAAAATTACAAAACAAGGAGACCACAGAAAAACGATGCTGATAGGTAGAAAGGACTAAAAGGAGTCAACATTGAACCACTGGAGATTTTCAAGTGAATATGACAAGTAATTAGTGGGACCAAAAATTACAAATTGAGCAGAGTAGTCTACCCAGATCCCCCATCAGATTAGGAGGATGAGAACAACACATATGAAAAATTAATGAGCAGGGGAATAATGCCACCATTATGAAGTACTTTTAACTAGATCAATTCCTGTTGTTCAGAGAATTAGGAAACATGAGGAACTAATTAGGTGTCTTAAAGAATAAGTACAAAAGGGGTTGTCATCAGAAAACCAATTTGAGCTGGTGTCTTCATCAGAACTTCATAGGAAAGATATGATTTCAGTTTTGATGCTTATTAAAACTCTTTTATATTTAACTAGTTTCTTTGTATCTTAGGGCAATTATTTTTTTTTAAAGATTTTATTTATTTATTTGACAGAGAGAGACACAACGAGAGAGGGAACACAAGCAGGGGGAGTGGGAGAGGGAGAAGCAGGCTTCCCAAGGAGCAGGGAGCCTGACAGGGGGCTCAATCCCAGAACCCTGGGATCATGACCAGAGCCGAAGGCAAACACTTAATGACTGAGCCAGCCAGGTACCCCTCTTAGGGCAATTATATCTTCTTTCTAAAAAACTTAATAATGGTTTCATTTTGTATAGGTCCACAGAGTTCTCAGAGAAAGACCAGAATCAGATAGGCATGGATTTGATATCAGACTCTGCTCATTAACAGTACTGTGATGGTGGACAAGTTACTTAATCTCTATGTGCCTCTGTTTCCTTATTCTTATGTTGTTGATAAACTTAAATGACAGTTGAGTTTCACCAGGTGAAATAGGATTCAACTGAAATAGGATGTGTTAGATAGTGAATATATACAGGCAATTCTTTTATTGTGCTTTGCTCTATCTCATTTCACAGATACTCCACTGCTAAAAATTTAAAGTTTGTGGCACCATTTTTCCAACAGCATTTGCTCACTTAATGTCTCTGTCACATTTTGGTAATTCCTACAATATTTTAAACCTTTTCAATATTATTATATCTGTTATGGTGATCTGTTACCAGTGATTATGACTCACTGAAAGCTTGCATGATGATTAGCATTTTTTAACAATATTTTTAATTTAATTAAATATAATTTAATTTAAATTAATTTAACTAAATATAATTTAATTAAATTAATTTTAACATTTTAATTAAAAATAATTTAAATTTTAATTTATTAATTTTAATAATTTTCTTTTAATTAATTAAAAACAATTACAAACATTTTTTATGCATAATGCTACTGTACATTTAATAGACTATAGTGTAAGTGTAACTTTTATATGCCCTGAGAAACAAACAAAAAAATCATTTGACTCACTTTATTGTAATACTCCCTTTATTGCAGTGGTCTGGAACCAAACCCACGTAGTATCTGAGGTATGCCTTTATAATGAAAAGTTATTCAGTAATGCTTGGCAAGATCTTGGCATAACCAGCAAACTGAAGTTACAGAAGCTTCTAATAACTGGGAAATAACTCATTTTGGAGGTAGGAAGTTTCTAAGTCTTTGTCATTAGAGGAACTAATGAAATTGTTATTATATTTTTTGATGGTAGATCACTTTGTTATTTTTGACAAATAACATAAATGGAGTTTTAAGAGTGGAATTATTTTGCTATAACAAATACCTTCCATTTCTACCCACTATGAGAGACAAGCTTTCTCTGCTCTTATGGTTAATAAAAATAAAGAAATAGAAAATAATAGATTCTAAACAAAAAGCTTTCATTGTAAGAATAATTGCTATTCATGCTAGTTACATTTAACTAATAAACTAATTGAAAAGAATCCAGCTCTATCCATCTCATTAATAAATTAATTTCCAACGAAATTGACTTTTTTATGCTTAATAATTATTTATCAAAACATGCAACATATTTTCATTATTTGGGTCTCTTTTACACTAGTAACAACTGAATGATAACTCAATCCAGTTTTTTTTTAACACTTCGATTATGGTTATAAGACATTCTTTAACATTTTTTTTAATTAATATATTTTGTTGCAGAAAAGTATGATATAAAAAAAGTATGATATAATTCTGAGGGAAAATTGGTTAGAAAAAGATTAATGTAAACTTTATGGATGTTAGAGAAGGACATATTTATATAGTTTTAAATAAGTGATTTTGTGTATCATTGTTATGCAATTCGATTGTCAGAATTATTTAAACATGTGGTATAACAATTTCCTTTAAAATATAAATACTTATGTTTCATATCATTTTTAGCTATTTAAACTTAAAGCTTTTAGATGTAAATCTAAAAATGTAAAAAGGGTTAAATAGTTTTTCCAGATCAGTTTAGGTCATTTAAGAGCAAAATAATTTTAGTTCTTTATGATCTTGGCTAAACTCCGGGAATGAAAGAATGAATAATCAAACGCCTGCCCTATAGGCCTCTTTGGGGATCTTTGAAGCTACTAAAAGGATTTGACATAGTTTAAAAATCCTGACTAAACATGACAGGGCATAAGTTCCTGCCTCAATGACAAGAGAAATGCATTTTCTAGGTGGAAGGAGCAGAGGTTAGGAAAGTCATGCAGGAGCATTAGACCACAAAGGTGAAGTCTCAGTTACACACCTTTGTCTTCATATAACAGACTGACAGTTAACATAGTGGATAATTATGGGAATAGATATATCTGCGCATTTATGAGATTTCAGTAATAGGGTAGATTTTCAAATCCGTGGAGAAATAGTATTCTTTTCAATAACAGTAACTGGATATTCATACCAAAAATATATAAAAAACCAAACACAAAAGTAACTATAAAACCACTAGGAGAAAATATAAGCTTTTGAAAAAATAAAGACAAAAAATTATTAATCAAAACAAGAATCTGTTAAATAGTTTACATATTAAAATGGAGTGATAATTTTTAATATATAAATTTAAAAACTGTTTAATAAGATACTCCTTAAAGTTTAAAAGGCAAGCCATAGGGGGAATATGAGAGACAAATAATTACAAAAATCATGAAAGAAATTTTTCATTTATACTCATAATTTTGATGTTATTTGAGCAAATTACTTTGATTTGGATCAAAATGATCTGGCAGTATCATGTCAAATAAATTTGAGAAGACAAGGGAGGAGAGGACATAACTGTTTCAATCCATTATCTTCAACAGTGTATTATAAATAAGAAAGGGACACAAGAGTACAGAGCAACACAACTGGTCCTACTCTTAAATTCTCTGGTGCTCTCGGAGACAGAGCAATATTCTTTCAAGGAGGTCATGGCCAGCAGTTTGAGACTGTGCAGGGAACCAAGACAGCAACGGCTCACAATGGAACCCGGTGACAGAAAGTCACATTCTGCGGGGCCTTCACTGAGTGAAGCATGTATCCATATTCAAACCCTTTTTATTGCCAAATAATATTTCATTGTTTAGATATCCCACATCTCTCTTTTTTAAAAAATCTAATTCATCAGGTAATGGACATTTGGATCGTTTCTAATATTTTGTCTCTCATGACTTATGCTGCTATGAATATTCAAGTCTATGTGTGAACATACATTTTCATTCCTCTTGGTTAGATACCTAGGACTGGAATTACTGGGTCATATGGTAAATTTATGTTTACTAACTCTTTAAAGAAATTAGCAAACTATTTTTCCAAAGTAATTTCACTAAATTACATTCCCACCGGCCGTGTATGAGGGGTCCAATTTCTCCACATCCTCATCAAGACTAGTTAAATCTTGTCTTTCTTATTATAACCATCCTTGTGGGCTTAAAGTGATATCTCATTGTGATTTTAGACGCATTATACATACTAGATTTTTTCCTAGATGATTATTTAAGGTATTATAGGAAATGTAACTACCTAGTACAAACATAATCTACATCTCTAGGATGCAAACTTAATTTTCTCTAAAGTAACACTTAACAAGTGTAGATTCTTATATACAGGCATAGTCTCAAGGTTACAAGCCAACAGTCCTATTAAAACAAACCTCCTAACATTAGAGAAAGGCTCTGGTTTAAGCAGCATAGCATAGCGGTTAAAAGCCTAGGTGCTAAGTAACTCAATCTTTTTGTGCTTCTACTCCCTTGTCTGTAAAATGAGGTTAGTAATAATAACAATCTTGGAAATCTGTGTATGGAGATTAGATGAGTCAATATGTGTATGTTATTCTGTAACCAGTTAAGAAAATAAAAACTATTCTAGGTATTAAAAATAAAGGGAGAATCAGTACAAGGAACTGATTGCAAATGTGTTGGAAGAGCTGGAAGAACAAGAGAGGCATGACCCAGAGATAGTAACTGCAGGAAGCTGCTATTGCCCTTAGGGTTGCAGAGAAGAAAGACCACATTCCCCCATGATGCCACTGGAGCTCCGCTGCTGCTGTTGCTACTGTTAGAAATGCCTCTGTTGCCACTGAGAAGCAACCAGAGAGCCCACAGGAACCCAAGAACCCAACTGTTGTTGCTGCAGTGGCTGAAACCACAAGCATATACTACGGGAGCCTGGGCTTGCCCACCAATGCCAGAGCCAGAAGTATCATCATTCCCCCCATCTTTCCCTTTTCTAACCTCAAACACGAGCCTCCCATTGGTAACTGAGCTGGCAAAGAGTCTGGGAAACACGGTTCTCTAGGCTTCTAGACAGAAGACAACAAAAAAGGATGAGATAGAGCTGAGAACTAACAGACAATATTTGGAAGAATAGATAAAGCCCAAAGAGCACAACCTGGCACATTAGTAACTGTTACAATTACCAGATTTATTTTCACTTTTTAAACAGTCTTATGAAGACTCAGTGATGACTGAATACAGAATAAGTATTGACTTAAATTTTATGGTAACATGTATGTTCCTTATTTTTTTTAACGGGTCATAATCTCTAACCCAATGTCTGTTCAAAGCACTCCCATCAACAAATATATTATTTTCTCAAAAACTCTAATCTGCTGCTGTTAAAATTTTTGGATTCCAGTTCCAATTTAAATTCCAACCAATATTGAATTATAAATACATGGAGATTATGTTACCTTATTTCCATAATCAAGGTCTTTTTACCTTCAGATTTTGGAGTCCAATTTTTCAGTTGCATTATGTTTTCATGTAAATTGGGGTTGAGATATCAAATATAAGAACTGTCTAGCTATAGATTTTTCCAGATCCTAGATTAAGAAAGTGCTTTTGTGATAATTGATCACATCTGGCAGTGCCACTTACATCACTTTACATGTGCAGAGTAATAAGTAGGTTGAAATATCAGCAAAAGAATTTTGCCTTCTGGTCACATCTCAAGTGAGTACATTTCTAAACAAGTGAAACACATTTGAGAGCTATGTTTGTAATGTCTGATTTCCCATAAAACAAAGTCTTAACATCGCCATCTGCTTTTGCAATCAAGAATTAGAAAACTGTATACAGTGAGCAAGATAGAAATATCATCTAAATATATTCTGTAACAATATCAGGATCACCTTGAACTGTTATGCCAGAAATACTTACTTATTGTGCTTAAATTGCTCCATTTTTGAAAATGACCTGAAATTAACAATACTAATATTTTTAGTAATATTATTTTCTCCTTTTCTGTATCTCTCCACATATAGGTGGACATCTTTAGTGATTCATAAATTCTCACACTATGACCCTGAAGACGAATATACATGCCAGTAATGCTCATAAAATTGAGAAAAGTTATCACTTAACTATCACATAATTTATTCCACACTTTTTTAAAAAAGATTTTATTTATTTATTTGGCAGAGAGAGACACAGTGAGAGAGGGAACACAAGCAGGGGGAGTGGGAGAGGGAGAAGCAGGCCTCCTGCTGAGCAGGGAGCCCGACGCAGGGCTTGATCCCAGGACCCTGGGATTATGACCTGAGCCGAAGGCAGACGCTTAACGATTGAGCCACCGAGGTCCCCCTTATTCCACACTTTTATTGAATAATTTGAAATACTTTAATTATATTCTTTAGTAATTTTGTACTTAAAAATGTAAGAAAGTACCATTATGCTCTAGATACCAAAAGAAGGAAGACACAGAATACATTATGAAAAGTAATGATGCTTTGATTAAAGAAAAAATCAGGGAAAGGAAGGGTGTGCCAGTATTTTTTAATTTTTATTTATTCATTTAGCATGTATTTATGAAGAACTTATTATGTGCCAGTCACTGTAAAAGATTATAGAATACATTACAAAATAAGAAGACCCATCTTGCCCACTGTGATGGTTCTTTTTTTTTTTTTTTTTAAAGATTTTATTTATTTGACAGAGAGACAGCGAGAGAGGGAACACAGGCAGGGGGAGTGGGGGAGGGAGAAGCAGGCTTCCCGCTGAGCAGGGAGCCCGATGCGGGGCTCGATCCCAAGACCCTGGGATCATGACCTGAGCCGAAGGCAGGCGCTTAACGACTGAGCCACCCAGGCACCCCTGTGATGGTTCATTTTATGTGTCAGCTTGACTGAACTAAGAGATGGCCAAAAAGTTGGTAAAATGTTATTTCAGGGTGTGTCTATGAGAGTGTCTCTGGAAAAGATTAGCATTTGAATTGGTAGATTGAGTAACAAAGACCATCCTCATCAATGCACTGGGCATTTTCCAAACCCTTGAGGACCTGAATAGAGCAAACAGTTGGGGAGCAAATTTGCTCTCTTTTGCTTGAGCTCAGACATCCGTCTTCTCCTGCCTTAGACATCAGCATTCCTGGACCCCAGGCCTTTGGACTCATACTGAATTATACCACCAGCTTTCCTGATTCTCCAGCTTAGAGACAGCAGATCATAGGACTTCTTGGCCTCCACAGTGACATGAGAAAATGCCTATGTAAATCTCTTTTATGTACATATCCATATAGGGCCTAGTGGTTCTGCTTCTCTGGAGAACCCTGGCTAATACAGAATTTGGTATTGACAGCAGTTCTAGAAGATTAGAATTTTATGGATGAATTTTCCAAATTGGCTCTGGGGTTTCTGGAATTGGTTCTCTAATCTGATTAGATTTAAAGATGCAAATGAGTCTATGCACTGATAGTCCATAGCATGAACTGTTTACAGAGATATGCAAAACTATCTGCACTGATCAACCACTTAAAAGAAGCAAGGAGCTATGTGACTCTGTACATAATACTTTTGAACATTTTTGAAAAACTAAGAAATATAATGATGGTTGGTTGCTCCTAATATCACTGAACAAAGTGGTGCGAGAAAAGGATAAGCTCAGGGATTCAAATTCCCAGCTCAGGGACTGCATAAATGACCTAAGATCTTCTATGTGTGTCCTGAAGGAGATAGCCTTATCTCTTGTAGCAGCAGGACTGACAATGCTGAAAATCAAACACAGGACCTCATCCTGTTATTGGCTAAATTAAGTTGAACTCTCAGCATCACAGGGTATCTACTGTTAAAGTGAGGGTATTGACTGAGAAAGAACGGGAGTAAGTTGAGATGGCAACATGAGGAAAGACCCTGATGAAACTGGAGACAATGAGCCCCTAAACTCTGATGACTCTACTTTGCCAGTGGTAATGGTCTCCCCACTTTCAGTGGAAGCGGCCTAGTAATCCTGGATTTTCAGTTTTGTTTTAAACTCCTGAGTCAGAAACCACTATCTGCGCAGCCCTTTTACATAATAATTAACTGGAATGCTGAGCATTTTGTGTTTAGTTAGTATATGGTTTTTTGTTCTTTGATTACAGATAAAGAAAATTTTCAGTATTTGATCCGATTAACATTGAACAATACTGAATAGGTGAATGAGTGAATAACACCTAACAATAGAGAATTATATACTTCATTCTGCTAGAAAATCTGAATACATTTGCATTTAATTAAGAAATCACAAATAATTAGGATATTTAACTGTCATAATATTTAATTACCATTTATGAGCATAGAGGAAATTATGACTGAATAAATATTTAGGTTATTATTTTAGAATTTCATTTCTTGACATTAGGATTTATGCCATTCTTTAGTTAAAGACTTGGTTAGAGAAAACAACGAGTAGAAAGATTTCCAATTCATTACCATATTGGTAAATCATGTAGACAGAAGAAAAAAAAGAACCTGTTATGTAATTTGTTCTTTTGTGGTTGGGTAGAAAAGATAAAAGAAATGCACTGAGTTTATTTATAGCTGGAATTTAGGAATAGAAAAAAACTCCCATTAATCTTCCATTCATGACAAATTAAATATATTTTTATTTCAACAGCTTCTTTTACAAAATTGTCTTCTTGTTCCTTGCTTTTAGCTAAAATGTCTGTCAAGTATAATCTTTCTAATAGTGAGATACCAAATAGTAAATGAGCTGGTTAGCAAACTTCCTTCTAAGCTTATAGAATTCGTATGACACAATCTACCAATGAGGAGGAGTACACTCCTTCATCAAAATATACTAAGAAGGAAAAATGCAAGAGGCCATAACCTCTAGATAAGGTGCTGAGAGCTCTCTGTCCTGGTGGGATCAGATTCTCCCAGGTGGCAGCCATTGTTCCTTCCTCTCACTGCAAACCTGCAGGTGACCATCTTCACTGACCATGAGTTTATGCCTGTTCTTTAGTGGATAGAGTAGGGCTAGACAGAAAAACTGGTGAGGCAATGAAGCTTATCTTCAGAGCCCAAGCTCTGTCCTTTCTTATTCTTTCAGAGACCCACAGTCCTTTTGCTGGTCTCATTTGCCTTTCCTCCCAGCCACAGATCAGATGTCAAGAAGCTCTACTTATGGTTGCAGTTGATTCCAGGGGTATTTTCATTTGATGTTGACATGTAAAAAAAGTGATCAGTCAAGTAGTTTGTTACACTTCACCAAGACCTCTCCAAGGTGGGAATCATTATAGGATGATCACTGGAGTCTCAAAATGTCTGTAAATTTTCGACTAAATATAAGCACTCACTGAGTTCCCTTAAATTCTCTTACCTTATTAACTTTACCGTAAACAACTGCAAATATCAAGCTATTACTGTAAACAGTGGCGACACAGCGGCCTGTGCATCTGTCTAATCCATAGTGATGCTTGGGAGGAGGGAACATTGCTGCTTCGTGTTAATCGTGGTGAATTTAAATACTCTGTGAGGATTTCCATTGTGTTTTCCCAATAATGTATATAGATTCAGTGTTTTGTTTTTTGAAATGAGAAATGAATCGGTCACGTTTTGTGACTGCCGTGATAGAATTTATTTTGATCCTCATCGCTGTCTGTTCTCACCATTCTGACAAAAAAAAAAAAAAACCCACAATGCTTAGGCTCTCATAAAAGAGCTTGCCCAGTAGGATCATGTTGTGGAGACCGCTAATAAGAAATTTGAGTAAGTGATTTGCAGAGTTACACCTTTAGAACTATATTTATACCTAGAATGACATGTCACTTCTCAGTTATGAACTGCAGAAACATGTTTATAGGCCCGGGGACAAAGAAAATAAAAGGTTATTTTTTTTCTGAAATAAAAACAAAATCCAGACATATAAACAAAATACAAGCTCCATGAAATCAGGAAAACTGCCAGACTTGTTTGCCCATCTATGTTTAGCTCCTGTCTTATGTCTGATACATAGTGAGCCCTTGATACATGCTTGTGACTGAATGAACGAGTTTAGGAATCTGCAGCAATAAGATATTCACTCGGCCTTAGTGAGTAGAAAATTCTCTATTGCATTTTCAATCAAGGAAACTAATGCATAATATTAATAACAGAGGAGTTAACAATAATTAATGCAAAGAAATTGTGTAATGACTTGCCTGACCCTTGTGGTGACATAAAATATTAAAGTTGAAAGTAAAAATCTATAAATATTTCACCAGCTATGGCTATGAAAGGGAGTGCTCTTATTCTTTCAAAAGAAATATCTCTAGATAGGCAAAGACAAGCCATCCGACTGGAAGAACATATCTCTTGGGAACATTCAATACTCCAAAGTGCAGACATTTTTTTTTAACTGAAGACCTAAGATGAGCTCTCTCTCTCTCATTGCAAATCTCATGGCTATCCTGAGGGAATCAGTCAGCACAACAGTAAGAAATTCTGAACCCAAAACTTTGCTCTATTTTTATTTTCTCAAAAATTTATGCCAAGCACTTACCCAATCAGGCATTTTGCCCATAGAGTAGATTGAGTAACCAGATCCTTCAGCTCTTAGCTACTCCATGAGGTCTCCCTTGATACCCAATTGAAAGTGAATTTCCCCTGTCAATTCTCATTAGAGCTAGTACTTCATGACATGCATCACCCTAAAATTAACTTGTTTATTGGCTTGTATCCCTTTTCCTTCCTAACTAAACTAATGGAAGTGAATACTGTAGGAGGGCAGAAATACAGCCTGTGTTTGTTCACCATAATTACCTAGAACAGTATCTGACATATAAGAAAAGCTTGATAAATATTTATTGACTCCACATTTTTTGATTAAATGAATGAATGAATGTTCTGTGAATCCACTCATCTTTGATTTGATCTCCTGACTGACTTCCTTAGTAAGAGCTCTGCTCAGAACCTAACTCTTAAGTCCAACAAATCTTACATTGATGATGTATGCATTAATACTCACGCATTCACATTATTGTTCTCAATGAGAAGGCAGAGGTAGTAGACATAGGTTGATCATGGAAGAGAGAATCACTACAGGCAAACTTATGAACTTAAATTTCTCAATTTAAAATCCAACAACCAGACACTGAACAACTATGAGTTTATCAAGTTCAGTCAAATGACTTAGCCTTTTTCTTTGACTGCTGGCATTATACAAAGGAAAATTCTTTTGGCCAGTTTATTACCTGTAAAGTAATCAGATGTGATAGAAAAGATTTGACCAAACTATTTTTGTATCTGTAAATAGTTAGGGTTTTTTGCTATTAGTGGTGATGCTTGCTGGCGGTGGTTAGTGGTGGTTTGTGGTATGGCAGCAAGGGGAGGAAAGGGGAGAAGGCAAATGGGAATTGTGATGTGGAATGGATGTGACAGTTTTCATCCTCACTTATGGCTAAAAATCTCAGTATCTCAGAAAGAAATGTTCTTTCCTGGGAAACCATTTTAGTTAAACACATATGTAATGGACACTTGCTACATGTTCAGTTCTAGAGAATTAAGGATGAATAATTTTCAGCTCTTTCTGTAAGTAGCTAACAACAAAGATAGGAAATTAGTGGGAGAATGCAGCTCTGTGCTGGATAGGAAAGAAATTTTGAATTAGGTGAGAGTATAGATTTATGTAATTATGACATGGGACTGGGCATTTATTACCAAAGTGAGATTTTTCTTGGTATTAAAAGTGCCTAAAGGACTTTTTATGATCTAAGAATGAAAAAAAATCTATGTGGCTTGCATGAGACTTCATCAAGAGGGTAATAGTCTATATCTTCAAAGAAAAAAGATGTCTTTCGTTTGTTTGTTGTTACATTTTTACTTACACCACAATAAGTTCAGCTCATTTTAAGTACAGGTTACAGTGAGATAATGCACAAGAGAGAAGCAGGAGCAAGTGAGAAATTGATCCCAGAGAGATACAGAGATTTGCATGGTAGAAGGAAGTCCTTTTATTTTACAAAATAAAGACAAGTAATTGAAACTTCGGTTAAAGCAAGGAATCATTAAAAAGGAGTATATACTTACTCTAAAGATTCTTTTTAATTATTTTTTAAGATTTATTTATTTATTTATTTATTTATTTATGAGAGAGAAAGTGCACAGAGGGAGAGGGAGAAGCAGACTTCCTGCTGAGCAGAGAGCCTTACAAGGGCCTCTGGGCTCAATCCCAGGACCCTGGGATCATGACCTGAGCCAAAGGCAGAGGCTTAACTGAGCCACCCAGAGGCCCCAAGATTCTAATTCTTTTTTAATGTAAATTCACATTTATACCCATATCTTTTCATGGAGTGCCAAAGCCTTTTCTATAAATATAGGTCGGCTAATTAGAGTTTTTGTGGTACTTTTTGCATAAACTAAATACATAATGTATCATTTATAATTTCTGGTTTTAACTTTTTTTGAATGGAACAAGAACTTAAATACCCTTGTGAGGCATACTGAGTGAAGAACTTTTCTACTTTTTTCAAAATAATTTTCTCCCATCCTTTGTAATTTCACACTCTTATTTAACTGTAAGTTTGTAATGCATCTTTGTCAAGCATTTCCAAAGCATTCAAATTACATTTTATAGAAAAAGCATTTCTGACTATATGCTATTTTACTTCATCAATTTACATAATAATTGCATTATGTACTTACAAAAGTTAAGTACAACCAGCATAAAAAGGTTAGGGAAACAACACAAACCACTTTAAGCATACCAATAAACCTAAATGGCAGAACAGTTGGATCACAGGAAGTTATTAAACAGAAGTGTTTCAAATGCCACGAGAGAATTAATCAGTATGTTTTAGAGACGGGATGGGAATTATTGGCTAATGCAATGTGTTTGTAAATTGGAAATCAATTAAAAGAGCTTTTATTCTACTTCCTGATGGCTGTCCAATTTCAGGTGATGCGTGACATCCCAGCTGCAGTTCCTGCAATGCAGTTCAAAAAAATAACCCAAACTCCTTAAAATACACTCCCTTCATTGCCTGTGCTGACTCAAGTAGTAGTATCTGGCAAATATATCCTTAAGAAACATTGACGAGCCCTAGACTGGGTCCATTGATTAGCACAGACATTCTCAAAGCTTTGGCCAAAATCTAGTATCATTTTTTAATTCCAGATAGTAAAAGATCAATATTGGCTTTTTATTTATATCTGAATATTCATTCTCATATATAAAGGATGACTTCATGTTTTATATAATAATCATTGCTGATAAAATATCTGATTTGAAAAGGTAGGTTTGTTTGTTGTTGTTGTTTTCAGAACAAGCATCAGAACAATTTCTGAGGTAGACTGTTTAAATAATTTTGACTGCCAATCTAATAAAGGCTTTAAGAAAAATTTTTCACAGTTGAAATTGAATATGTATTGTTTCTTCCAGTAGGTTCTCAATTCCAAAATTGGTATTTTGGGTTTTCATAAATTGATTTAGTGTGTCTTTTCAGCATACAGCTTCAATTTTTTTCTTTAATGCTAGCCCTTGTTCTTTGATCCTTTAGAGGTCTTTATTCTATGCCTGAACCCAAAAGATATATCCCAATGTGTAGATGACTTTTGTTTTTCCATCAAGAATTGTTTCTTTTGTATTTTTTTATTCAAAATAATTAGAAGTGAAGCCGGAGTAAATGATAAACTCATAACACTGAAATCAATCACCTTTATTTGTATGATCCACTAAAGAGTATGTGCATCCTTTATTATCCCCAAAACAGAATCTACTTCATTATAACAGGCTGTTGGCTCTCATCCAACTATCTAGAAAACACATTTCCAGGGCGCCTGTGTGGCTCAGTTGGTTAAGCGGCTGCCTTCGGCTCAGGTCATGATCCCTGGGTCCTGGGATCGAGCCCCGCGTCCGGCTCCCTGCTCAGTGGAGAGCCTGCTTCTCCCTCTCTCTCTGCCTGCCTCTCTGCCTACTTGTGCTTTCTCTCTCTGTGTCAAATAAATAAATAAAATCTTTAAAAAAAAAAAAAGAAAATGCATTTCCTTTCTTCCCAGCAGTTCACTTTTTTTGGGGTTAAACTTGGGAGCCTTCCAAGGCCTCTGTGCTTGTCTTACAGTCACCCCAGAAATGAGTTCTTTTCATTTCTGAAATAAACAAGATTCATGTTAAAGAAAATATCCACAAATAGATTCTTTTATTGAGTCACTAAGATTGAAATCATTTGAATTGACTTATTTTGACTGAATAACAGGATAGATACTTTTATTTTACCTATTAACTTCATGGTGCCTATCTATAATAAAAGGGTGTAGGCGGATTTGGCATTATTAGTCTTCCTGGATTTTCTGTAGTAGTTTCCCACAATAGTTTCTTAAACTTCCTGATTGAAAAAGTGGGCTAAAAATACAAATACATCCTCTAAACACAAATAAAAATTCCAAAATCACTAAATATTTTCAAATGAAAGCACGTCTTCTTTATGAGGAAATGTGACCATTTACAGCTACTTCCTCACTTAGGTTTCATAAACATTTTCAATGATTTGTAAGCCCTCAGACTTTGCAGTGACTTAAGCTCATCCAACCCTCCCCCACAAGGCAAGAATCACTTTTCAATCATGGGGTCACCTTTGGTTTCACTAGAAGGTGAAATACTAGTGATCTGTGAAGCCATTCTAAACCTGACTGCTTAATTTAAAACAGGGTTTGTTTGTTTGTTTGTTTTATTGTTGAAACAAAACTACACATCTTGATGATTGTGTTCTCCTGGAGTTAATTTTGTTTTTTGGAGTCACAGACAAATTAATCTATTTCTTCTTATAAGTAGAATCAGTTCAGACGTAAGGCATGCTCTCATGAGTATTTTCTTTCCCATGAATGTTCCGTTTGTCCCTTCAACCATTTTTTATCTGACATGGTTTACAGATTCAACACTGTTCTGAACACTTCCACAGCTCCATTCTAGTTTTGTTATGATATTTGTTAAAATGTAATGAACAGAATTTAATAAAACATGTAATTAGAATAATCCTAGCATAATGCAATGACTAGTTCTATCAGGATGGTATCTTGGTATCTGGATGAAATGTTAAATGCATGTTTCAGTTATTTTAATTTTTATGCTGTCTTGTATAATATGGCAATTCTGCCATAAGTTTCTGTTACTTATTCTGAATAAAAGACAATACAGAAGAGATAATTTTTTATTGTTTAACATGTTATGGAGAGTTTTACAATCTTGTAGCAGTCTTTCAGATTTCATAACATTTCATTCAGAATAACTGTCAGAGTCAGTAATCTCCTTGATATCTTTAAAAAGAAAAAGAAATTACTTTGCTTATGAGTGTTTGCAGAGAAGTGTTGAAAGTATAATACTCTCATATCGGTAATTTTAATTGGGTGGCCTATTTTGATATTTTAGAAGCTATAATGTGAGATTTGAATTACTGGTGATACTTGAATAGACTCTCATGCCTCTCCCTAGCTCCTTTGCATAAATACTCTTGTCCATTTTAAATGGAGGCCACTTTTTCTAATTTCTACAGTTGTCACCAGTTGATGTTCTGTCAGGATTTAAAAACAAAATGAAAATAATGTTTTTAGTTTGGTTGCAGACGCAATGTGTGAATCTAATTATTTATTCTGCTAAGAAAATCAATTAACATATGACTTCAGAAGATCTGTAATAAAAAGGGAAATATTTTAGTACCAGAAGATAGTTTATTGTTACATTTTGGTGTCATTTACCACATAACTCTAATGATAAACTATCATAATCATGTCTTTTGTTTGTTCATTCATTGAGCACATTTACTGATCATTTACTATATGCCTGGCACTTGCTAGGCTTCAGGAATACAACAGACAGATCATGCCTTTGCAAGGTTTTTTAGGTGAGATGCTGTCATGTAGCGAACTGTCCTCTAATTTAATTAGCTAATATCGGAATCTCTCTCTCTCTCTCTTTTTTTTTTTTCTTGGTGGGCAGCAAAGCCAAGTTTATTGAGTGGTAGTAAAGCAAAATTCATCGGGAGTACAAAGCTCCCAAAGAGGGAGGGGACCCGAGAGAGTTGCCCATTCCTGAATCTCTATTGAAATGATCATTTGCCTCTAGAAATTGTATCAGATAAAAATTATAAAGCTGACATTCTTATGACAGGGTGCTCATTATCTGCTTTTCTCAGACACTAGGAAACAAATTTTTTATGTCTGTTTTTTTCACTTTTGAAATGAAGAGTTTGGACAAAGCAGTGTGTTTGTTTTCAATTTTAACTTCAATTACTATCTGTGCAGCCCACCTTCTTTGCAGGAACTCTATAGAGATAATAATTACATTGATCTCTGTTTACTGAGGCTACACCGCAAATCAGCTTCCCGGCTTTGGGAAAGTATTTAACCTAAGACCCAGATTTATCTTTTGTATGAAGAAATATTAACACCTAGCTAATATGGTTGCCCCAAAGAGTAGAATGATCAAGTAAAGTGCTTTGTAGAGTTCCAGGGTTAAAGGCTTGGCCAGGGGACGTGGTGCAGCGGCCCACGTGGGTTTACCAGGTTATCTGTCCAGTACCCTCAAGTCCCCTTGAGAGCCCAGTTCCTTGGGAATGTCAGGACTGTAAAAAGGACAATGAGACTTCAAGGTGCCACCAGTCACTAAATCCAGGGGTCAGTGTCCCAAACTCTCAATGCCAGTTGGTGAGAACTTGCTGTTTATTTGACACTTATTACAAGACAATAAGACTTTTTAGCTGCCTGAGCTCTGTTTGGTTCTAATTTGGGTTCTGTTAGAATGCAGAGGAGATTTAATGATAAGGCATCTTTGCTTTTTGCAGGATGCAAGAGGCAAATGGAGGATTAGAGTTGTCATTGGTAAAGAAGTAGCCTTCACTCAAGTAAACCTCGAGAGGCGGACGGTTGGTTGTTTTTCTGATGTGGTGTCGTCTTTGTTTCATGTTCAGACATGATTACAAGTGGTCATGTTTTCTTTCTTTCTATTATAGACCTGGAAGAATGTTATCTAGTTACTGTTAATAGTTCATAAATTTTTTTATTGCTCAGTAATACCATTACAGTCTAGCTGTTGGCTACCAGCTTTCAAAACCAGATTTCTTTTTTCCCCATTTTTTTTTCATAGCTTTAACTTATCCTAACATCTTTCATTTCATTTTTTTTAAAGATTTATTTATTTATTTGAGAGAGAGCACAAGCAGGAGGGGCAGAGGGTGAGGGAGAGAGAATCTCAAGCAGACTCCCCGCTGAGCACAGAGCTTGAGGTGGGGCTTGATGCCCTGGGGCTTGATGTGGGGCTAGATCCCATGACCCTGAGGTCATGACCTGAGCCAAAACCAAGAGTCCCGATGCTTAACTGACTGAGCCACCCAGGCACCCCTTTGATTTTCCTTCCAACATTTTTCACTGAGTTCTTTGAGTCAATGAAGCAATTGTAATTAATACATCTTACCTGTATGGGTTCTTAATATCTTATATCTATCTTACTAACAACAACAAAGATGAATGAAGAGGTGTTGTACTTAATATATGTTTTATGTGCTGCTCTATTTTATTTTCATCTAGGGAAATTCCTAGTTGGATATCTTTCAATTGTTTTCTCTTTCTCTGTATCTATTATCTATCCTCATTCTTTTTTCTCTGTAGTTGGAATTCTGAAGCTAGGACCTCTCCTTTGCTTGTCCTTAAAATAGAATAACATTTAATTTTATTGTACTTAATATGCCCATTTTCGGATTTTTAAACTTAAAGTATATACCCAAACAAAAATAGTCACATCCTGAGTTGACATAATGTCTTGATTAAAAATCACTAGTTTTCATTTTTTCCAATATGAAAAACATAAATTTATGAATATGCACAGAGTAGGTTTCATTTCAGCTTAATCTAGGCTACATTCTCCAGTGTGCTTATTTATTCTTATAATTTAGGTAATTTAGTTTTAAATGTGCTTTTGATTAAATGATTCCATCAGCAAATATTCTTTGTGTTAAATGAAAATTTAAACAAACTCACTATCTTAGTCAACTAAGAGTATAGAGTCGAGAACTGAAATATCAGATGTGAATATTGATTGGGTCAAAATAACGTAATAATAAATTAGATGAAAAGTGTATCATCTAATATTGTCTATTGGGAAGCAATCTTAAACATAGCTAGCTGTTAAAATAAGTTCACTTCTATAACTTTATTAGAAAAGAATATAAAAAATGGAAACAGGTTCTGGTTTGCTAATTACAATTTACTTCTCTTCTAATTAATGTCAGATACCATGACAACTACTGGGAAATGTTTTTCAAGTTCATCTATAATATTCACTATTGTGAATATGTGCCTTATTCATCTGGAGTTTACACTGTAGCAAGCCTAATGTCCACATATATTTTCTTCTAATATAAATGCCAAATTGTTTTCTAAAAAAAAAAAGAAAAAGAAAAAGCTTCTAAAGTACAGGAAAGCCTTCTCCACCACCTCAACATTTAGGTAATATACTGTTTTGCACAATCTGGTGATGAGTTTTGTTGTGTTTAGAAGCTATAGATATTGCTGGATTGAAGCGTGGAACAGGTGGGTAGTTTCCTGGGAACACTAATTCCAAGGGGCAGTAAAACATTCATGAATATGTAAAGAGAAGAGTAAAAAATTATTTACTAGGACTTCACTCAAGGAAGATGTTTTATACACTAGACAGGAAGACTCTTAGGGTAAGGGATTAGGCCATTAGCTACAGGTGGTTCCTAAAGAGCCTTCTAAGGCGGCTAAATCTAGTTATTAATTGCAGACATTTTGCTTTCTCACTGACAAATGCCGGCTGCAGCCACGTAACTAGCAGTCATCCCCTGCCTTTCCTGCAGGTAAATCTAAGCTTCTCTCCCAAATAAAGGTTAACCTATTTAAATAATATTATTTAAAAGAGGAACCAGATTAATGATACTCCTTACAAATAATTTTCTCACAATGTGTATGTATAAAGGATAAAATGATTCCTAATTTCTTACATAGCTGAGAACATGGTTTAGTGCCACTGAATTTAATATGTATATGATTATAGATAGGAGGTTTGTATTTTTTTCCATTTATAGTCCATACTTATTACTTGAGGCCACAGAAAAGTTGTTTTTCTTAATTTCCCATTGTGTGTTGAATCCACTTTATTTTTTAGAGCAGTTTTAGACTCCCAGCAAAATTGAGCAGAAAGCACAGAGAATTCTCCCCTGCTGCCATGCAAGCACAGCCCTCCCCCACGACCAACATTCCACGCAGAAAGGTATTATGCCAACCTGGAATCAATTCCTTTTACCTTTGAAAAAAACCTGATCGCGAAAGTATGTCTAGAAAGGGTTGCATTTTTGTCTGATCACTGACTCCTTTCGATCAAAAAAGTTTATGTATTTTTTTTTTAAGATTTGACTCTTTGAGAGAGAGAGAGAGCATGAGCACGGGGAGGTGCAGAGGAAGGAGCAGACTCCCCTTGAGCAGGAAGCCCTATACGTGGGGCTCAGTCCCAGGACCCTGGGATCATGACCTGAGCCGAAGGCAGACGCTTAACCAACTGAGCCACCCAGGCGCCCCAGAAAAAGTTTATGTATTGATTATTGCTTCTCCACTGATTGATTTATTGTTACATTTTGGTATTTATATATATGTATATATAACATATATATATAATGGCATATATATAAATACATATTTTTATATATCACCTAAATTACTTATTTGTAATTAATATGTCCATGCCTTTCCCCTTTTCCCCTAAGTTTTGCAATACTCTGAATTTACTGATTTAGTTTTGTGTTGAAATCGATGTATATGTATGGGCATGTGTGTGAGTGTGTAGTGTGCGTGCACACATGTACATGCATTTGTCTATGTGACTATATCCATTAGTTTGGCAATTAGGTTTTGCATCTGAAAACAGTCATGCATTCTTAA
Organism: Phoca vitulina; assembly: GCF_004348235.1. Lineage (NCBI taxonomy): Eukaryota > Metazoa > Chordata > Mammalia > Carnivora > Phocidae > Phoca > Phoca vitulina. The sequence continues at coordinate 595,285 of NW_022589726.1, forward strand.
AAACACGGTGTGCATTATATTTTTAAGAAGGATCTTGAGGCATTTTAATACAGTGAACTTTGAGAAATAATACCTGATTTCGAATGTTATATAAATAGAATTATGGTATTTGAATTTGTGGGAAATTGCTTCTTTCTCTCAACATTTTTTTTTTTTTTTTTTTTTAAAGATTTTATTTATTCATTTGACAGAGAGAGAGAGAGACAGTGAGAGAGGGAATACAAGCAGGGGGAGTGGGAGAGGGAGAAACAGGCCTCCTGCTGAGCAGGGAGCCCGATGTGGGGCTTGATCCCAGGACCCTGGGACCACGACCTGAGCCGAAGGCAGACGCTTAACGACTGAGCCACCCAGGCGCCCCTCTCTCAACATTTTTTTTGTGAGATTAATCCATGTTGTTGTGTGTAGCCTGAGTTCATGTATTTCAATGCTGCATTACTCCATTAAGCAAATATAGCACTGTACATTTTTCTAGTGCAGTCATGATTAATATTTGTGTGGTTTTTACCTTGTGTTCTCTCATACAGTGATGTTTTGCATATTTTTTGATTTCGCTCTCTGTGCATATAGAGAATAATTTCTCTAAGGTATATACCTAGAAATAAAATTATTGACTGGTAAGGTGTGCATATTTTCAGCTCTACTAGATAATCCTAAACTTTTCAAAAATGGTTATATAAATTTATAGTTTGCACTAGCAAGGTTTATTATTTATGGATCAGCAAATTTTCCTACACTGGCTGTTAAACTTCATAGTTTTTTCTAGTCTTCTTCTAGGTGTTCAGTTGTGTGTCCTCTCCCTTTCTCTTTGTCCTTTTTATTAGGGGTTGATCAATTTTCTTGATCTTTTCACAGAGTCAGCTTTTGGTTTCAATTATTGTCCGTATTGTTTGTTTTCAGTTTCATTGATTTCTGCTCTTATTTTTGTTTTTTCCTTCTGCTTGCTTTGGATTGATTTTGCCTAACACTGGAGTTGAGACTACTGATTTGAGATCTTTCAGTTTTCAAAACCTTTATAGCTCTATTTGGATCTGTCCTTCGCGTGGGCCACCCAGAGACTAATCTGGGATCTGGGTAGTTGTCTATTTATGAACTCAGTCCTCAAAGTCTGTCTGAAGATACTTAAAATCAATCGGATCTATGCATGTGAAGGGCAGAGGTGAGCCCAGGAATTCACGTACTACTTTAAGGGGTAATTTTCCCAAGGCCTCCCTCTTGTCAGTCTTAGTGGTGATCTAGGAAAGATGATGGGGTTCAGAGCCAACGGCCAGGAAAGAATTCTTGAGATGCCTTTGGTGCAAAAAGGTGGTTTTATTAAAGCACGGGGACAGGACCTGTGGGCAGAAAGGGCTGCACCGGAGTTGTGACAGGTGACTGATTCTATACTTCCAAATTGGGAGGGGGTTAGGGACAGTGTAAGTCTCCAAGGAATTTTGGAAGCAAGGTTTCCAAGGCCTTGAGAGGGCTAGCTATGGTTAGGAAAAGGTCATGTATTACTGTCTAATAAAACCTTTGCCATGAGACCCTTCAGATGTATATCGGTGGGTTATATGCTTGGGGGATGATTGCGAACACGTATCTTGGGGAGAGGATAGAGATAAAGGAAGTTTCCAAAGGGATTTTTATACGTTAAAGTAGATTTACAGGATTCTGAGGGTGGGGCTAAGATTGCTTATGCATTGCCTTAGCAAAGTCTTAACATTGAGGCAGCTGAGTTCCTAGAGGAATGTCACTCTACCTGTTTCAAGGACTTGTCAATGGGCTGTAAGTAGTAAGGAAACGTAATTTTTCTTTTGCTTTTGTTTCCCACATCAGTGGTATTTACCACTTCCCTGTGGCTCCCCTTTTTGTTCTTCCAGCCACAAATGTGCGGCTCTGTTTACTTACTCTTCAGTGCACTACCTGTGACTCTGACTGTATTAGGGCTAAGGGGTGGGAAGATATCAGAAACAAAAAAGCGCAACTCACCGCTAGTTTGGTGGCACTTCAGATTCTGGCTTTCTTCCCAAATCTGCTTGTTACTGACTTCAGAGTCCTCAAGTAGCTGCTCTGTGCATTCTTTCCAGGTGTTACTGGTGTGCTTAATGGTCTTGAATTTAATTGCAATAGGTTAAGAGAACTTGGTCTGTATGTTACTGATTTTTTGAAATTCGTTGAGACTTGCTTTAGGACTGGAATATATATGATCAATATACAATCAATATATAATCCATTTTTGTGAAAGTTCCATGTAAGATGGTAAATATTTGTGGACATATCTTGTGCGTTTAAAAGATTTTTATTTGTGTAGTTCAAATATTCTGCATGTCACTTGATCTAGTAAATATTAAAGAACTATATTGAGATAGCTCACTTTTCAAGTGCAAATTTCAAATTACCTGTGGATTTTAGCAAATGTAGATAGTAGTTGAGTAGTTTATCTTTTGGATAAATGAATTTTCACGAAGTTCCTGAAACATTATCTAAAGTTATTTGCAACTTCGTCTTACTAAAGAAACTTTCCTGGTTTTAATAAAGACATTTTAATGCAGGATACAGAACACTAAAGTCATGTTAATGTGAGTTAAGTATTTGTAGATTGGTTCACTTCTTATGTTTATTATGTTTTAGGGTTATCTTTTAGCTCTATTTTTTTCCATGGATTTATTTCCCTTTTAGATTTATTCTCATCACTGATACATTTATCTTTAAGTCCATTTTATTTTTGCTTTTTGGATTTTCTACTTTCGTGCCATTTTACCCTTTTCATATATTTTGTGTATTTTTCACTTTTTTCCTACTCACTGGATCCTTGGCTATCGTTGAGTGAAGTGGTATCTCCATTTCTTCTAGCATTTAAGTTTGCCCTCAAGCCTTAAGTCTAAATTTCTAAGGTCAGTCCTGCTCCATATATGCCATTTGATCCACATGCATTCCCCGCCCCCCCCCCCAGGCTTTATTTAATCACCAGCTAGAATTAAGACCACATGGCTCCTGAGAATGGAAGTGATGTCCAACATTGTATATTAATTCCCGATTCTTTTGAACTTAGTTTATGTTTTTTGAGCCCCAAAGTCTCATTTTGCTAACTGTTGAATGGCATGCTGTAGCTGGAATTTGAACTTGAAAACTGACATGGGTGGTTATTAAATAGTCCAACAGAACACTCAAAATAAACATCTCCTGAAACAAGCTGACATGAGAGCTGTGTACATTTCATCCTCACAGGAAAGCATCCATATTCAAGGAGACCATTCTCTTATTTTCATCTCTGAAGTCAGCAAGTCTCCAGGGATCTTTTTGTATTTTTGGCACCTTTTGAGTACAACTATGCCTCTTATTTGAAGGATTCCTGTTTCCTTCCAATGTTAGCAATTCAGATGGTACATGTGGCTTTGAATCAATGGTTTTTATCTGGAATTGAGTACAAAATCATGGATTAGCACTCACAAAAGAGGTACTACTTACATAGTTCAATTTGTGAACAGTATCTAATTTGACATTGAGAATTTAATAGCTAAAATTTAATTTTTAAAAAGATACTGTAATTTTTGTTCCCCTACCACAGAATACATTAAGGGGAGGCACAAGTCATAACACTAACATTTCTTAAAACCCCTTTTCTCCTTTCTCCAACTTTTTCACCTCCCTAAGTCTTGATCCTTTTGTGCCAGAACCATAAGACGCTCTCTCACTTTCCTACCAGCTTGTTTTCCTCTCTTTCTCAGCTCTTTATTATCTATATTGACTCAAATAATTGCTTCTTGTGCTCTTCCTTTCTCTTCCATCAAGCTCTTTTCTGACCTTTCTTCATTATATGCATCATGAAAGAATAGATCCTAGGAGTTGACACAACGCAATAGGACAGAGGACAGGTAAACTGGGCCAACAGTTTCAGACCAGAAGACTTTGAACATTTCCACAGTAAGATACCTCTCATATTTTACATATGCTGCCTAGTTAAGACAGGGGGATCATCCCCTAGTGTTGGTTTTCCCTGTACTTCCTGAGGTCTCTGGCAGAATTCAGATTTTTCTCCAGTTGACTCTCATAAGCCCCATCTTCATCCTCAGTCCTTGCTGCTGCTTCAAACTTGGGGTTTAGAAGTTCTCCTGCAATTCTACCGATTTATTTCCCAATTGAATTGAGAATGGCGCCACAGCTGAGATAGTCTCATCCTTCCTACACTTGAAAGACTTTCTAAACATATTAGATTTGTTCATTATACCCTTGCTTATTTTTACAGGCACTTTCAAGTATGTTTTTCTTCTTTGATTATGTCTCTGGGAATTTAGAAGAGTGAGGAGTTGAATGTGTATATCCAGTCTCTCTATTTAAAACTTACCTGCAATAAAATTTTATATCACTCACTAAATCGCTGCATATATATTTTAATAGTGTTAACAAAATGCAAAAGCATGAACAATCTAACAACATGTTTTGAAATTTATGGCAGTTTTCTCCTTTTTTATGATTATAGTTATTGATTCAAAGATTTATGGAAATGGATTCATATGAAGATGCCAGAAATTCATAGAGCAGACTGATAAAACAACATTTCCATTTTAATTGCCACCTAATAATAAACCCCTGTGTCCTGGGCTCTGCTTCCCAGAGCCTTTAGAGTATCTGTGTCCTACCTCAGGAGCACGGACATGCTTTAGGACCTGAAAATCTGTCTTTGTGAGTAAAACCTGAAAGCATGAACTAACCACTGTCAGGAATGGTCACAGCCAGTCTTCTGGTTGTATGTACATTGGAGCTATTTATGAAAAATTTGTTTCATAGGTAAGCATTTGACCATTAAATTATTGGGATACTACTTTATAGGGGAAAGGGGGGAGGTTTAAATAATGTTGAACATTTGGATGACACATGGAAAAAGAAGTCACAAAATCTTTCCAAAATACTACATATACTTGGAATAATGGAAAGGAAATATCTGAATATTTGACCAAAATTCCCACCAGTTTTTAACTCCCACCAATGTCAATTATTTGACATTAAATAGATATAGAAAAGCTGAGGGATTCATAGAATTGAAAGATAATTGGTATTTGTAAAAAAAGATAGATCTGTGCTTTGGTGGGGGGGTCACTCTTTGTCAGGGAGCAGAATTCCTGTCCTTTCAAAGGTCCTTCTAGCTGGACTAAGATTCAAATTGTGATGAGACAGATTAACAGGAGAAAGTCAAATTTAATATCATACGTATGAAGAATCCACACAGACATGGAAATTCCAAAGACAATTAGGCAAAATGAGGTATATATGTCATTTGAACTAAGAAGAAGGGGGTAGGGGTCTGGGACTTCAGAGGAAAGGAATGCACTTCACGGGGCAATAAGAAGAGCAGATGTTTGGTAATTAGATGTTTGCCCTGCCATACAGATGGTTCACTCAGATAAAATTTATCTTCGCTAATAGCCCTTATTCTGGAAATATCCCCAATCTAGATTCTTCTGTGTAGTTAGGGGAGGGGCAAAAATTTCTCTTAAGCCCAAAGGGTCTCGTTTCCCTTCAGTTCAAAATAATCCACATGACAAAGTGGCACATTCTGGGAACACCTTTCCTCAACCCCTTCACTCTCTTAAAGTACAACTTCACAGAGTATCATATTTCAAAGAAATATATATGTTACTGCCCCTGCCAATGGGAAAATAACAGAAGTGCTTATGGAAGTCTCATGTAAAGGTAGAAATAAAGGGACAGGAGAAGTGGTTGGTGACTTGTGTTTATAACAGTCTTTGGCAAACCATCCTAAAAATGTATTGAGGCATGTCAAAGTTTCATTTTTCTTGTCAATTTGTCTAATATTCTCCTTTGTACCCCTCAAAACCCTAGCCCTTTCTCTATTTTCTCTTTCTTCTTCTGGACCTATTCTTCTCTTCAATAGAAAGAGATCAGAACTCCTGGTAGACACCCCCGGTCTGGACCTGCAACAACCAAATTTATTATTGAATAGCATCATTTTGTCAGCTTTCTATTTTCATAAACTGCATGTAAATCACAGCTTTGCTACTAGAATAAGAATATTACTTTCCTAATGGCTTCAAGAATAAATGCAATATTCAGTTCAGTGATTGAAATAAAATTTGTGATTAGAAAACAAAAGCTAATATTTGTCGAATAGATTAAATTTGGTATTTTTTATAAAAATAAATTTATAGAAAAATCCACATCTAAATTTAAAATTCAAAGAATAGCTCCCTGAATAAACTAAGACAAATTAATATTTAAAATAGGGTTTTTTTTTAATTCCTCATAAAACAAGTATTTTTTAAGCAAATAATTATTTTACATGATCCCAATATGGTCAAGACACTTTGTGATGTTGGATAAGTGACTTAAGGGTTCTTTTTCAAAAATAAAATTAGGGCCTTACGATATACAAAGTGCTCATGATCTCGTGAACGCCTCAAAAAAAAAAAAAAAAAAAAGGGAACATTTACTACGTGGACCAAGTCTTAATCACTTGGAAATCCATAACACATACAGGACTTTTAATTATAAATTTAATACTTTTCCCCTGTGCTATTGGACCGAATCTGTGTTTAACAAATGTGGCTTATTATCAAATCACCTGATACCCTTGGAACAAATTTGATTTTTGTGCCATATCCCAGATCTACTGAATCAGAATCTCCAGGGCAGAGGTTTGGGAAAAAGCACCACACTTCCCTAGTAATTTTGATGAGCACATTTTGGGAAACACTGGGCTAGATAACTTCAAAGGCCTGTTTTAGTTGCTGATTTCTGACTGTCTATTTAAGGAAAGAAATGTTAATTTTAATGTCTCACATTTGATTAAATTGAGTAAAATTTTATGGCAATTAAATAATCAAACTTCGCAAATTAGAAAAAAAATCTATGTTATAGCAGGAATAGAAGCAAACTTCTCAATTTAGTTATGACTCTGATCACACATTTTGGTATAGTAATCAAAAGAAAAAAATGGTGATTTTTGTTTTGCCTTTGAAGCTGATCCATGTGTCCTTGGAAATTTGATTACAAATGTGGCTAAACTGTCAGTGGTAATCTGCTTCTGAATACTTTGCTCCTAAAATGTGGAAAGTGAGATATATGTGGGACAATAAAAGTTGTTGTAGAGAGCAAGATGGAGTCACTCATGTCAAGCAGGGGCCTGTGACTCAAGCAGTTAAAATGCAGTGTCCAGATATCGCTGAGACCAGCACCAGCTGACGACACTCCAGAACTGATTACGAGGGGAAGCAGGGAAGGTCTGCAGGGTCCCAGAACTGATTCAATCCCTTTAAAAAGGGAGGATTTTTGCAGCAAACTTTCAGACTCCTCAGACACTGACCCTTCTATGTCTGAACACTTCAAAAAGGCAGCTGCTACATAAGGCTCTGGCTGAGTGATCTCCGAAGAGAACCGAGATCCTTCCCTGCTTGAACATAACAAGCAGTAGGTGCCGAGAGCTGACCTGGACCAGAACTGTGCGCCCCCAGACTGACTTCGCGTTTGGTTCGTTAACTTCCTACCCCCTGTGTTATCTTGTTTGTTGTGTGACTTGTCTTGTGTTCTGTTTTGTGTGCTGTGTAAGAGGCCAAGGTAATCGTGTGGTGAAATGTCACTGAGTTTGGAATCCTGAACCTGCTTTATAATTATGTTAACCTTGCTTTATGACTGAACGAAGCTGACATCCTGGAAAGACACAATTCATGTGTGCGCCTTCGTGGCCTGCTGATGACAGTTTTCATTTACAGTTTACTTAGTATTGTTTCCATTGAAATTTACTTGATTTGCTCATCACATCCCAATCCGTCAAAATCATATTAGGTTACCCGTAGAATTAATTGCACTAAAAATTTAAGCATGATCAGTTTTGATGTTTTGCTAGTTTATGTCTTAAAATACAACGCATTTTCAACTGTTAATATATGTGGTCAACAGGGACGCCTGGGTGGCTCAGTCGGTTAAGCGTCTGCCTTTGGCTCAGGTCATGATCTCCGACCGTAGCCTGGGATCGAGTCTCGCGTGGGGCTCCTTGCTCAGCGGGGAACCTGCTTCTCCCTCTGCCTGTTTGTGCGCTCTCTCCCTCTCTCTCTTTCTCTGACAAATAAATAAATAAATCTTTAAAAATATATATATGTGGTCAACAATACGTGAAATTTAAATGGATATTGCTTCTACATCTCCACTAGCTAACTACAGTGAACTCTTTTAGTTCAAAAATACATACATTCCACCCACCCTTTTCAAACAATACAGATCCTCAATATTTTCACTTTCCACAGTCTTCTTTTTTTTTTTAAGATTTTATTTATTTATTTGACAGAGAGAGAGAGTGAGCACCAGTAGGAGGAGTAGCAGAGGGAGAGAGAGAAGCAGGGTCCCCGCCAAGCGGCGGGGCTCCACATGGGGCTTGATGCGGGGCTGGATCCCAGGACCCCGGGATCATGACCTGAGCTGAAGTCCGATGCTTTATGACGGAGACACCCAGGCGCCCCTCCACAAAGTCTTCTTGTTTAATTTATTGGCAATAGTCACTGACACTTATTTGATAATCTCATAACAATGTACACATAATTAAATAGCTGAATTCAAAATAAAAGTAAAAATTATACCTTAGAACTCATATTTAACTACCACTGAAATCATTATAATAATCAAATACTGATGGTAAAGACTCCTTTTCCTCTTTTGCCAATGAAGTACAAGGATTGGAATTCCCATCCTCAGAACTGAAATTGCTGTCCTCTATAGTTTAATTGCCAGGACTAGAAACAAAGGTGTAAGTTCTTCCAGTTGGACTAAGAATATAGATTTACATAAGACAGGTTAACAGGGGGAAAAAAAACAAAGTTTTATTACATGCACACGGAGGCCCAATATCGAAATTGAGACCTCAAGAAATGACCAAGGCAGGCAGTTTTTGTACATTTTAGACCAGGAAACAATAATTTTGTGAGGAATCGACAGGATAAAGAAAACGGGTGTTTGGAAGCTTTTAGCAGGGAATTTAAAGCAGAATTTAGGCTGAGGTAGTAGATTAGAAAAAAAAAGTAAAAAGGTTTGCTTCTACAGCTTTCTCGGCTTTAAAGTTCTATCTCTGGTAATAAGGATTTTTGTTTTAACTTCTTAGTATAGTGAGGGTATTTTTCATATGGGAGATTTGTTTTCTGCTTTTAGTGGAACGGAGAAGGGACTGAGCGTCCTTGCACTGGCTGTTTCTTAAGTAATTTTTACTTAAAATAATCGATATGCCAAAGTGGCAAATTTGGAGCAGCCTGCCCTTTGCTCCAACAAATACCTCTACAAAAATTGTTATACTATATGTTCCAGAAAATTTGTGCTTACTAAAATAAGACTGCAAACCAGCAAATAACTTTACCCCTAGCTTCAGGAACTTCCCCCAAATCCATTTATCCAAACAACAGATTGACCAACTAGGCCCCTTTTCAGCATAATAGCTTGCTCATCTGATTAAGCGGCTTTCTTTCCAGGACAACCGGGCAAACTTGCTTTACTTACCTCAAGTGGCTGAAGATCCCCCATGTGATGTTTCCACCAATCCTCAAGTATTATATCAAGAATTTAACCCAGTAAGAAGCAGATTCCTGCACTCAAAGATCTACTTTAGTTAGGCCATTCCAACCTAGAACTTAGAAGTCTTCTGAAATTGAATCAAGGAGGTGTTCTCCCTTATTGCAGTAATAAACTAGGTTTTGCTTGATGAACAGCTGTTGTGAGACTTCCCTTTTCTTTCTCTCTTCCCTCCTTCCTCCCTCTCTTTCTTCTTTCCTTCTTTTTCATAGTCTTTTAGGGAATCTGTGGTTGACAATCTTTTGTTTTTTATTTGATAACATTGTAAATTTATGCTTATTGACTATAATAACACTTTTTACACAGATTGTTTATATGAATTATCACATTACAGAAAAAGTATTACATTTTTTAAAATTTGTTTTGGTTGTTTAGACAATATACAGCCTATTAGGTTTATAAATGTATGGTTCATTCTTTTTTTAAATGATGAAAGTCACTAATATTAATTATATTAATTAATCAAAGAAAGAACCTTTTCTACTATACCAATAAATGTATAAAAACTGTGATAACTCTCAAAAATAATCTATCTTTATTTTTTTTTTTTTTAAAGATTTTATTTATTTATTTGAGAGAGAGAATGAGAGACAGAGAGCATGAGAGGGAGGAGGGTCAGAGGGAGAAGCAGACTCCCTGCCGAGCAGGGAGCCCGATGCGGGACTCGATCCAGGGACTCCAGGATCATGACCTGAGCCGAAGGCAGTCGCTTAACCAACTGAGCCACCCAGGCGCCCAATAATCTATCTTTAAATAACCTCTGCTTACATCATACAGATCAAAATAGTAGTCGACATGTTGATTAATGTTTTAAAAAACAAAATCTATAAAAATTTCTATGTTGCTGATTTCTAAATAAAATTTGTGTTTCTTTTTGGTGATTCTTTGTACTTTTATAATCTTCTAATTGTTTTAAGGGTTTCTTTTTTGTTATCTTTAAAGCTGAAGATAGAGAATGATCTGTTCTATAAAAATATGATTATATATATTCTAAATTGATTGAAGACGATAGTTCATTATTTTTTTAAGATTTTTATTTATTTATTTGATAGAGAAACAGCGAGAGAGGGAACACAAACAGGGGGAGTGGGAGAGGGAGAAGCAGGCTTCCCGTGGAGCAGGGAGCCAGACGTGGGGCTCGATCCCAGGACCCCGGGGATCATGACCTGAGCTGAAGGCAGACGCTTAACGACTGAGCCACCCACGTGCCCCTCATTTTTATTTTCTTCATTAGCATTTTATCATGATTTACAATAAAATACATATATATACAGTTTTAGAAAATTATAAACATTTAAAATAAACATATTTTAAATGTCTAATCAAACCTAAAATAATATTTTAATAACAGTTGAAATATGAAACGTGTAGAAAATTATTCTTTTCATGTAATAAATAACAATATAGTTGGTTTTTTTAAAAAAGATTTTATTTATTTATTTGACAGAGAGAGAATGAGAGAGAGAGAGCACAAGAAGGGGGAGGGTAAGAGGGAGAAGCAGACTCCCCACTGAGCAGGGAGCCAATTCAGGACTCGATCCCGGGACTCCAGAATCATGAGCTGAGCCGAAGGCAGTCGCTTAACCAACTGAGCCACCCAGGTGCCCCAAATAATAATATAGTTGTAACATTTAATATAAGATGGATCAATAAACATACATAAGTAATTATTTCTTAATGTGGTCTTCTCAATAATATTTTAATAAAAATGTTTAAAATCTGTAATAGATTTGAAAATGGATATACATACAGAAACATGAATCAAGTAATTTAGTCACCATAGTAATGGAATAACATTTTACTACAGGGGGATTTTACTTAAATTATGTATAATAAATTATTTGGCAGTAGAGATTAATGTATTAGAAAGTGATTCTCTTCTGATAGGGCCAAATCCCTGTATAGTTATGAATAATTGATTTCCATAATGATATATTTCATGTAGAAAAAAATGTCATTATCTTTTCATATGTATTAAGAATAGGAATTACTTAGCACATTCACTCATTTAGCAAACACGATTGATTAACTGTGTTCACTCTTCTGGACACTTGGGAAATATCAGTAATAGAATCAATCACAGATCCTGGACATTATGGAGGATGTGAGAGCGGAGGAAAAATGGACTCATACAGTTTTTGCTAGGTGCCAGGCGCCATTCTAAGTGTTTTCCACATATTAAGCCATTTATTCTTCATAACAACTTACAAAATAGGTACTCATCTTCTATATTTTAGAGGGGAGGAAAGGGAAGTGAAACACAGAGAATCTAAGGGAGTCCCTGAGGTCATGCAACGAGTGACTGGTTGAGCAGGATTCAAATGTTGAAAGCAGGGTGCTTCAAAAGTAGTGCTCTTAAATGCTAGGCTGAATTGCCTCATTTTTTGGTAACAAATACATGCTGGATAGTTGCTAAAGTTACTTTCCAAGTTAAATATTGGTATTAACTGGAAATTATTTAATGCCTACTTTATTCTTTCAATTGCTTGATCTTGTATCAAAAGAAAATAAAAGCACAGATATATTTTTCCCTTGTGTCTTTTATGAAGTTGAGAGCTTTATTGTACACTATCATTGAATTGACATTTTTTCACCGCTTTTATTTGCAAAGAATTTACATTTCATAAAGACCCAGAGAACTGCATCTTTTTATATACTACTGTGCATCCAATTCATTTTGTCTTTAACTAAAGCATACGAGTATAGCAGAGAATTGTCTGATGATTATTAACAGACATTAAAATAAATTTTATCAATATTACAGAACAAGAGATTTAATCGCATTACTTATTAGTATACTTATTAGTATATAGGCATAAACTCCTAATTAAAAAGGCCTAGAAATAACCATTAGGCATGTTTTAGAAATGATAAATCAAGAGAAGAATATTCTTCCCCATATAAGCTTACGTATTTATTGGGATGTCTCAGTTTACCCTGTTGTGCAAACATTGTTCATTCATTGTGCACCTCTGGCTTACACCGTGCCTAGGGGCATTCCGACAAGATGGAGTCCTGAAGGATATGCCAGGTCCCTGTAATTCTCAACTTTGCTGGAAAGACTCCACAAACAAACTCAATTTGTGAGTGTAGCATGTACACTGGAAGTTTGGAATTTCCTTGAAGAAGATGGAAGAGGAGCTTTGTTGTCCAGACGAAAGGGAGAGAATCGAAAGCCATAGCTGTGATTTTTGCAGCTATCAGAGCAACCTTGGCCGGTGAATATTTTTGACACCTGAAGAGCAAGTGGAGGAGGGTACGCTTCCTAACCTGCTATGGACTGTCTTTTGGGAGCCCAGAGGATTCTCCTGGCACCTGAAGGGGCACCGTGGCGTTATAATGCATTCTTGGCTTGAATCACATCTGCTCCGGCAGTTGGAGAGGCCCACTCTCCTTTGTAACTGGCCTCTCAGTTATACTGAGAAAGCTGTTAGATTATTCATCCCTGCGTTTCATGTCTCAGGAAGTGAATCTCCCATTTTTTTTTTTTTTTTATCCATTACATATTGGCTCACCTAACAAAGATCACTGTTTTTTCTACTGGCTGCCAGATTACAACTGCAAAAGAGACCCCAGAAATCAGACCTGCGCATTTGCTAATGAACCCATACAGTAGGTCAAGCAGTTATTATCTATTTAAATGGATTTACCAACTTGAAGGGAGAACCTAATATGACAAATCAAAAAATGTGGTGGCTACTCTAGATAAATGAAGAAAAATATAGACAATTATCAATAAAATAAAATTGAAGCAAAAAGCATATAGTATGCAGCCGGAAATGATTTTTAAATCTTAGGATTTAAAATTGAAAAAGAACAGCACCTGCTGGAAACTTGGCTGAGTAAAGAATACATTTCTTAGAATACAGAGGAAAAATACAAAGAAATGAATAACTGAAAAGGAAAGAGACTTGAAGGACAACTACAATGGGTTATAGATTCCTTTAATCGAAATGGATGACACTGTTATTAAATACTTCAATTTAAGGGCCAAGTACAGATTTTTGAAGCAGAAGACACTGTCTGGAAATATAGTGATGGCTTGGCATTTGAAAATTCTAAATGATTCAAGCAAAGCCCAGGAATTGAGAGTTGGAAAAAAAAAGCAGATGATTTCAGTGTAGTGGTATAAGCATTATTGTTGAAGTATGAGGATTTCTCTGCGATGGTATAACATATTTTGGAGAGGCACATATATCATACTGATGGTAGTCAGGGAATATTTTTGATGGAGCAAAGCTAAATCCTGAATAGGGAGATGGCATAGCCAAGTAAAGTAGTGATGGCATTCTAGCCAGAGAGAAGAGCTTGTAAAATAGGCAAAAGTTCAAGAGAAAAGATGTGGGAAATTAAAAGGTGACCAAAAGTTATTGGAGAAAATAAAAAGGGAGAAGGTCAAGAGATGAATGTGGAGAACTAAGGAAGGTCCAAATCATGACTTTTTTAAAGGTGACATTTTAATACAACTTGTTTTCAAGATGGAAATTGCTTTGTAGAAAGAAAAGAAGAGATGAGTGCTTAAGCAAAACAGTGGAAATGAAGGGTGGTGGATTATCTCCAAAATGGCCCCCAACAAAATTTCCTTTGTATACACATGCATCTCCTGCCATCTACAGATGGCATCAATTTCCCCTCCGTTTAATCTGAGGAAGCCTTGTGACTTGTTGTGATCAACAGTATTTGATACAAGTGATCTATCCCAGTTTAAGTTTTAGGCACCGAGAGACCTAGCAGCTCCTTTTGTGTTTTTGGAACCTCAGGCCACCATGTAAACGGGTCCAGCAATCCTAGAGAAAGACTGTGTGGAGAAAGTGATGTGTAGCCTTTCCTGTTATCTCAGCTGATCTGCCCGATATGTTCACAGCTGAATGCATCTATGTGAAAGACTCCAGCTACTACCACCTGGAACAAAGATGGGTCCTGGTTTCACAGCCATAAAGAACTGAAACAAAAAGTAAATACATTTAAGAAATGTTACAGAAGGAGAATTCAAATAACTTAAGACCTAATTTATGAAGGGTTGGAGGAACAGAGAAATGTACCAAGAAGAGCTTCTTGGATTCTGGCTTGGGAATCTCAGTAGAATGATGGTTCCAGTTACTGAGATGTGGAAGAGAGGGCTAGAAGAGGTTTGATTGTATAAGTTTGTAACTACTGTTTAGACCTCAGAAGATGTTTGAGGCTGAGGTATATATATTTGAGAGTCACCATACTGGTGCTGCCTGAGGTCACAAACTAGAAGAAAGCAATCTGACATGCATATGAAAATCACCTGTCAATCAAAATGTCCACCTTATTCTGTCCTCTTAGAAGTCCTCACAGGCTAACTGTTCTCAGCTTTGGTAGTACATTAGAATACCCTGGGATGATTAAAAATAATCCTGATAGCCAGACTGAACCTCAGGCCAAGTGGGGATGGGACCCAAGTAAAAGTATTTTTTAAAGCTCTCCAGTTGATTCAAATATGCAGCCAAGTTTGAGAAAAGAGCACTATCATTTAGTGGAGGAGGGTCAAAGTACATAGTATAAAATACCTGCCTAGATGATTTTATTTTTTTTTATTTTTTTTATTTTTTTAAGATTTTATTTATTTATTTGACAGAGAGAGACACAACGAGAGAGGGAACACAAGCAGCGGAAAAGGGAGAGGGAGAAGCGAGCCCCCCACGGAGCAGGGAGACCGATGCGGGGCTCGATCCCAGGACCCTGGGATCATGACCTGAGCTGAAGGCAGACGCTTAACGACTGAGCCACCCAGGCGCCCCCTAGATGATTTTAGAATGCCCATTATTTGCTTGAAAATCCTGGATGTGAATCATCTAATTAGGACTCCACAAATTCAAATTACTGTAGTTATTCAAAATCAATACAACAATTTTTAAAAATAATCTGAATATAGTCATCTGAATATGGTCTACTCAGAAAATATTATTTATGCCTAAAATATATTTCCTTTCTATTATCTTTTTAAAAATTACCTTTGATACATGATCTTTTTTGCCTTTATCTTGTTTCCAACTTTGCCACTGGCTAAGTTTTAATTAAATTGAAATTGAAATAAAAATTTCAGAAGCACACTTGATCCAGATTCAAATGTCAAATCAAAAAACTGCTTTACTTACCCTCTTAGTAGTGATATTTAAGATGATTTAAAACCTGCACAGCAATAAGCAGCACCCAAACATAATGGGTTCCCACTATAATAACAATAACAGCTGTGCTCTGTATCGGTATGTACCTGATAAATACAGCCTTTGCAAAGATGGCACATTAGACTTGTCAGAATTAGATGAAGCTGCCTTTTAAGAGTGAGGTCTTCCTCAAGGCAACTAGTTATAGAAAAAGTCAAAGGACTGTTATTCTCTATTTACTGTTAATATTTATATTTTACCTATCTTCCCAGATCTCTGCTGTGGTATTGTGAATGTCTGAGAATTTTTGGGTTCTTCCAGTCTTATTACACAGCTGGACACAGAAGGGTCTGGCCAGTTTACAGAACAGCTCTGAAGACCTGACTAGGAGATGGCTTCATAGGATGAATTGTACATTCACTGGGCAAAAAATGGTGAATTTTGATGTAATCCAATCACAAGACATTTAGCTTATTTTGGTTTTGGCAGATCAGTTTCTATTCTCTATTTGAAGCATTAAAAATAAACAAGAATAGTTTCTGGACCAAGAATCATAGAGATTTTACAAACACCATATTTTCATCCTCTATTGCATTATATGACTTATCTTTTCAGATTGAACACACAGGTTTTGATATAATTTGATAGTCACAATTAATTAATGTTTCTTTCCAAACAAAAGATAAGTAGTATGAATTCCACAATGGAAATCAGGGCCATGTAGGAATTTGAAAAGGTAACACTGGAGGTAACATTGTAGGTGTAGAATTAGAAAATTGTAATTCCAAATACTTTGATTCATCTTTGGTTAACATTATAGTGGAAACTAAAATGAGAAACAATAACAGGCAGAGGATAATGTTGACACATGTGCTTTTGAAAATGTAAAAGAGGGGTCCACTCAATATTCTTTTCTGCATCAAAAAAGGAGAAGGTTTAAAAATATTTACAGATCATATGCCATACAGACACAATGAATAAATAGGTTAGCCGGGTTGGTGGCAGTAATGAGAGTATTGTTCAAAATAGAATTACGTGTATTTTGTGCCTTGTAATGGTAAAGTAAAATTGAACTCTTGGCATGTTATAAATAGAAAGGTAGGACACTCCATGGTTAAGAGCACATGACCACTATAGCCAAATGAACTGGACAGAAATCTAGCTCTACCACCAAGTAGTTTCATGATTTTGAAGCAAGTTAGTTGATTTCTCTGTGCCTCAGTTCCCTCATTTATAAATGGAGATAAAAATAGAATAAAAATGCCTACCTCTGACAATTGATAATGGTAAAGTACTTAGAAGGGAGCCTGCCCAGTGTAAGCAGTTATGTAAAGGATTGTTTTGCTATTTTTTTTATTTGCTGAAAAATGTGAAAAGTTCTGTATAGGCTTCTTTACAAAAGGTCAATAGTTATTTGAGTGGAATTAAATGTTACCTTTGAGGTTGTGATCGCTGCTAAGCTTGTTTTACAGTTTGTTGCAGGCAATTGTATTATACTCATCCTATGTATGTGTAGTAATTATGACAGATAATTATATTTGTTATAGAAAATTGAATTTACCTTATGTAAATTGTGAAGTACACACCAGTACTGTTCTGATTAGCTTTCTGTAAATGACCTTTACAACACCCCTTTTTGTTTGCCACAGTATTTTTCTTGTTTTTCAGAAAGCATCCCTCATTTTGTCCTCACAATCTTCCTATGCCCAGTGCAAAAATAAACTGATCAAAACATGTTGAGTCCAAAAAATATGAAGTATGAAAATATGAAATATTTTTTCAATATGAAGAAATAAAGATAAATGTGACTTGGTTTTTGCCACCAAGAAGCTTACCTTTAACCTAAGTGATTTAATTTCAACCACTACTATTCATGTTCAGCTATGGCCTTGATATGGATGAGGTGATCATACATCACATTTTATGCCTAACTTGTCCCAGGATAATTAATATTTCTCCTAATACATATTTCAAAGGTTCCCCAGTTTGGATAATAAATTATATGGTCACCCTAGGTAATGGATACTACCTACACAAAAGCCCTTTCGGGGAAATTTGGTCTAGGAATTGCATATTAAGGTAATGGACACAGTTGATCTAAAATAATGACTGACTTAGCAAGAGGCCAAGGTTTGTCATCTGAAGAGAACCAGGAATATGACCCTGTCATGATGAACTGCCCTTGTACTGAAACTTGAACTCTATTAATGGAGATTCATCCCTGAGGCCTACATAACACACACACACACACACACACACACACACACACACACACAGATTACTTTTATGGTATTCCAACCAAAAATACATCCTCAGAATCTAATCATGAAGAAACTGCAGACAAACCCCACAATTAGTCTATGGTCTTCATTATCATGAAAGACAAAAGAAAGTCTGAATATCGTACAAGACACCGGATTGGTTCCTCAGCTAGAAAGGGTTAACTCTGCAGGCCTGGCTGCTCACACACTGCACATTCCGAAGAAAGTTCTGTCTTCAGAACTGCAGGTTGGTTGGCTCTTGGGAAATAATCTCTGAGATTTTGGAATATTCTGCATGCTAAGAATGTTTTTGTATGCCTGGAGTCTTGGGCCATACTCTTATCAATTTGACCAGGTAAGTTTAACCTGATAATGTGATTAATGGTGTATCCTTGTTTTTGCTGGTGTGTTGGGGCACTGGGGCGGGAGACTAGAGTCTGAATAGCTGAGGTCAGTCAAGCAGGTGGTGCATGCCTGTGTGACTGACTGCCAGTAAAACCCTGAACACCAAAGCTTAGGTGAGCATCCCTGCTTGGCAACACTTCTCATGTGTTATCATATATTGTTGCTGAGAGAATTAAGTGTGTTGCTACATGACTCCAATGGGAGGAGACACCGAGAAGCTTGCATTTGGTTTGGAGTTTGTCCCATGTGCCTTTCCCTTTGCTAATTTTGATCAGTAACCTTTCAGTATAATAAAATATAACCATGAATATAATAGCTTTTATGCATCCTGTGAATATTTCTAGAATCATCAAGCCTCCGAGGGTGATCTTGAGAACACCTGCCACAGTTTCTATATTGGAAAAAATGGCTATGAAGGGCATTATTGGAATGATGGTTGAAACTGGAATATGGATTACAAATTAGATAAAAATATATCAGTGTTAAAATTCCTGAATTTGAGAACTGCAATGTATTATGCAAGATATTAATTATCCTTGTTCCTGGGAAATACATATTGAAGTATATTGGGGCCAAAGGGCAAGATGACCACAACCTACTATAAAATGGCTCAAAAAATATGTATACACACAACTAGAGAGAAAAAGAAAGTAAATGTGCCAAAATATTAAGAATTGGTGGATTTGGGGAAAAGATGCATGTTATTCTTGCAACTTTTCTGTAAGTTTAAAATTATGTCAAAAGACAAAATGAAAATATAAACCTCTACAAAGGGTTTTATATATATATGTGTGTATCGCATCTTTGCTTATAACTTGATGTGAATTCACTATTCAAGCTTTCTAAATATCTACCCAAGAACCACATTAAGTAAATAGAAGGTGGAGAGAAAAACTCATTCAACATACAGAATTAAATTATTGGGCAACTGGATGTTGGCCTTAAGGTAGAAATTGTCCCTGAGAAGACAAATGGAAGCATGCTGAATGAAGATGTAGATTATCAGAATGGGAATGTGGTCTCTGATCAAGTGGGTTAAAGATAAAAGTGATAGACACTGGGATGGAAACAAAGTCTTACAGGCTAAATTGGCAGAAGACAATGGTGACAATCCAGTTTCTCTGGTTAAGCATGGGATTCAAAGAATATGACAGGCAATGATCCAGATGTGCAGACAGGTCATGTTGGGAACTCTAGCATGGGATAAAGGATGAGTTTCCAGACAAGTGACAAAACATAGCTATAGGGATCCAGAATGACAAGTTGTAAGTACCATATAAATCTGGAGAAAATTAACAGGCATCAAAAGGTGATGAAAGCTTAAAAAGGGGGGGGGGGGACTTTAGGCCTCAGCAGTATTGGTGAGAACAAAGTACAGTATTAGGCTTCAGGCATCAATTAATGGGACAGAGGGGAAGGAACCTTGTCAATTCGGTAATTAAGTTTACCGAGGTACAGAAACCCAGCAGGATTAACAAGATGAAATGTTGAACAATCAGTCATTGGCCTAGAGCTTTTTAAAGAGAGGCTCCCAGCTGCTGGGAGGGGACAGAGTTTGCAGGTGGGAATTAAGTGGTCTCAGCTGGGAAATTTGGAGGGCTTCAGGAAGAGAGTGCCAGGCAGCCACTGAAATTACTTTTTCTAAAGTAGGGCTGCCAAATAAAAGGGATGCTAAAGAGGAGTGTGGAAGAAAATGGATTTGGGATTCATATAGATCATCATTTAAAATTTGTCTCTACCACTTACTATCTATGTGACTTTATCAGACCTCGTAGTAGTATCTACTTCAGAATTAAAATGAGTAAACATGTAAAGCTCTTGGTTCAGTGCTTGGCATGAAGGCTGCACTTAGTAAATTATTTACTTATTCTGAATGGAACAAGGGATTGCATAACATTTTTTCTTTTGTTACCAATTGATAAGTGATAGGAGAGGTAGGCATATTGATTCCTAGCATCACTGGTCAAAATAAAAATCATTTAAAACAAAAATCTTCTTGTGATATAAAAATTTTGCATAGTGGTAACCTGCTTTCCTTAGTGAAATAGAGATGGACCAATATTGACCTTAGATTCTACCAGGTAGATTCAGAGTAAAAGTTAGCTGGTGTCTCAGCTGTTTTTGGGAGACTCAAATGTGAGATCTTACTTATATGCTGCAAATTTGAGGCCCATAGACTGCTGGGAAGAAAACATCAAGCCATATGATAATGAAACTAGGTTGAAGCTTCCAGCTGTAAATGCCAAAGAATGTCATTTATATTTACATGGGCCTAGAATCTCACCCAGCTGGGAATCTGACAGAAATATAAATTATATGCAGTTTAAATATGTAAACTGTGGACTGAGAGTGTAGAAAAATAATTACAAAATTAAGTCAATCACAATTGTATCACCATGTAAACAGGCTTTATTTGTCAAAATTAACACTTTTTCCTCCTTGTTCTTCTCCAACTCCTTATTTCATAATTGCCAACTTGTAGCTATAAAAACCAATAATCTATTACTGCTGGAAATATTTTTTGTGTTGATAATTTACTTTTGTAAAATATCTATCTCATTTGATTTTTGTAGCCACTCTGTGAGTTGTAAAGGGCATCTGATATTCCTGTTCTATAGATAACAAATCTGAAGCTCAGAGAGTTCATGTGAACTGCCCAAGGTCACACAGGGGAGAAGCAAAAATCTGGGATCGCATCTTCTCACTCCAAAATAAGCATGGTTCATTATTCTAACATAGTTTCTAATAGCTCAAGGCCAGATCCCTAGAATGACCTAGCCCCCCTTAAGGTGCCTGCCTGAGAAAACTCAAGTCTGCCAAAAAAATTTGCTCCTTGTTGAAGCCAACACATGAAGATGGGCCCCTGTATCCTAGTTGTGGATGGGAAGGAGCCTAAATTTGACAAGTAGCAGTAGTGAGCAGCCTGTCCTTCCAGCTTCCTGTAATGCTTCACTTCCCTGACTCCTACTGAGGCCCTACTCCACCATGTCTCTCTTCCTTCATTCTCCTTTTACAATGCCCTCTCACCTATGCATAGATGGAAGTTGAACTCAGCTCAAACTGGATGGAGTCTTTTCCCTATTGTGATAGTACATTACTGATTAAAATCAGTCCTTACCACTCAAACTAGTGTCCTGCTTTGTTTATCTTTGACAACACCTGCTAGACTGAAAAGAAGTAAGTTTTAAAAATAGCATGTGTTAGTAAAGATAGGAAGCAGTGAAGACACATCTCTACCACTGGGCAGACTATAAATTAAACAGTTCACAACATGAGGCAAGTGTTCTTACTCTACAACTCAGCATTTCTGCTCCTGTCCTCTAGAGACTTTTTAGTTGGATAATTACCTAGGAAATACCATTGCACACCCACGTCAGGATGCTTGCATGATAATACTATGTGTGGGGAAAATCTGGGTGCAAACTCAATGTATAACAACAGTGGGATAGAACACTGTGGTGCATTCATAATATTCATACAATGGAATATTTTACAATGATAAAAATGAATAAGCCACAGCTGCATTTATCAATATCTATGAATCTCACAAACATCCTATTGACCAAAAATTTATCAGAATTCACACAATATACTACTTGTATAAATTTCAAACACTTGATAAATTAACAACATAAATAACAATATAAAGAATATAGGGGAAAATAGAGGAAGGACAAACACAAAATTCAGAATAATAGTTCCCTTGGTGCCACAGGAGGAACACAGGAAGGAGCGTATCTTAACCTGGGGGGGAGGTACAATAGTCTATTGCAATATTTAATTATATATGTGTGTGTTAACAATGAAGTTAAACCTAATCATAAAATAGGTTTTTAGAATTTTAATCTTCTGTTCATAAATTATGAAAATGGGATATTTCTTATATACTTGACTTTTTTCACTAAAATCCATACCCCCAACACATCTATTTTGAACTTTCAGCAAGTTCACAAAATCTTTGGAGTAAACAGATTCCCCCGTTCCACCCACCTATCCTAGCTGAAGAGTGAATGTTTATATTCTGGAAAAGACAAACAGGAGAGATTATGGACTCGGAGAGAATCCTGCTAAAACACAAGGACTTAACAAAAATGTGTGTACTTACTCGTGAGTCTGACTCCAAGATTATGGGTAACTTGGAACTCCCTGTTCCCTCATTCCACTCTTCCTTCGTCTTAACTCATGGCAAGCAGAACTGAAGATTCATTTCAAGCAAAATTGCATAGTACAAGAGCATACCTGCTAGTGGGGAAATTACTAAATCTCTCATCCAAATGACCCTATAAAAAAGGCCACCAAAAAAAAAAAAAAAAGCCACTAGCTGACAAGGCTACTAATGCACATCATTTACAATTAAATATAGGGGGGCAGCCAAATATTATGAGACAATTGAAGAAATTCTCTAACATTCATGAGATTAAAAAAATGAAAAAACTCAAAGGAATTCAAAAACACAGGAGGTATGAGAGTGGGCAGGGAGAATGCTCATTTATGCTTATTTATTCTTATGGTATATATAGATATATGATATATATTTCAATAATTCTAACTTTTATATAGGGATTTAAACAGAATTTAATAAGTTTTATCATTCATTATTTTAAATGCTTTTTTAAATTTATCCTACTTGTGAAATTGATTCGGGAACATTAATATCTTTCCATACTTTTTTATTTATATTTTAGATTATTTTATATCTTTTAATATTTTTATTATCCTCTTATGAATTTTGATTCCTACTTTATAGGGACTATGTCTTACACCATATGATGTACTTTTTTTGTAAAAGAAACTCTTGCAGTAAATTATTTGCAGGGCCTACCTTTCCTCCAAGTCTCCAAGGTGGTATTTCCTTCTCTTGTCTTGAAATAATTCTTCACAGGCCTATGTTGTATGTTTGGCTGTGTATTTGTTCTTCATATCCCCAATGAGGCAGAGATTCAGCATAACTCTGCATATTTTGTCATTCAGTTTGTTCCAATGGTTCTTTGTTCAAGGTTTTTGCTTTGTTTTGCTTTGTTTGCTCACATAGGCTTGTTTTATCCGTGTTTAAGACTTGCAGCTAGACAGCATGTTAATAATCACACATGAGTGGTAAGTCCTTAATGTTCCTTTCAGATTGACTAAACCTTTAAGCAGGCTTCTTCCTGACTCTTGGCTTCTGACCTCCTGCCCCTTTGAGATAGAAACAGTTTTACAATTCAGGAATGTCTTTTTTAAGGATCTGTGAACATTTCCTTGAAATGTAATAACAAGAAATTGCCAATCGGAGCCTAACTTCCTTGCTCTAAATTGTAAAAGTATGTCCTGTCATGAAAATATCAGAAAGTTTCCTTTTCCTTAGGATAAAGCCAATTAGCAAACACAGAAGGCCTATGATCCTCCACCCCAACCTCCTCAGTTCTTAAAAACTCTATCCTTTGTTTCATTGGAGTTGAATTTAGGCCTCTCCTATTGTGATAATATAGAATAAAGTCTTGCTTGCCTGTTTAATTTTCGTGTAATTTTTGCTTTGACGTGTGTTATATATAGCTCAATTGTTTTAAACTTTCGTTTAGAAAGGCTGACTTCACATGAGATGGTCACCCAGTATCAGTCTAAGGAAATCAGATCTATAGAGAAGTGTGTGAAAACACAACGGTCCCAGGAGACACTGCTACCAGGCTTCTATTTTTTGTCTAATTTTTCTTTTTTGTTTGTTTGTTTGTTTTATTTTTGGCCTACACAATTTTCTCAGGATGAAATTTAGCTCTCTACTTTTGTCTTCTTTGTCATCTGAGAGGTATAATCCGACTAGATGCAGAAAGGGGTATTGAGTTAGTGAGGCAACACTCTAACTTCCTCTAAAGCTTCAGCTAAACAGCGAAGGGACAGAAAAGAATCAATCTTCTTTTCTTTTTTCTTTCATTTTAATTTTTAATTATATAAAGCATCTCTAATGAGACAAACAGCTGCATATGCTTAGTCTTTAGGATGTTCAACCAGGCGGGTGGGAGAGAATTAACAAACAGCAATTTATTCCCTGCCATTGTAAAGTCACGTGGGTCACTTCTCAAAGTTTATCAGAGGGGCGCCTGGGTGGCTCAGTCGTTAAGCGTCTGCCTTCGGCTCAGGTCATGATCCCAGGAGGCTCAGGTCATGATCCCAGGGTCCTGGGATCGAGCCCCGCATCGGGCTCCCTTCTCCGCGGGAAGCCTGCTTCTTCCTCTCCCACTCCCCCTGCTTGTGTTCCCTCTCTCGCTGTCTCTCTCTCTGTCAAATAAAATCTTAAAAAGAAAAAAAGAAAGATTATCAGAACTGAAAATATCATGGTCTTGAGAGGTCCAGCTGACTTACACTTACACTTAAATCAGAGTGAGCTAGAATATCTCAAAGAGGGAAATCATAGAATAGCAATGGTCCCTGACTAGGAATAGGAGATCTTTTCAGATAGCATTATAATTATACAAGTGAGATAATAAAGGCTTTAAAGACTGGAAATGGGGATGAATAAAATGAGATGGATTCAGGAAGCTTTTGGAGGTAGATTTGGCATGAATCTGTGATTAAATTTGGTGGGTCAGGGAGGAAGGAGGGAATAATTATGTCTAAAGTTTCTAGCTGGAGTCATGGTAGATGATCAGGAACAAAACAGAAGTCAGTATGTGGTATATTGGAAAGATAATTTGTTTCTAATCTTGGATCTGCCTCAACAGATTGTGTGACCTTATAGAAGTCTATTAAAAACTTTAGTCTCTGATTCTTCATCCAGTTTATCTCGATAACCCCTTTAGCAGGAAAAATCTAATATTTTTGAGGTAAATCAATCACCATCACAACGAATGATCTCTTCCAAATCATGATATCGGGCATTTACCAAGCATCTATTGTATGGTCGCTGTAACCCTGAGGATTGAGAGAGACACAAATTAAAGACAGTATTTGTATAAAGATAGTGGAAGAATAATATTTACCTGCATGATGCATTTATAAAATAAGAAAACTATAATTATTTAAATTCCAGTGTTTATGCTATAAAAGGTTAATACTATGGAAATTTAATTATTGTAGGACAAATTAATAAAGAAGTTATCCCCCATGGAAAAAAATTATCTTACAACACACATAAAAAGTCTGCTTCAAAGATGCCAAATACAAAGTGACTATTTAGGAACTGAGATAGAGAAGATCACAGCAAATTTTCTAAGTTCTGTGACTGGTAAAGAGAAGAGAGCCAGGTTTAAATTCAGACATGTCAGAGTCCAAAACTCATGTACTTTAGTTTACATCTTTGGTAGATCTAAGCATTACATACTTTACTTTCTTCTTAAAAAGTTTTAATTTAGGGGCGCCTGGGTGGCTCAGTTGGTTAAGCATCTGCCTTCAGCTCAGGTCATGATCCCAGGGTCCTGGGATGAAGCCCTGATCAACGGAGAGCCTGCTTCTCCCTCTGCCTCTCCCACTGCTTGTGCTTTCTCTTTCTCTCTCTCAAATAAATAAATAAAATCTTTTAAAAAAAAGTTTTAAACTCCAGTTAGTTAACACACAGTGTAATGTTAGTTTCAGATGTACAATATAGCAATTCAACACTTCCATGCAACACCCAGGGCTCATCACAAGTGCCCTCCTTTATCCCCATCACCTGTTGAACCCATCTCCCCACCCCTCTCCTCTCTGGTAGCCATCAAATTGATTGTTGCCTTCTTACTTGGGAGCATAATAAATACATTGGCAATTTGATAAAACTAATATTTCAGATAAACTAATACATTACTTCAACTATTTTTTTATCTTTGGGGTTTTTGAAACAAGTTATCAGTCATAAAGAAGAAAATCACCCGTTGAAATGTATTTTATAAGAACTGAATTATGCTGCCATCTAGCGATCATTTGGTTGCTGATACGGTTCCCCTGCTCCCCGAAGGTGGAGTGTTCCTATGAAATTTTTCATAAGCTGAAACAGCATACATCGAAGAAGCAATTATCATTAATTTATATTGAAAAAATTTTTGAGTGCTTCCAGACCCCAAAAATAACCTCTCTTAGGTTTCCTAATGCTTTAGGACACATACTGCTCATGGATGCATAAAATAAATACAGATACAGCACAGATGTTCACAGACACAGTTCAAAGTTATGGTGGCTTCAGGCTAAGATGCTGAGTGTGGTTCCAGGGGAAGGAGCGTGGTGGGGCCACTCTTGCAGGGGGCACACAGCTTCTGTCACAGCTGTCACAGCTGTCTGCAAAACAAACGCTGAACACCATTTGCCTTTTTTCATAAAAGCGAAAATCCGTTCCAGAATTCTTTCAGTTACCCAAAACAGGTACTAATGTAGGTCTTTCATAAACATGAGTGACATAACACAAATTTTCAAAAACAGGGGATACCTGTATTCCTCAAACATTCAAAAAAATCAAAGAGTTTTGTATGTACAAAAAGTAGGCTAACAAAGCTGATACATAGGCTGACATAGATTTGTACGGTAAATTCTACACAAATAAAAAAATAAAATAATGAAAGAAAGATATATAAAAAAAACTATAATTTTTTATTTTTTTCTTCTTAAAAGTGGAGTCTGCATCCGTTTACATAAAAAATATGACTAGGTCCTTTAGTAGAGTTTCCACACCTTTTATATTATGGATTCTAGGGTTTTTTGGTCTATTTATTTAAAATAAATATTCTTTGTAATTTACACCTAGTCTCAGTTTAGAGAGATTATATTTTAGGGAAAGCCATATCTTTCTACCTCATCTGGAGGTGAGACTAAGAGTTGAAAACAATCGACTATGGAGATCTCATGAGGGTCACGAGTAGAGGAGGAAGCAGAGTGGAATGTGCAGAACAAAAAGGATTTGTTCTTAAGGTCAGTTGAGCTCAGTGTCCTGGGGAACTCAATACTCGCTGGGGAATCTTTAAGAAAGCATTTAATGTAATGGTAACAAGTAGCAGAGGTCTCAAAGCATTGTAGTTTGGTATATTACACAAAATAAACATAGGATTTCAATTCTAATCAGTCATATCCGAAAAGAATCTAAAGCATATAAAGTATTGATTTTTTTAAAAGATTTTATTTATTTATTTTTGAGAGAGAGTGAGAGTAGGAGGAGGAGCAGAGAGGAAGAGAAAGGGAGGGGGAAAGAATCTCAAGCAGCCTCCGTGCTGAGCAAGGAGCCTGACATGGGGCTCAAACCCATGACCCTGGGATCACAACCTGAGCCAAAACCAAGAGTTAGACGCTACTGAGCCAGCCAGACGGCCCGGTATTGATTTTTATTTACATGTGACTTTTACATGAATGTAGAGATCCATAGGCTTAAAGGCTTAAGTAGGAAAAACAGTACTAAGAACAGAAAAAAAAATCTTCAGTTCTAAAATGTGTTCATTCTCTTGTTCAGACTGTTGAAATGAAATGACTTATAATACATGAGATGCTAAACCATGTGTTATGCACTGTTGTATATTAAATTCTCCCTGCCCTTAAAGAATTTATAATTAATTGATATATAAAGATATCTATAAATTATTGAATATGCCAAACGTGGAGGGCATGAGCGGAAGACAACTTGTTTTTTTTTTCTTCCAACACTGCCTAACTTCCTTCCCAACCCCTTAGAGATATTTTTTGCAAATTATAACTGTCTGGTAATATGGGGGTATTAAAAATTTACCTCAAAGCATAAACTAATCAAAGTTAAAATCTTATTCCCTCACCTAGTTCAATGTTCCTTCCCCAAGATCAGCTCAGACTTTAAGAGGAACCAGAATCAACGAAGGGGGAAAAGGCAGAGTTTGCTATTCATTTATTTATTTATTTATTTATTTATTTATTTATTTATGCTCTCTTAACTTGATTTCCTTTCCCACCACCTCTTCTCCCACTGACTCTTTCAGGAAAGCATCAGGAGAAGGGATGATAGAAGTTAAAAAAAAAAAACACCACTTTTCATTTGGCTTATGCTGTTTGTGCTCTCCTTTGTGGTAGGTACTCAGATGGTGGCATTCCACCATAGTGAACTTTCTGATACTTCAGCCACGCCCCCATTCCACATTCTGTTACACGCAAGACCATCTTTTTAAATATGTGACTTTAAACTTTTAGTACTGCTCACCCTCTTGT
This sequence comes from Phoca vitulina, assembly GCF_004348235.1. Classification (NCBI taxonomy): domain Eukaryota; kingdom Metazoa; phylum Chordata; class Mammalia; order Carnivora; family Phocidae; genus Phoca; species Phoca vitulina. Next base: position 623,726 of record NW_022589726.1, read on the forward strand.
CTATAAAGCTCTCTGGGGCAGAGATGTGACGTCTGTCACGGCTGATACTGAGCATTCATGCAATGCTACGTTTATATTGAACACTCCGAGAATCAGGGAACCACAGAACTTCATACTGAAAAGGGCTTTAAAGCAAAAGAGAATGAACAAAGATAGTGATGATGGTTTCATGAATGTTTACTTATCTCTAAACTCATTAGGTTGAATACATTAGATATGTACAACTTTTGTATGTTAATTATACTTCAATCAAGTGGTTTAAAAAAGAAAAAAAACCAAGTCATTGAAAGGGAAGAAAAGAAGAAAATGTTGACTTTTGAATAATATTTTGCTTTTGAGTTACATGAGTTTCATTATAAATGAAGTTATTCATCTTCAGCCTTCAGTACCATAATATAATCGGGAGAAAAATGTTGCGTTTAAAGTCAATCGATTTCAGAATAAAATTTCCACAAGAAGAATAAAGGCAAAGTATTATTGAATCTCAGGCAAGTCTTTATTTATAAATACACATTCTCAATTATGGTTTTCATCCAAGTTGGCTACAGCTTCTGGGAAGTTGCTTGGTGACAGATGTCTGTGCTTGAAAAGCTAATGAAAAAGTGGAAACAGAATTGCTTTTTTTTTTAAAGCTGCTAAAATGATATAGACACACAGGAGAATGGAACAAATTATTTACTTTCTCTAAAGGTTAAACTACCATTCTATAGATAATAACAAGTTTCGTGGGTATTGTTAATATTTTTCATCTATATGTTTCCATGCATGATTTATCCTCCCTATTTTCCTTCAATAAGGTGAATTGCTTTTTCAATGAAGGGTCATTAGGTAACACGCTGGTTATCATAAAATATAAATCTAATGATTAGAACCAATGTGCCAGTTGAATAGAGTCAGTATCAGCAAACATTATTAGCAGAAAAGAGAAAATGACTTGAATGTCTAAATGCCTTTTATGTTACCTGTAGTATCAGGAGAATCTGTTTAAAATGCAAAACAGATTCCTTTAACAGAGTTTGGTTTTAGGTTTAGAGGAGAGGAAATGCTTGCCCCTTCATTTTCAGAAGGTGCATTGACTGGAAAGATATTTACCCTGGGAGACAAATGAATTAATACCCACCAGCTCATATCAGGAACTCTGGTTTGGGGCAAGATGATTGATGTTGGTTTTGAGATTGATTTAGGAATGTAGTTTTTTAAGAGAAGGGACCAAATTATATTCACCCTTCTTTTCTTCATGTATATACTGACACAATCTTTGTCATTCAAATATATTTATTTTTATATAAATCAATATGAAATCCTTGTATAACTCTTCTAATACAGTGAGGGTTTGTGGAGTAACTAACAATTATTCTCATTTCCTGAAGATATGTCATGGAAGAAGAATAAGTTTAGCTTGAATTATTAGTATGATCATCTTTATTGGGAGAATTATTATACCATGTAGCTTTTTGTGATGTACACCTTTCAAAATTTATGGCCACTTAGCTTTTGATCTTCTAACTATGTTTGGAGATTTCCTTACTTTAAGAATGTCGGTAGAGGGTAAAAAATACCCTCCTTGTCTAGAAACTAAAAATGCGGGGCGCCTGGGTGGCTCAGTTATTAAGCATCTGCCTTGGGCTCAGGTCATGATCCCAGGGTCCTGGGATCGAGCCCCGCATCAGGCTCCCTGCTGTGCGGGAAGCCTACTTCTCCCTCTCCCACTCCCTCTGCTTGTGTTCCCTCTCTCCCTGTCTCTCTCTCTCTCTGTCAAATAAAATCTTAAAAAGAAAAAAAAAAGATTATCAGAACTGAAAATATCATGATCTTGAGAGGTCCAGCTGGCTTACACTTACACTTAAATCAGAGTGAGCTAGAATATCTCAAAGAGGGAAGTCATAGAATAGCAATGGTCCCTCACTAGGAATAAATAAATAAAATATTTAAAAATAAATAAATAAAAATGCTAGTTACTCATGATCTCAACCTCCCGCACAGTCAACCTTGACTCAGTAGCTTATAAACGAGCAGCTCTCTTTCTCAGCTAGGGAGAGCAGTAGGAGATGATGGAAGGTGACATTTATGAAAACGGAAGTGTCTAGTGCTTGAAGGAATGTTCTTTAACATGTTGGTTCTGCAATGTGGTGTTATGCGTTATTCCTGGCAATTAATTTAAAATTCGGTTCTTTGGTCTTTCCAATGATTCTTTTAATAAACTCATTTTCTTCCTTTTCAGATAGAGCAAGTTTCTGCTACTTGAATAAAAAACCTGATCAGTTTCAGTCGCATACTTCATTTCATTGTGACTTTCCTTTCTTTGGAATTTGTAGAGAATACAATCTTTATGTGTCTTTGTTCCTCTATTTAATCATAAACTGCTTGATCACGATACGCTTTGTTATTTATTCTTTGTATCACCCATAGTATTTAGCAAAATGCCATCTTACAATAGATGATTGAATAAACACATGATTACACAGAAAAGGCATAGGCCTGAGAAACACTCAAAGCAAATACCACTCTGCTAAATCTTACTTACCTTGCATAAGCCACTGTGTATGTCTGGGTCACAGAGTCTTCACATATAAAATGAAATGGTTAGGGGTGCCTGTGTGGCTCAGTCGTTAAGCGTCTGCCTTGGCTCAGGTCACGATCCCAGTATCCTGGGATCGAGCCCCACATCGGGCTCCCTGCTCGGTGGGAAGCCTGCTTCTCCCTCTCCCACTCCCCCTGCTTGTGTTCCTGCTCTCACTATCTCTCTCTGTCAAATAAATAAAATCTTTAAAAATAATAATAACAAAAATAAAAAAATGAAATAGTTAGATAAGGTCTGTGGTTCTAGAAATTCATATTTATATAATGTGTCTCAGCCCATTCTGTTCAGCAGATCTTGAAGCCCTTTAATATGGTCTTCCTTCATAAGATTTCAGGAGCAGGTGTGCATAACATGGATGCACAGCCGCGATTTAATTCAAGTTTGTTTGTTATGTTTTTCTGCCCATAAACTAAGGATTGACGAAACAGAGGCCAAAATAACCTCAATTTACGGGAAGAGAATGAATTTGAGTAGCCCTGCTATCGGATAGCACCACGTCCATTGTCAGCTCTCTTCGTGAGCTCGGTTCCTCCAGCTTGGGAGCAGCGCAACAAGTACAGCAGTTTGGCGTCCTCCAGATCTTCCTTCCCTGTAATTATTTATCTGTCTCAACAGCTCAGTTGCCATTCCCCAACTGCCGCTGCTTCTTGTGTTTGCTTGAGGATGAAACACTGAGTGGCAGGCACCTCCAAGCTCTCCCTCTCGTTATCTCAGCAGACACCTCTAATGAATCATGTCGCTCTGTCTTGCTGAGCCTGCATATGTTTGGCCAGTCTTCAGAGCACCACTCCAGGAAGTCAATACCAATCAAGGTTGGCACAATTTGTTGCAGACACTGTGCATTAGCTCACTCACCACTCATTTCAATGCTTTTCAGGCTTACTTTCTTGAACAATGGAGGCTGGCAACTCACAAGGTGCATTTTCCAAACATCTTTTTAACTAGAAAGCAGACGTGGGACTGAGGTTCTGCCAAGCACATGAACCTGCATGAAACAAGGAGAAGGAAATAACCAACATAAGGCAGCTGTTGCATGTGGGTCTCCTGGGGCAGCTGTGGCGGATTTCCTGTTCCTGTTGTGGAGGGGCGATGGCAAAGTTTTGCCTTTGTAATGACCTTATAGTATGACTGGGCATTTTTCCTGGATATGTTATCCTTATGTATCCTTATATATATCTTCTAGGAATGTAGTGCCCAGGCTTAAAGGCCATCTCAATAACTCTGTTATATGAATGCATCAGCTAGATTAGTTTCAGTTGTCTGCAGCCATATGAAGCTGAAATGTACTTTTTATTTCTGTCAATTAGTAACAGAAACCCCAATAAACAGGGGCTTAATTAAACATGGGGCTTTTCTTTTCACACGGTGCTCAAGGATGTCAACCGGGAATTATCTTCAGCATGTGATTTCTGACTTCATTGTTAAGATGAGTTCTGCATCTCTATTTTGTCTGCATACAAGGTAAGAGGGAAGGGGTGACTTAAGGCTTCCTTCTAACATCATTTGAGAAGGAGTGCCATAACCAGGGACCTCTGCAGACCTCTCATCGGCTGGCATTGTTACATGCCCTCTCTCAAGCAGGAAGGCTGGCATTTCATGATTCTGTTTTTATAAGAGACAGGCAAAGAATTGTGTTGAATGAGACATCCTACAGGGTTTGCCACACCATCATTATCTTAGTCTCTGTTATTACCTAGGCCTCCTCTGATGAGCTCCTACCAAAGCTTACTCACATATTCAGATGAAATATTTAGTTACCAACTTGATGCAATTAAACATACCAAAGGGCCCGTCTTTTCAAAAGTAACTTCCCCAAAAGCTTTTCACCTAATGTGAATTTTTCAGTTTTAGGGTCACATATTTGGATTAAGATCCTTGCCAACCAGAGAACATATGCTAGACTATATATGTATTATTCAGTGCTGGTAACTCAAAAACCCATGACCACTCATTATCTGGTTACCACAGACAAGATCATTAAATGTGCAGATGTGTCTTCATGAAAAATAGAGCAGAATGGTTTCGCCTGAGGGAGGGAGCCCTGGAGGGACTATTTGGCATCACAAGCAATTGGATTCCAGGTATTATGAAATGAACTAATGAGGGAAACAAGTACAACTAAGTTTCCTCTCAACTGCACCTTGACGTGTGCCAGTTTTAATTAGGAATACATATTACATGATTACTTCGCATATAATAGAGTTCTAGAAGGACAGTTCAAGGGCACTTGGGTGGCTCAGTTAAGCATCCGACTCTTGTTTTTTGTTCAGGTCATGATCTCAGGTTCGTGAGATTGAGCCCCACATTGGGCTCCGCGCTCGGGATTTTCTCTCTCCTTCTCCCTCTGCCCCTCCCTCTCCTACTCTCCCTTTCTCTCTCTCTCTCTCTCTCTCTCTCTGTCTCTCTCTCCCTCCCCCTCTCTCTCTCTAAAATAAATACATAAATTTTTAAAAAATAGAAGAACAGTTCATAGTGTTCCTCTCGTCTCTGTTTGATGTTGGAACAAACCAAGAAATGGACAGACAGAAGGAAATAACAATATCAATTTTTCACTCATAATGGTCTCTGTATTTTATGCTTAAGTTTTTGTCTAAGTGGGTTTGTAATCCTTGACCCCTGAATTCTACTTATTAACCTAACCCAGTCACTGGCGCAGCTGGACAACACCAAGCTTCACACACACACACACACACACACACACACTTAGGCAACACCTTTTATTACAGGCAGTCAGAACTGAAGAGGAACCAGAGGAAGCCAAGTTACATCTGGCCAATTCATTGCCCCACCTGCCTATTATTGCACTACCTTCAGGTTGGTGAACTTGGGGGATGGATGAGAGACCAGGAGTGTTGCTCTCGTGTTAGGCCCTTACCCAGAAAGTGAAGAAAATGGAGGTACACATTCTCCACTGATGATTCTTTGAAGTTAAAGCCAACAAGGGAAGAAAATGACAAAGCAATTCCAGATAATAATACCATCATTATGACTATTTCATCATCCTATATTATATTTAAAAGGATAATGATAATTCATGTTCTGCTGATATTATTATACCTTTCCTATAATATTTACAGCAAAAACACTTTTAAAGGGGGAAATACACTATGCCTCCATGTATTTTTATGATTCCACAAATTTTTCATTTTATTTGTGAAGCAAAATAACAGATAAAAAACATATAAAAAAATTTGGCCCATAAAAAGCATAAAAAATTGGTCCAGACTCGACTCCATCTTGTTCTGATTTTATTTTATAGTCTAGTAAAAGCAGTCTGCCTGCAATGATCATGGCACATTTTATACTATTCTGTGCCTCTGCTCTTGGGTTTTTGCTGTTTCCTCTCCTTGAAATGTATTTTCATGAACCTTTTATCTAACACTAAGTATCCTTCAAATCTTAGTTCGAGCACTATTTTATTCCATTAAGAATACTTTCCTGAATCTCCTGGATACAGTAAGTGACCATCTTCGGTGATTTCATAATAGCACTTTTCACAATATTTGAAATTATATGTCATATATTCGTTAACTCAATTGAAACACAAGAGGCTTAGGTTAAGGATTCTTGTTTTCATTAATATTTCTATCTTTATAACTTAGCACAGAGCTTGTTCTATGGTAGGCACTCACTATGTGATTTTTGGATCATTGAACTAAGGCAGAGACAGACAATGGCATTATTAGGACAGGAAAGATTTTCAGAGAACAAATTGTGCATGAAGATACACTTAGTTAAAAGATGTGTTAGAAGCTTGAGGAATGGCATGATTCTTTATACAGTAGATCTTTAACTTTTGAAATGTCATATTAGTTTTTAAAAATCTTAAAAGTGTGATATTTTAACACTTAAAAAGAAACACCATTGCACCAAAAAAAAAAAAAAAAAAACCATCGAGGGGCGCCTGGGTGGCTCAGTCGTTGGGCGTCTGCCTTCGGCTCAGGTCATGATCCCAGGGTCCTGGGATCGAGTCCCACATCGGGCTCCCTGCTCGGCAGGAAGCCTGCTTCTCGCTCTCCCACTCCCTCTGCTTGTGTTCCTGCTCTCGCTATCTCTCTCTCTGTCAAATAAATAAATAAAATCTTTAAAAAAAAAAAAAACATCGAATGACACTGAACTTTTTAAAAAGTATTTCCAAAAGACTAACAAAGAAAAGTGACTTCATTAAACTGTTGTAAAATGATTAGATTTCTTAATATGTGTTTATATTTTTTCTTTTTGTATCATCAGCATCATGAGACATTTGGTAATTAAATTATAATATGCATCATTGTAATTCAGAATGCATCAATTATACATACAAATGAATTCAAACACCAGAATGAAAAAGAATAGATAGTTTTTATATTCTAAGGTAGATCCTAAGAAACAAATATAGTGCATAAAAAAAACACAACCTGGATATTTTTCAGCCATTCCTGATTATAACAACATATTATCAAGTCAATGACCTGCTTTTTGAGGAGCATCTTTGAATATGCTGTGTATTATATGTGGATAAACTGCAGATAAAATCCTGTCTCTCAAGTTGTATCTATATAGAAAACTTGATAGAACATTGCTGGTCAATAAGAGGCTAGATTGGCTTTTTACATCAGATATCTGAAGACCTTTTCTCTGATACAGATCTGATGAGATCGACATCTTTCTGTTCAGTTCTTCTGCCTGAAATCAATAGAAGCAGCAATCCATTTCCATACACCCATATTTAGACAAAAACAGTCACTGGCCACTGTAATTATGGTGGATCAACGTCCTACATCCTAAACTTTTTTATGTCTTAATATTCTTGAGTTCTGGCTTAAATTCCAATTCTAATTCTATAATTCCATGGTTTTGGGCCCTTATTTATAGATATAAATATGGTTTGCCTCTCTCTCTTTTTTTTTCTTCCTTCCCCTATATTCATCTGTTTCATTTCTTAAGTTCCACATATGAGTGAAATCACATGGTATTTGTCTTTCTCTGACTGACTTATTTCACTTAGCTCATACACTCTAGTTTCATCCATGTCATTGCAAATGACAAGCCATCTTTTTGATGGCTGAGTAATATTCCATTGTATATGTATACCAGAACTTCTTTATCCATTCATCAGTTGATGGACATTTGGGCTCATTCTATAATTTTGCTATTGTGGACATTGGTGCTATAAACATTGGGGTGCATGTGCCCCTTTGAATCGGTATTTTTGTATCCTTTGGGTAAATACCTAGTAGTGCGATTGCTGGGTCATAGGGTAGTTCTATTTTTTCACTTTTTGAGGACCCTCCATACTGTTTTCCAGAGTGGCTGCATCAGCTTGCATTCCCACCAACAGTGTAGGAGGGTTCCCCTTTCTCTGCATCCTCGCCAACAACATCTGTCGTTTCCTGACTTGTTAATTTTAGCCATTCTGACTGGTGTGAGGTGGTATCTCATTGAGATTTTGATTTGTATTTCCCTGATGCCAAGTGATGTTGAGCATCTTTTCATGTGTCTGTTAGCCATTTAGTAGAGACTCTTAACTATAGAGAACAAACTGAGGGTGGATGGAGGGAGGAGGTGGGTGGGAGGATGGGAATGGTGATGGGTATTAAGGAGTGCACTGGTTATGATGAGCACTGGGTGTTATATGTAAGTGATGAATTACTAAATTCTACTCCTGTAACTAATATTACACTATATGTTAATAACTAGAATTTATGTAAAAACTGAAGCAAAAAAATAAAGATATAAAAAATGTAGGTTTACAAACACATGTATAAAATTTCTACAGAAATTTTTTGACTTTCATAAAATATTACAATTTATTAGAAGAATATTGATTTCAAATTTATTTTTTAAGATTTGCACTTTACTAGGACTAAATTGGATGCTTTGTAGTTAACGTTTATTCATATAAATCAACATGTAATCCCCTTCCCCTTAGCAGTGCCAAAATAAATGATAAGATTGGTATCTGCCTACTTAATCATTTCTAGAACCAACCAATTATTTATTTGAATTTATGTTTTCATAGTCACTCATGCACAATTAATCAGTCTCAGAACTGCTCAATCCCAAAGAGGTTTGACAAATGTTGCACTTAGAAACAGCTTTGTTTTCCCAATTGCATTTTCTGCACCTCTCTTTTATTTTATTACTAACAATATTTGCATAAAAATAGTATCGAGTTAAACAAGTTGCCAACTTAAATTTAGTGGATTTAAAATCCTCTTGAAATTATTACTTGTCAACAAAATGTAAAATTGCTTGCATTAGCATACATGTGTTGAAGAGTAAACATATCCAACATTCATCTTAGTGGTACCTAGGTAAAAATACTGCTTTATTCTATTATTCCAATCAAAGAACTGTAAAAGATTGCCTAAAAACTACTTCAAGTTTCTGCAAGTTCAAAATAGAAGCATTTGATTTCATGAAGATTAAAGCGAACTTCTAGTAGATGTAAGCCACTCCAGCTCTCCAAGCATCACTGTGTAAAATCATTTTCAGATTATATAAGCACTGCAAAGAGTCATCACCTGAAAACATTAAGACTGTAACTAAGATCATTTTTACAGTTTCTATTCTTAAAATTTCTTCGGCCCTGTAATTTTTATTTTAGTTTTCTATATAACAATCATTAACACCTTAGAATGATCTCCGAAAAATACATATTTAATTTTGCTAACACCCTGTACTTCCATTTTTTTTTTTTTTTAAGATTTTATTTATTTATTTGAGAGAGAGAGAATGAGAGAGAACACATGAGAGGGGGGAGGGTCAGAGGGAGAAGCAGACTCCCTGCCGAGCAGGGAGCCCGATATGGGACTCGATCCAGGGACTCCAGGATCATGACCTGAGCCGAAGGCAGTCGCTTAACCAACTGAGCCACCCAGGCGCCCATGTACTTCCATTTCTTTATCCATTTTTCAGCATACCAACTATTCAGGCTAATATAGACTTAAACATATTAGGAACCTATTTTTCTCAGTTTGCTTATCAGGTAGGCTTTTACTTTTGATTGTATTAATATTTTTCCCCTCCTACTATCATTCTTACTAAAATAGGTACTACTATTTTAGTAACAATAACAGAATGCTTAACTTTAGGATCATGGGGAAATGAAATTGGGAAAATTTAGTTAACCATATATTCTCTAGTTTCTACTTCCAATCTCATCTTGCACATTTCCCCCTCTCCAGTGTAGTCATTCATCCCCACCGCTTACTCACATAAAGCCTGTGTTTTGCAACATTGTTTCTTTTAAAACCTCCCGTTTCTCTCCCTTCCAATAAAATCTACACAAAATCGGGGCGCCTGGGTGGCTTAGTTGTTGAGCGTCTGCCTTCGGCTCAGGTCATGATCCCAGGGTCCTGGGATCGAGCCCCGAATCAGGCTGCCTGCTCAGCGGGAAGCCTGCTTCTCCCTCTCCCACTCCCCCTGCTTGTGTTCCTGCTTTTGCTCTCTCTCTCTGTCAAATAAATAAATAAAATCTTTAATTAAAAGAAAAGAATCTGCACAAAATCTATGAATTTATCCTATCAAAATAGTTTTATTAGTCTGACCAAAATCCATAAAATTCCTACCTATTTTCCGGGTTTTGAACTCTTACTGTAATACAACTCAACGCAGCTCCACTCACACGGTGCCCCTACTTCCGTGAACCTCGTTCATCTTCAGCCTGGAAGTTGGTACCCGTTGACATCTTGCCATTTTCCCCACCCTTCAGCCCCTGGCAACCGCCTTTCTAACTCTGTTTCTACGAGTGACGTTTTTAGATTCCACATGTAAGTGAGATCATACCGTATTTGTCGGAGAAAGAGCTGCTCTAGAGGATCTCCTGGACCTGCAGTGTACTTTGTTAACAAACAGTAAACTTTTTCTTTTGTGCTACTAAGATTTGGAGGTTGTTCTTACTTCACCATAACTTAGCATTTGTGACTAATAAGTTACTCTGTTGGCAAGTCAGCATAGCTTCTTAAGAACTGGCTGCAGTCTTCACCATTCTCTAGCTGTGTAATTCTGGAAATTTCTCCATCGCCTCAATTTTTTATCTATAAAACATAAGTGAGACTATTATTCATTGTAAAGGATTATTGTGACAGTAAAGAAATATAAACCTGTAATGTGCCACACATGTGGTGGCCCCTCAGCAGTTATTACTAGTTTTAATATTGATTTTCTCATTTTTATATAAACCAAATATAATAGGGGGACTTATGATAATCAGTTAATGTTATAGGGAATTTGGTTAAAACTTTTTAAAAATACTGCCTATTTGTAGCTCGTGGGAGTTGGTGGGGTTGTAAATTGGAATGATTTCTATCGAGGAAAATTAGATAGTTTTTCAAAATGAAAAATGGTCATATCTGTTAACTCGACATTTTTTTCTTCTGTTAATTCTCCACATATGCGTGAATGTGTATGAAAATACCTTGTACCAAATAGTCACTGAAATGTTATTTGTGATAGCAAAGAAGGAAAAATAAACCTAACTAGCTACCCTTAGGAAATTGGTTAACTAAATAATGATAAATTTAGACAATGAAATATTGTCAGGCCATTTTTTAAAATGAGGTAACCTATGTGTACAAATATGGAAAGATTTTTAAGATATATTAAAGTAAAAAATGTGAGGTGTAAAAAAAAGGTATAATATGGTCCTATTCATGTAAACAAAATATGTATATATACAGAATATCTATGGAGGATGGAGGATGTGAACAAACAACTTGTAAAACTACCTTTGGAGAAAGGAGTTGTGTTTTGGGATAAATAGTTGAAAGAATGTATTTTCCATTATATTTCTTAAGATAGATTTTATTTTTCATTTGTACCATGTAAGTGTGTTATCCATTAACATAAAATAGATAAAAGGAAAAATGATGCATCAGACATACTTTTGGCATTATACTGTCACTAAAGGGATATTTATGGATAAACAGTTGGATGACATTGACATGAGCTTTTTTGATACACTTGAGGGTGATTTTTATGTATAAAAAAGACAATTTAGAAGAATTATTTTTGCTTAAAACTAAATATTAAGATTGTTAAAATTAAAAATATATTTTCCTCTGTGTCTTAAATTTATTCTACAAATTTTTAATCCTATTTCTAAATTTACTGGGTCTTAATAATTATTTCTAAGGACCTTTAAATAATTGTTTGCTTCTTTTTCCAAACTTAATCAAACTTTAAACAATGAAATTCTAAATTTACTATATTCAATTTTTTTTTCAAAATACTTAACCTCTCTAGATTAAAAAGAAAATCCTAAGTATTGGGAATACAATGTACAGCATGATGACTATATTTAATAATACTGTACTGCATATTTGAAAGTAGCTACAAGAGTGGATCTTTAAAGTTCTCGTCACAAGAAAGAAATTTGTAACTATGTGTGATGGCAGATGTTAACTAGACTTATCGTGGTGATTATTTTGTAATACATATAAGCATCAAGTCATTATATTGTTATAATGTTATAAAACAAATATAATCTGTCAATTATATGTCAATAAAAAATCAAGAATTGAAGAAACAAAAAACAATGTTATATGTCCAATAGATTAAATATACCACTAATTAAAAATTTAGTAAAGCTTCAACTTAAAGTCACTAGTCTAAATCAATTACTCAATTACCTATTTTTAGATTGTCTCTTAAAGGACTGTCACTCTAATAACCAACTGTCTTAAACAACGTCAGTTCAAGAATACTAATGATTAGGTGAGATCAAATCTTGAGTAAGTTGGGTATTTATTTTACACGTGCAGAGGTTAAACAACTTGACTAAATTCATATAACTAGATAACAGCAAAATTGGATCCAGGTTTATCTTATTCCAATTCCTATAACTTACACACTATTTTGCCTGCTTTACCAGATACCAGAGACTGGCAAAAAGGAATTTTATTAGCTCATGCATTTAAAAGTTCAAGGAGTAGAGCTAGCTTCAAGTGCAGTTGGATTTGGGGGCTCAAACAATTTCTTCACCATCCAGTTTCTTCCTCATACTCTTGCAGTTTTGCCTCCTTGGTGTTGGCTACATTTCTTGCTGTAGAAACAAGCCTTATATCTACCTACCATCTAATCAAATGCTGGTGTTTCATTTTTCTGAAATTCTCCAGGAAAGATCTCGTCACATCCTATTTCCTTATTTTTGCCATATCCACATTTCTGAAATATAATCACTAGCCAGAAATAAGATGTACTCATTCACATAGAGATAAATCAAGGTCTACCTCTGGGCACGAGAGGTTCTATTTCACCAAATCACGTGGATTGGGTGTAGCAAATAGGTGTTCATAGTAGAATGCTAGGTTTGCAGAATTACAGGTGAGAAGAGCTGTGATTTAAAAAGGGGATTCAGAAATGGATTCTACCCTCTACACACCCACTGTTATTTGAAGACTTTTCAGAATTTTGGAATCGTCTATTAAAGTTGAAATGTCTGCTTTAAGCTTAATAAACCAACACCTTTCATGGGATCTGGGGGAAGGAGGAAAGAGTAGCGTATTTTTCAGCAACACAAGTTTTCCAGAGTACATGACAGTAAATTGGCAGACAGCTATCTTGAAAAATCTTAATAGAGGGAATTGGACAAAGGGTACAGTGAAATTTAGAGTCAAGTAACAGGAATCAGAGTCCCAGGTAAGCTGCTAGGTATTGGTTCCAGGCTAGGAGATGTCAATAGTAAGAGCAAGTTGCTATGCCAGTGTAGAAGGAATTGTACCATGTAGCATGTTGTTAAGATAGAGAGTGAGGGCACGGTTTTTAGTACCAGAATTCCATGAGGCAATGACTAAAACTTGGCTGGACACCAACCCAGGAGTCACAGCTAGAGACATAACATCAGACTTCTTAACAAGTGAGAATGTCGGGTTCTAAATCATATTTCTCCTGCCTAATGTCAGTATTAGTTCTGATAAAAATAGTTCCAGGAAAATGGCTCAGACTTGAAGAAATGAGCCTTGCAGAAACAGGACCCGAAAGCTTCCACTCAAGGTGCCATGTATCCTCAGGTTTGCTCCCTAGGCCCCTTCTCTTAGAACACAGATTTCTGGGGCGCCTGGGTGGCTCAGTTGGTTAAGCGACTGCCTTCAGCTCAGGTCATGATCCTGGAGTCCCTGGATCGAGTCCCGCATTGGGCTCCCTGCTCGGCGGGGAGTCTGCTTCTCCCTCTGACCCTCCCCCCCTCATGTGCTCTCTCTCTCTCAAATAAATAAATAAAATCTTTAAAAAAAAAAAAAAGAACACAGATTTCTTTTCTTTCTTCCCCCCACTGCCTCCCACCCTAAACACTATCATGTCTTATATTTTATTTACGTCTTGAGGATTTTTCCATCTTTATTGAGATAATATTGGTAAGAAACATTGTGTAAGTTGTTTCCAATCATCACGTTGTATTTGATGTATTTATGTATTATGAAATGATTGCCACAATAAGGTTATTTAACATAGCTATCACCTCACACAGTTACCTTGTGTGTGTGTAATGAGAACATTTCAGATTTACTCTCTTAGCAAATTTCGAGTATACGATACAGTATTATGAATGATAGTCACCATGCTGTACATTAGATCCTTAGAACTTATCTTATAGCTGAAAGTTTGTACCCTTTGATCAACATCTCCCCATTTCCTTCACTTTCCAGTCATTGGCAAGCATCAGTCTATTCTCAGTTTCTGAGTTTGGAATTTTTAGATTCTACATCTAAGTGAGATCATACAGTATTTGTCTTTCTTTGTCTAAAATTTCACTTAGCATAATGCCTTCAAGTTTCACCCATGCTGTCACAATTGGCAGGATTTCCTTTTTTTCTTATAACAGAATAATATTTCATTTTTTAGATCTATATGTATCTATATATTACATTTTCTTTATCCATTGTTCCATTGACAGACACTTAGGTTGTTTCCATGTCTTGGCTATTGTGAATAATGCTGTAATGAACATGGGAGTGCAGACAGCTCTTCAAGATAGTGATTTCATTTCCTCTCAATATATACCCAAAAGTGAGATTACTGGATCACTTGGTGGTTTTATTTTTAACTTTTGAGGAAACTCCATATTGTTCCTCATAGTGGCTGTACCAATTTACAGTCTTACCAACAGTGAAGAAAGATTCCTTTTTCTCCACGTCCTAACCAACACTTGTTATCTCTTGTTTGTTTGCTTTATAATAGCCATTTTAACAGCTGTGAGGTGATATATCATTGTGGTTTTGATTTGCATTTCTGTAATGGTTAGTTATGTTGAGCACCTTTTCATGTACCTATTGGCCATTTGTATGTCTTCTTTGGAAAAATATCTATTCAAGTCTTCTGGCTGTCCTGAGGATTTAAATAATCAACTGAATGTACGTTTGTGTTAATGTGTTCTTGTGCAAATATATTTTTAGGGATTAGTGTAGGCAACCACAGATCAACTGAATAAAATTGATGTTAAAGAGTTAATTATCAGAGTATTAGAAATGTTGATATATAACCTAAGTAGTAAAATACTCCTGGTCACACACAAATTAGTTTAAAAAGTAATTTAGATACTTGATCCATTGTTGAAGATAGTAAGGATAACTCTATCTCTTGAAATATCCTGGTCAAGTTACAGAGCCTAGAGCATCTGATAGGTACATGAAGTAAAGAAATGATTAAAAAAAAAAAATCCACAATGATGGTGAGGGGCTATGTCAAAAGGTCACAGGAGCCAACTGAAAGCATTCCCAATGGCCAAAGCTGAAACCATTAAAATAAAAAAAATAAAGAATACAAACATAAGACAAAGATGCCACAAAATATAATAGAAAGAGTGTTAGGCTTATAATTCAGTGGTTCAGTTCTGATCTTAATTATGCCACTTGTAGAACATAAATTCTTTACCTCTCAAAGACTAACTTTCATAGCTGCTTTACATTAGAAGAGGCCTCTTTCACATTGCTCTGGTTCCCATAAAAAGAGTATTTTCCTCTAAATATCCCTAGCCTCTTGCCCTGCCCTTATTTCTTTCAGCGGTGGAATCAGGTTCCTTGATGCTGGATAATTGTCAGTAATTCATGATTCTTGATTGAATGAGGATAAGCTAGAAGTGGTTCTAAATGGGAGATATTTTATCCTTTCTTCTCTACTCTGGATCAGTGTGGGACCGCTAAACAATGGCTGAAGCATTTGTTGTTTGGGCAAAATGTTCTCTGGAGATGCACTATTTTTCTTTATTGAGCCTTTGCTAAAAGAACCACCAGCACACTATATATAAGCTTAAGATTCTGCCTTCCAAGTCCTGGGAAAGTAAGTTCTTCCAATTTTATAAACTCTAGAAAGGGGGTGGGGTGTGCTGGTGAATAAAGCAGTGTGTAATTTGGTTGTTCTACACCCAGCCCCAGGAAGTGAGTAGTCCCATTTGGGCTTCACACCATGTCCTCATACTAGTTTTATCACACGTAGAGATGTTTTGATTTACCTTTTGTCTTTGAGTTAGTGCTCAATTGGTTCATAACTTAAATGAAAAAAGGGAGGTGTTATTTGCTGACACCCTCAAAACAATCCCAGCATTTCATAAAACCAAATAAAATCATTTATGCTCTGGTAGCTTGAAAATAATAAATTATCATATAAATATAACTTCTTATCATAGTAACAACTGTCATCATTGTTACTGCTTCTGATACTATTCAAAATAATGAAATTTTCAACTTGTTTAAAGTTTGTGGCAAGCATGCTTAGCTTTATAGAGTGGACTCTTACATACATATTCCTAATTGCCAACTATTTTCCTCTCTCTGCCCAGTGCACGTTCAATATAAAACTATGCTTTTAATTAACTTCTGCTCAGTAAATAGGTATTCAGATGCGCATTTTGTGTTTCAAAATCACAATTAAAGCTGTAGGGTTAGTTTTTGCAACGTTATTCTAATTAAAATACTTTTAGCTGTATTTGGCATGCATTAAAATGTCAAGTAATTGACAGCCCATAAGTGAAAAATTGATCCAATTATCAAGCCAGCTAGAACTTTTCTCTTTTTTCAACTGTTAAGATTTATTATGGCCATTAGAATTACAGATGTTTATATGTTTGCTTTTAGTAATTGGAATTCATTTAACTTTGCCATGCCCTCGGTGTTGTTTCTGCTCTTCAGTGGGATAGACAATTCCTCAATCTTTGAAATGCACATTTAGAAAAGGCCTCCCAAATCTCTCTCCACATGGAGTAGATAATCGTGCTTTCATTGGAGTTTAGGGAATAGATTTTTCTTTTCATGTCTCCAGATGGTCCTTTTAGTAATGAATCACAGAGGAACACAGCTTGTCCTAAGATATGGCTTCTCTACATCTTATTTTCTAAATTAATAATATAAATCTTTAATGAATTAATTAATTTAAGACATGCAAATAGAATAAAACAGAAGAAAATATAACAAATGTTAACTTCTAATTGCAGCAATTTGGTTAGTTTCCCCTGCAATGTAATAAAAATATTTAATCTTCTCAATAAAAGTCAACCAAAAAACCTCCAAAATATCAGTTCTGCATGGACTTGAAAGACAATTTAGAACAATTATTAATAAAACAGATAAAGAAAAAAATGAGGATTAATATTAATATTCACTCAATTATTTATATTGTTATTGGATCAGTACTGTGGGGAAAGCAATTTATATTGTTTATTAAGAATCTTTATCTATAAATATTAACCCATTAGAAAAGAAAGTTCATTCAGAGTATAGGTTGTAGGTATTAAATTTATCTATATCTGGATCTAAAAACTATTACTGCAATAAATATCAAACTGATTTATTTGTTATGGATGCCATAGACATGTTAGGCCCATTAATAGCATTTTATATAGTATAGAGATATGTCTAAATATATCCAAATTCTAAACAAGTCCTCTTTTACCCTAGGTCTCATAATAAATTTTGTGTGTTAAAGTAAATGCAAGATTCTCAGCTCAGTACTCAGTGCCTTTTATCATTAGATTCTAGTACTTCCACTCATCCATCCACATTCTTGGAATCCTGATCCAGCTACCCAATAACATCCAGCACATCTTGGCCAATCCCACTTCTTTGCTTTTTCCTCTGCTATTCTCTTTTCCCCCAGTAGCCTTCACTCTGCCTATCCAACAGTTCCAAGATCAGCTTCAAAACTTAATTTCCTTAAGAACAATACTTTTATTAATCTATTCCAGAAATAAATAGTTTCTTATTTTATTTTTTTAAGACTATTTATTTATTTATTTGCCAGAGAGAGAGAGAGAGTACAAGCAAGAGGTAGAGGGAGAAACAGGCTCCCTGCTGAGCAAGGAGCCCCACGTGGCACTTGATCCCAGGACCCTGGGATCCTGACCTGAGCCGAAGGCAGACGCTTAACCGACTGAGCCACCCAGGCGTCCTAATTGTTTCTTATTTTAAATACCACAGTAGTCTTATAGTATGTACTTCACTTTAAGAAATTTATAGTCAATTGTCATTATTAGTGGTAGTTATGTTCTATAAAGTCACTGCAAACACTGAATCATTGCTTCTTGGTGAAATAAAAGTAAAATAGAGAGTGAGGTTTCTGGGAGCCTCTGTTCATAACATTTTCCTTAACTGATCAATAGATAATCTTGTTTTATGTGTGTTTCTGTTTCAAGACCCCTTATTTAATATGTATTGCAGATTCATTCACATTGAACTCATGGCCAACAGCACTATACCTCATGACTGAATAAAACTTATTTAACATATCTATGTTCTCCATATGGCACATCACAACCTTCTTCAACTTGGGGACAATGGACAACACTTCAACACTAAGCTTGAGAGTCTTTTTAAACAGTGAAATCACCAAGAGGAAGCACACAAATGTGGCACTAAATAGAGCATGAAAAGGGCACTTTTTACATTATGAAAGCTGAAACAAGATGTCAGAGCGATGCCTTATTTGACCTGAGTTGGGAATGTGTGCATCGGGTGGCTCAGGTTTTTTTGCTACAGTGAGTGTGTGCATGTCCAAGAGTGGGATGACTATGAAAGCGCAATCAGTACAGATTTTGGGATTCCAAATAAATTTTAATGAGTAGTTGAATGCATAATAATGAAATTTACAAATAATGAGGGTCCACTGCCTATTTCTTAGTTGCTTGCAACTATTTTATCTTGTCTTCAGAATGACATCCTTCCCCCAATATTGATGAATCCATTGTAATACTTTTAACAATACTTGCTGGATGACAGAATAAATTAAATCTTACTTTGACACAAAAATGTATCATAAGTATGAATATTACTATTCAAATTAATTTGATTATGTAATCTCTGGTCTTATCTAGAAACATGGATTTAAAGGTCTTTGAGTATAATTTACTTAGAACTTAAAATGTAAGTATAAAGGAGGAAGCCTAATTATATTAAGTGATAACTTTAGAGGTAAATATAATGACAGAGCAATATTATATCAGTCTTGATAATATAATTCTGAAATAGCTCTTGTGACAGAGACTACAGGCAAGTATACCAATAAAGAGTATATTGAATGATCTAGATTTGAATGATAGGTGGGGTGGTTGGATTAGGGCAGCTGCAGTATAAAAAGAAAGGCAATTTAAGAGAAATTTTTTTTTTTCATTTTTTTAAAGATTTTATGTATTTGTTTGACAGAGAGATAACGAGAGCAGGAACACAAGCAGGGGGAGTGGGAGAGGGAGAAGCAGGCTTCCTGCCGAGTAGGGAGCCCGATGTGGGGCTCAATCCCAGGACCCTGGGATCATGACCTGAGCTGAAGGCAGATGCTTAACAACCAAGTCACCCAGGCGTCCCTAAGAGAAATATTTTTAAAGAATTGATTTGAAACCTCTTAAGAAAATTGTTTCTAGCTAGCAATCAAAATTGAAAATAATTTCTGTTTCATCCTATGTGTAGCATATGATAGTATTTAAAGGAAGTAGAAGAAAAGATTATTCTGCAAATATAGAAAAATACATGAACCAAGACACCAAAAAAGAATAACAACAAAACTGACATTTATTACTAGTGAAAAACCAGGACAATATTTAATATGTGTGATTCTCATTCTAAAAATTCAGAAAATTTAGGTTTCCCTAAAGGAAAATGAATCACATTCAAAATGTTTTTTAAGCATCTTGCTGAATTCTTTAAGTTTCTACTTATAACTATGTCCTCGGGAAGTATAAATGGAACTAGCAGATGTTAGTAAAAATGACTATGACTTAACAGCTTCTCAAACAAAAAAACTAGCAAAGTTTCCAAGTCCATACTAATTTCTTATTTGTGTGAAAAAGATTCTTAATCACACATGCATCATCTTCTCATCTATTTCTCAACGAAAGCAATCCTTCACAGACTGCTAAACATCCGATATGTTGCCAAATCGAAAAAGGAAATGCTTTTTGCTTTAATTTTCCCACGATTTGTACAGATTTTTTTTATCCATGACAAGAGCCAGTGGATAATTTTAATGAACCTGGATTTTTTTTTAAGTTCAATTATGCTACATTCAAATTTGGCAAAAAATACTACCTTGCTTTCTGTTTCATTTAATGCACATGTTCAGATTGTTCACCAAGAGGATTCATTGCTTCCTTTAGGTAATTAGTATGTATAACAATCAAATGACCCCAGTAGAATATTCCCTAATCTCCAACATTATGCTGAAATTAGCAATAGCTGATCATCTTATAACAGGTATAAAAATGAAGCCGATCGTTTTTTCAATTGCAACTCTCTCCATTGGGAGGAGCCATTGTCCTTCAGGAAGCGAAGAAAGCATGGTTACAGAGAAAGTTTTATCTTTGTTTCTGTTTTCTTCTGGTATCAGGTCTTTGTGGCTGTAGATCAAAATTCATTCTAGGAAATATAGATTTTTCAGTAATGTTTTTATTATTACTGACTCTATTCATAACAAACAACTCCACAAAGCAGTCCCTTTTCGACGATATCTCTGTGCCTAACACAACGTATGGAAAAATATTATATAATTTAATTCTTTCAGAAATCAAAGAGCTACACTGAATTAGATGCTGTTTTGTTTTGCTTTTAGAAGAACAGATAAAATGTTCACTGGGAAGTCATAGGACAAATTGTCCTTCATTTGTATGTAAATGTTTTTCAATTTTCAGATACTTCTTCACCTTTATAACTATGTATGCATTAAATAAGTATTTCTGTGGATGAACTTCAAAAATGGCCTTTAAATATTTTGTTGGTTGCAGCAATTATGCTGAAAAGATATGAAATACTTGAGCATCAATCACATACTGACTGTGCAAAATCTGAAAGAACTAAATCTAGTTTGAGGTAGCAAAACATACAATTAGAAATTGAGCATTGTGTTTGATATGCTTACTTAGGAAATGATCTTTTGATCTTTTTCTGAAAAACTAGTTATTAAGGAAAACATGATGCAAAAGAGTAGGCAATGGGGCATAAAGCATTGACACTAAAGAGAGCCAATACAGAATACAAAATTTTAAATAAATTCAACATACAAACATTGAAATACTCAGACCCAAGTTCTTTCAGGAATTTAAAAGCATAATACTTTGTCAAAAGAATAGACTTCCAGTTGGTTAACTGGAGCAGCAACTAACAGAATAAAATTCATTGTCAGGGATCTTGCAGTCTTCATCACTATAATTTAAAACGAAGAGACAATAAAAAATCCTCAATTTTAAAAGTTCATCTAATTTCTAACTTAATAACTCATAATAGATAACATTTATGTAGGGTCTATCACGTGCTACTTTATTAGGCTCTTTATCTTCATTATCACCTTTAATTCTTTGAAGAAACCAATGAGGTAGGCATTATGATTTTTATTTTATAATCTTCAGAATTCTAGGTTCAGAGAACACAAACAATTTGAATAAAGGTACATGAAATTTTCAAATCTAGGTTGATATCACCTCAAAGTCTGGAATCTATCCACTTGAAATCATTCCTCCAATTAGCAAAATCCAATCTTCTGTTCTCAGTCCTCATATTAATTAACCTTTCAGGGGAATTTCACACAGTTGATCACTCCCCTTGGATACATTTTCTGCACTTGGCTTCCAGACCACAACAATCTTCTATTTTTATTCCTATCTTACTAATTTCCAGCAAGTTGAGGCTTTTGCCTGCTTTATTCACTGCTAGATCCTTAGCACATGGAACAGAGTGTAGAGCTTATAAGTGGGAACAAAAAATTTACTGTAATAAAGGTATTTTTAATTTCTAGAAAACAATGAAAATACAGTTAGTCCTTAAATACGTAAATATTAAATAATACAATATACTAGTGAACCTTGAAAATATATCATCTTTATGCATTTCTCTTTCCTTACAGAAAAGTTTACTTAAGAAACTGCTTTTAGATTTTAAACATTGGTTAATGAATACACATATAGATGACACTGACAGCTATAGAAATACATTTTTTGATACACATTTTTCTCTAAAAGACAATATGCTTTTACTCATAAATATCTGCTGAAAAACTACTCTTCTGTGTTCTATGGATATAGCATGGGTCAGCATTGGCAAGGCCATTTCAGATTGGGTAGTCAGGAAAGAAATCTATGAAGAGATTTCTTCATGGCAATCTATGATGATAAATGATCCATCTATCATTTGAACAAAGACCTAAATGATGGAAAAGTGACTGCCTTGGGAGTAACTGGAAACAAGTGTTCCAGGGATCATCAAATGTGAAAACCCTGATAATATTTACTAATAAATATACTAGAGGAGGAAAGGAGAAAGAGTAATCAATTGCCTGAGCAGAGAACTGAGGTCATAGGGCAAACAGCTGCTCCAAAAATTGTAGATCACGAAGTGGATACCTAAACAGAAGCCCAAGAGCATGAACCACTGCCGAAACCAGTACTGGGGTCCTAAAACTTAAACTGTAATTGACAAATTGCTGGATGCTCGGTGTGGAGAGTCTGAGAGTTAAAAAAACCCCAAGGAATCCTATTGTGGGGGCGGGGAGCAGGGAAGAGGACCCCCATATTTTCATGAGTTTTATCTCTAGGTATCTGATCAGATTTTCACAGTGAAAAAAAAAAATTCTCTCATGCTTCCTAAATAGGAGAGCAAATTAACTGTTTTGAAATGCATCCATAGTACTGTATCCATAGTAAGGCCTTAACCAACACAGGCTCATTAAAAGACTGAGACTTGATGCACTATGGAACACTTTCGTTCCCAATACAGCTTATAATCACATCAGTAGGGCTCCTGTGTAATTACAGAGGATTATAGCTGAAAGAACTGCGTATCTCAGACCTTATGTAAGAAGTCCTTAGAGAAATCCAAAGAGACAAAAACAAGAGCACCAGAGGAAACTTTACCTTCAGACACTACAGTTACAGATAATAGTATCCACAGCCTAACCCCTAGCCACATAAACATAAAACCTCATACTGAAGGTCTATTTACTTTTACCTGTTCATCATGTCCAGCTTTCAAAAAATTCACAGTTCATGCCAAGAGACAAAAAACACATTTTAAAAACATAGTTTGAAGAGATAGATCAAGCATCAGGACAAGATCCAGATATGGCAGAAATTTCTAACAGAACCAGACTCATAATTAATTATCATAACAGGAATCTAAAACAACTATGATTAATATGCTAAAGGCTATAATGGAAAAAGTGGATGACATGTAAGAGCAAATAGGTAATATAAGTGGAGAGATGGAATCAAAAGGAAACGCTAGAAATAAAAACAATTGTACAAGAAAGGAAGAATGCCTTTGATGGGTTCATCAAGAAATTGACACAGTTGAGAAAAGAATTTAGTGATTAAAGAAATGTCAATAGAAATGTCTAAAATAGAAAGGCAAACAGAAAAAAAAGATGAAAGAGATGGAACAGAGTACCCAGGAACTGTGGGACATTTATAAAAGGTAAAACATATGTAAAATGAGAATTACAGAAGAAGAAAGAGAGAAAGGAACAAAGGAAATGTTAGAAGTAATAATGGCAAAGAATTTTCTAAAACTAATGACAGACACCAAATCACAGATCTCAGAACCTCAGAAAACACCAGGCGAGATAAATACTAAAATATCTTCACACAGGCAAACATATTCACACTGCAGAAAAATCACAAGAGAAAGTTTTGAAAGAAGGTGGGGGAGGGGGAATAGAGGAGCAAAGATAAGAATGAAATTGGACGTTTCTTTAAAGAAAGAGAGTGCTAGAAAAGGAATAAAGGAAGGTAAAATAAAATCTTGTATTTTTTATCTTAATTGATTTAACAAGTAACAGTTTGCTTAAAATAATAATAGCAACAAGGTATTCAGTGAATTTAGCTTATGGATGAGTGGAATGAATTACAGCAGTGCTATTAGGGCAGAAAGAGGAATTGCGGATACTATGCTGTAAAATACTTGTACTACTCATGCAGTGGTACAATGTTTTTTGAAAACCAACTTGGTTTGGTATAAATGTATTCTGTGAACTAAAGGACAATCACTAAAAATGGAGAAAAGAAAAATATATAATTGATATGACAGAGAGGAAAGAAAATTGGAAAATATTAGATAGGAAAATTACAAGGGACTAAGAAAGGCATTACACAATGAAAAGGGGTCATTTCTCAAGAAGACCTACAAGTCCTTAAGATGTGCATGCCAAACAGTAGGTTGTCAAAATACATGAGGCAAAAACTGATAGAACTATAAGGAAAAATAGATAAATCCACTATTATAGTCGGAGACTTCAACAGATCTCTATAAGTAATTGACATATGCGGCAGGCAGAAAATAAGTAAGGATACATTTTAACTGAACAGTCCCATCAATCATGTGGATCTAATTGACTTTTATGGAATACTTAACTTCACAAAAGCAGAATACAATCTTCTCAAGCGTATACAGAACATTCACCAAGATAGACCATATTCTGGGCCATAAAACATTAAACATTTTATAAGAATAAAGATAATTTTAAAAAATAGAAATAAATAGAAAAAAATGAAAAGAATAGAAATGTAAAAAAATAGAAGTCAAACAAAGTACAATCTCCATGGAATTAAACTAGAAATCAATAACAGAAAGCTAGCTAGAAAACCCCCAAATCCTCGGAGATTAAACAACACACTTCTAAATAACGCATGGGTCAAAGAAGTCTTAAGAGAAACTTAAAAATATTTTGAACTAAATGAAAACAAAAGTACAACTTCTCAAAATTTTGAGATGCAGCAAAAAAAGTGTTTAGAGGGAAATTTATAGCATTTCATATACATATTAGAAAAGCAGAAAGATCTAAAGTCAGTAATATAAACTTCTGTCTAGAAAGGAGAAATCACAAAGGAATCTTTTTCAGCAGAAAAGAAACTACACAGAATTTAGATTGGTAAATTTTGGATTTTTAGTTCTTTAGGTAATCTCCTTGGATTAATAATTGTGTATGTATTACTGATCACATGTTTGATTATTTCCTACTGCACAGAAGTAAAAGTGTTAGATCCAAGTATGTGTTTATATTTAAGGCTAATAATGCAAACTGCTACTAGGGATTCAAGAAATAACACTAGTATTATATGAGGATGCTAATTTCCTTACATGTTAAAACCGAACATTTTTATTCTTTTTATTGGTTGCCAATTAGAGAAGCAAATACACTGTAACATCAAATTTTATTTTACTATTGACTAAATCTAATTACGGGTCCAATCTATGCTGACAGTACCAATCTAAGCTCCTAGAATAAAATTTAAAGTCTAAATCAGTGCCACTCAAAATCTAGTTCACAGACCAGATGAGCAACATTAGCATCATTTGGGAGCGTGGGAGAAATGCAAATTCATGGACTCCACTCCACAACTCTGAACCCAGAATCTCTGGAGAAAAAACCAAAAATTTGTGTTTTAATTATTTTCATATTCTTTCATATTTGAGAAGCACCCATTTGCACCTTGTGCCACCAGCAGTCTGACGAAGCTTGCCATGAACTTTGCCTGCCTTTTCTCCTTTGTAGAATCTAATGTCATAGAGTATGTACCTGAAGTCCAGATGATTTCTATTCTTTTCCAGGTTTTTGTTTCACCACCATACACTAGGCTCTATGCAACTTCTATGTTAACTATTTAGTCAGGGCATGTCAAGGCACAAGTATGTTTTTACTATCTGTCTGGAAATCTGTCAATGCTTTCATTTATATTTTAGTTTTCTGGTCAGTTTTCTTCAGTTGTGCTTTTGTATGTCATCATTTTCTTTTTATTTTGTTTTATTTTATTTTGAGAGAGAGAGAGAGCTCAAGCAAGCATGTGAGCAGGAGGGAGGGGCAGAGGGAGAGGAAGGGAGAGAATTTTAGGTAAGTTCCACACCTAGTGTGAGCCCCACGCAGGGCTCCATCTCATGACCCTGAGACCATGACCTGAGTCGAAATCAAGAGTAGGACACTAATGGACTGAACCACCCAGACACCAGCATATCATCATTTTAAATGCTCAGCTTTCTGTGTAAGTGATAACTAACATGCTTATATAGGAATCCTTAGGCTCTATTCTACACATGTATTTTCATTTCCCTAAATGATATAACTTACATGTATCATTATGTTACTGTTTAATATTTTAAATAGATTTTTCTCCCTTATTTCTCATGTAAATTTTAATTATGGTTTTCAGTTTGGGGTTTTCTATTATTTCTCATTTCATTTATCCCCCTTTGTATCTCTGTTATATTACAACTGTTTATAGCAATTTGTTCCTTTATGTCAGAATACTTTTTTATCAACTTAAGTGTTCAGAATCATCATTTTTGTTTTGCACTTTGTTATTTCTATTGGTCCTTTTTAGTTGTTAATAATCATTTTTATTTTATTTTTTTATAATCATTTTTAAATGAAAAAGAAAAATCTTTTACAAATATCTAAATAAGGAGTTTGCAGCTTCTTATTATTGTCTTGAAACTTTCTGAATAGTCGTTACAAAAGGCAGTTAAAATTGAGTATTACCAACTCTCAACGGGAGCCTGAAAGATGTCTCTGGCCACTTCAATGCCAACTGATGTGAGAGAGAAAGTCAGAGTGGAAAGTGATAGTGGTTTAACCAATTACAATTAAAATATCTGACTTTTACAAGTTTTACATAAAATATTTGGCCATGTGAATCTATTGATAGGAACCCTCCCATTGTCTTAGAAGGTGACTGTATAAATAGCCCAGGATTTTAAGCTTCAGTCTGACTGCAAGTCAAGTTTCAGTCAAGATTGTTTAATTTCCCTGATTGTGTCAACTATTTCATTGTTTTCCCCTTAGATTCTTTGCAGGTTCTATGTAAGATATATGTAAGATCTTCTATGTGCATACTTTATAAGAATATCATAATAACTACCAGAGACACACCCCTCTCTCTCTCTAAGGAATTTTCCTGTTCAATTAGAAATCAAAGTTCCTTCATGATTACAGGCTTTACTCCTGTAGTTTAGATGAAAAGAAATAAATGAAGGACAGAAAATTCACTCTACTAATACTAAGCCAAATGCATATAGAAATAAACTTCGTAATGAAAGAATTATGTCATTGATGTTGATGTAGTTGTTTTGGAAACAAATGTCTCTAATAGCCCTTTATGATCCACCTGGTCCTTTCCCCCTCCCCCACGATTACATTTATCTATCTTTCCATTTTTCTTTCTCTCTAATAGTAGGGTTATTACTAGACCCTTTCTTAGATGACAAAGAATTATGGGATGATTGAACTAAATAAATATATGCAGCTTATTATAAAAGTCTCCATACAATAACCTATTAAGAATGCAACTCTGGCATTATCCTTCAGTCCTTAGCTAGATTTAGTGTCAACTCTTAATGCTGTGCTGGCTCTCAATATGCATTCAAAATGTTGGAGATAAATAATTCCAACTGGAGCCCTCCTGTGCTCTGCTCTAACAAGGAACCTGGAGGCATTCTCACCTATATCATTATACTTCTTGAAAAGGAGGTGTCCCCTTTACTGTTCACAGGTAATACCTCTATTTATGTTGTGAACCTGATCTTCCATCATTATTTGAGACCTCATTTCTTCAGTTAGCAGTTTCTCTTTTTCCTCTCTATGGTTTCATCTGTAAAGCCTAAAGGCATGTTGAAGTTACCCCCATTTCAAAACTAGAAGGAGAAGGAGGAAGGAGTAAGGTGAAAGAGGAGGAGGAAGATCAGAAGAAGAGTGAGGGGAAAGGAGAAAGAACCAAACATCTAAGTTTCATTACCTTTGCATGCCCTATTTCTCGGTATCTTTTCATAGTCATTACTTGACAATGTTGTTCATGCATTAATTGACCAACTCTGTAGATGCTTTATCCTTATTTCATTTTGTCTCTATGTCAATCGCACTCTTGGACATTGATTCAGTTGGAAAAAAAAATCTATCTTCTTTTGGCTTTAGAGACACTATTTTCCCATGTTTCTCTTTGTGATTTTTCCTTTTCATTTTCCTTTGAGTTCCTTCCTTTAGTTGCATACCCTGATACATTGTGTTTTCTTAGAATTTTGTTTTTTTCCTTATTATGCACACTATACAACAAATCTGATCTTTTTTTGTTATTGAAGTATAATTAACATATAATATCTTATTAGTTTCAGGTGTACATCATAGTGATTTGATATTTTTAGACATTACAAAATGATCCCCATGATAAGTCTAACTACCATCTGTCACTCTCAACATCCTAATAAATATCTGGGTAGACTTAAAGCAAGAGAACTCATAATACGAAATACTATCAGCTAATCAAAAGCAACTATCTGAAAGGACTTTTATTCTTTATTGGGCAGAAAACTTGACCATAACAAATACATGGCTAAGTATTTCACCAAAGAACATCCAGGATTTTTATTATAAAATCAGTACTAACTACATATTGGAAATTATTTCAGAGATAGTCTACTGTCAGTCATTTGACTCATAGAACCAGTATTAGTAATAAGCATAATTTGCACAAATATCTTTTT
The DNA here is from genome assembly GCF_004348235.1 of Phoca vitulina. NCBI lineage: Eukaryota > Metazoa > Chordata > Mammalia > Carnivora > Phocidae > Phoca > Phoca vitulina. The sequence continues at coordinate 652,220 of NW_022589726.1, forward strand.
ACTCTGAGATAAATAAAAAAAACAAAGTATCAATTTCCTTCATTTTAAACATCTATTTCATATGTAGGAAAGGATGACAATTCTCAGAAAATAAATAGGCATAACCTGGCTGATAGGTGGTTGAAAATATCCTGGAAAGTGATTTATAGAAAAGTAAAATACTACAGGCAGGGAATAGAGATGAAAAATCTCAGATCGTAATGTTTCTAAGAAATGTAATTCTTAGCATGTCCTTGTATACTTGATTGGGTCAGAGTTCCTTAGTACCAGAAAACTGAAATTGAATGAAACCCTAAAACAAGGGCAGATGTTTTCTATTGGTAACACTGAGAATGGACAAACGAAAAAAAAAAAAGGGAAGGAAGGAAGGGAAGGGGGAGGGAAGGAAGGAAGAGAGAGAAAGAGAGAGAAAGAAGGAAAAGGAAAAGAAAGAGGAAATAAGTGCCTTAGAGAAAACACCCCGTGGGGTGAGTGGATGAATAGGTAAGAAACTACTAACTACCATGAACAATAAAAGGAAGAAGAGCACAGCCCTAAAAAGAATCTACTGCAAAATTTAGAAGGAAACATTGGGAACATTTTTATTTGTATTGTTAATGGAATTAAGAATAGCTTGGCCTATAAAAAATAGGAGCAAATAATTATTAGGACAGAAGATATTGAAATGGAAATTCCTAAAGATGAATTGAAAAGTCAAACAGATGAAAAGATGCTTTCAGAATGAGCTGGAACAGGAATTTGACATGATTATGAAAGACTGCAAGAATACCAACAAATGCAAAGACAAAATTAAATCCCCACTGGAATCAATACAAAGTGAAATTTACATTAGGGAAAATCAAATCACTGACCACTGAAAAGTTCTCCAAAATTGCAAAGGAAAAAGACAAACAGATAAGCCAGATGAGAGATCATTTTAAATATAGGAAAGAGACAGAAGAGAAAATGTTCTAAGGAGAAATGAAAACAAATAAAAAATAAAATCTAGGTAATATGGATTCAACATTTTTGAAATTATTTTTTTTAATTTAATGTTATTATGTTATGTTAAGATCTGTGTATTCAAACTGGTGTTTCACCTCATTCAGGACAAAATCAAAGATAAAATATTTGGAAGTATTTTGGAATGTTTTCGAATGACAAAAACATAATAAAACAAAGCTTTGTAAGGAAGCACTCAAATTAAAAAAAGAAACTTTTCCTACACAAGAGTAAATTTCAGGTCATTTTAGGGTAGTGTTTGCGGAAGACAAAGGAGAAACAACTATGCAAGAAAGATTCTCAGATAAAATCTTTATTCAAGTGAAGAAGTATACCTCTGTAATTTAAAATAATTATAAAACAATTTTAATTGATCATACAGCTAAATTAAGAGATCAAAATAACATCACAGAAAATTTTGAGTAAGGTCTTTAATTTCTTTCATCATAGTTCTGTAGTTTTTTTTTATATAGGTCTTGTTCATATTCTGTTAGACTTACCTAAATATTTCATGGTTGGGGGTGTTAACAGAGCTTTTTTAAGAAGTATGAAAAGATGGAATTTGTCAAACTTGAAGACTTAGAAAAAAATTTAAAAGACAGCACAGAGTAACAGCAACAAGATCTTCTGTTCTTTGTTGGGTGATTTTCTTGAGCATTTGGTAATAAGCATATATCATTTGTGTAAACATTAAATTCACTATATAAAAGAAAGTCATGGCATAAAGTAATGAGAGTCCTGATTTTGTGAAAACGAATTTAGATAATTATTACAATCTGATGATAAAGTGCTGTAATTCTCAAAAAATATTACTGAAAAAAAGACATATATAAAACAATGAAATATGTATCTAAAACACACTTTTAAGGTATTTTTAAAAAGATTTATTTATTTATTTGAGAGAGAGAGAGAGAGAGTGTGTGTCTGTGTGCGCCCGCGCAGGGACATGCACATGGGCACAGCAGGGGAGGGGCAGAGGGAGAAGAAGAGAATCTCAAACAGACTCCTGGCTGAGCACAGAGCAGGGTGGGGGGCGGGGATCTCAGAACCCATGAGATCATAACCTGAGCCGAAATCAAGAGTTGGATGCTTAATTGACTGAGCCACCCAAGCGCCCCTAAAACACACTTTTAATTTAAAAAGTTGGAGAAGCATATAGGTGAACAAGCAAAGATATGTAACACTCTTAGCTTTTAATAGAGTTATGTTAAAAGTTATTTTCTCTCTTTATTACTAGAGAAATATAGGTTATTTTTTTAGCATATTTTCGAACAACTGCAAAAGAAACTCCTGGTAGATATAAATAGAGTACCTATTAAGCTTTTAAAAGAGTGGGTAAGAACATAAAAAAAATACAGTCAATATATTAAAAATACAAAAGAGAACTAATAAAGAAAAGAAGTAAATAGGTAGAGATTATGCATTTTCTTTCCCTGGAGCCCATTCACTACTTAGCTTATATTAGTCACTAAATTATTATTTGTACAAAGAAGAAAAGAAGAAAGGAAGGGATGGAGGATAGGATGGCAATAAAATGAGATTTTTAAGGAAGAATAATAACAAAGTTCTCAGAGCTGTCCACTCCTTTAAATTTCTTCTTTAAATTTTTGTTTAGGAACATATAAACTCACACTTGGAATAATATCTTGGAATAATTTCTTGAAGTGATGTCTTGGAATAGTATATTTAAATATATAATATCTTGGGGCGCCTGGGTGGCTCAGTCGTTAAGCGTCTGCCTTCGGCTCAGGTCATGATCCCAGGGTCCTGGGATCGAGCCCCTCATCGGGCTCCCTGCTCCGCGGGAAGCCTGCTTCTCCCTCTCCCACTCCCCCTGCTTGTGTTCCCTCTCTCGCTGTCTCTCTCTCTGTCGAATAAATAAATAAAATCTTTAAAAATAAATAAGTAAATAAATAAATAAATATATAATATCTTATATTTGAAGTTTTCCTAATTTCCTTTTCCTCCTTCCTCAAGTGGTCTTGCCTACTGCCTTCAAACTCAGCACAAAATTTCTTAAGCCATTCCCTTATACAAATATATTTATCATGGATACTGATTTTAAGAAGTAAACTCCAGCCTCCTCAGCACGGCATTCGAACTGCACAATCACTGTTGGAATAAAATGTGAAATTGATGTTATTTGTAGTGAGAATTGTCTCAAAAATATCCTTGAGACCTTTATGCTGACTCAAAAATATCATTGAGAAATACTAGAAAACAATGTTGATAAATTGAGTAATTCTAAGAATGTTGAAAGTTTTAGGGGATACTTGAAACATTAAAAGGCTCAGGAATGAGAAATGCAGATATGAAAATTGGAAGAAAGCATAGGAAAAATCATGCTCTTAAACATTCTGTGCTTTTTTAAACATTAAAATTTAAAAATCCAATAAATGGAATTGTTTCTTATGTACAGTCAACATATATCATTAATTTGTATCAATGTGGAAACCAGATTTTTTTCCTATATATTAAGCGGGACTCAGAACCTAACATATATATTAGGGGCACCACGAGAATAAATTACTTAATGTAAATGTTCACTTTTTCAAATACATAAGCTCCAGTAAAGTTAAATGAATTTAGGAGAATATCAAATGATTGATTTTTCTTTTAGCTATTTTTACTGATACTACATGTTTTTTAAACAGAGTAGAAAAATTTAGGAACTGTAGCTTAATTGGAAATTTTTCTTTATACTTTTTCATGAATGGAAAGAGAAAATCCTACAGCCCTTAACTGTAAAGAACACTGATGCATTAGCCATTTATAACTCGTAAAAACAACTTCGAGTAAAATTTAATGAAGAAAAAGGTGCATTAGTTCTTTCCATTAAGATGATAATTTTTTATGAGTTACACTTGTGAGCAGAGTAAAACACAATGATCTTTTTCTTGCCAACTATTTGGGACAGCGTCAGTTTGTGCATACTCTCTCTGGGGTGTGTAATGAAATGGTCATCAGCTTGAACTCCCAATTACATGACTATAATTAATTACATCACAACTGACCTGCCGGTCTGATCCTCAGTTTTCCATTTGCCCTTGCCAACCTGGACCAATAATTTCCTACTAACAGACAAATTGCATTTTGTACTCCTTCACTATGAAACAAAAAAGTGGGGGCTAGTGACGCAAATGGCACAGATATTTCATACTCACCCACGATCGCATGCGCGGGGGGAGGGGCATGAGCAAGCTCCCTGCTGAGCTGCGAGCCCAATGCGGGGCCGGATCCTGACCTGAGCCCTGAGCAGAAGGCAGCCCCTTAACCGACTGTTAACCTTGTATTCTTTATAAATATTTCCTGGTTTATCTTTAGATGTGTTTGAGGGATTGTAATGAAAATAAATTGTTATTTTTAGGTAGTAAAATGTATGGTTTCATTTCATTCATAGTAACAAAAGATACTATGCTAGCTAGATCTATAAACTAAGACCATTAAGAGGAAAAGCACAAAGCATTGCCAAAAGACAGCAGAGAAAACAGTCTTGAGTAAAAGGAGAGGGACTGCATGTTTGTGAGGGGAAATGTCAACTGGTATGTCTTAAATTGAGTTTCATTGGGAACAGCCTCAGAGGAAGATTTGTTTGAAGACAGATTATTGAGGAGTGTTTCTGGTACGACACCTGTGAGGGAATGGGAGGCAGGATTAGGTAGCGTGAGAATCTGAACCCTATCCAGTTACGACAAAGTCTAAGCCAATCCTGTGGGGAGATTGGAAACTGGGATGGTCCTTTAGAAATTCTTGAATTGAGGCAAGGGGTCTGGACCTTTTTCCCTGTACCTTAATCAGTCTGAAAATTAATAAAGGAAACCTTTTTAAAAATGGAGTCAGGAAAGCCTGCCGGAGGAGCTCCCACACATCTACCGCTGACGGCAGCCCGCATAACCCGCAGAAAGAAGGAAAGTAAGAATTAGCTGGACAAGGGAGGACATTTTTCATATGGAATTTCATATCCTGTTTTCAAGAAAAAGGAAGATCCCTCTCTGCCCCAGCAATAACAAATTAACCACCACTTGCAACCAGTGAAAAATCGCCACAACCATGAACTCTTGTTCTCCAGTGAACTTTTGTTTAAAACAACCCTCCCCAATTCCCTCCTAAAACCTAAGAAAAATTGACTTTCCCTTTGTCTCCTAGGACTTGTCTATGGTTCACCATAGCTTACAAATGTCCCAAATTGTAATTCCTCTGCTATTCCTGAATAAATTTAGCTTGTAAGTAAAATAACTGGCTATTTTATTTTTAAGGTTGACACCAGTCATAGTAAATAGGTGCCCAGGGGGAGGTGGATTAACCTTGAGCAACTTTTAGGGGAGGAACTCAGGTATAAACTATTGGTAAGCAGTATTCCTGGCAGCTTGGGTAATGAGAGCCTTAGCTCTGAAAGGGGATCTGAGCTTCACACCTTGGCAACCACTAAAAGGTAAGATATTAATTACTCTCGTATAGTGCTCTTGGCAGTATAAGTTGGTATAAATTTCCTAAAAAGAAATTTTGGTAATGTAAATCAAAATTTTTCCCAGTTTGCTTCTAGATTTTTTTCTAATAAAAAGATCAATATAGGGCGCCTGGGTGGCTCAGTTGGTTAAGCGACTGCCTTCGGCTCAGGTCATGATCCTGGAGTCCTGGGATCGAGCCCCCGCATCGGGCTCCCTGCTCAGCGGGAAGTCTGCTTCTCCCTCTGACCCTCTCCCCTCTTATGCTGTTTCTCTCTCTCTCAAATAAATAAATAAATAAAATCTTTAAAAAAAATCAACATAGGACAAAGATTTATAGGCAAATATGTAAAATTTATGTTCTTATTCTTTACCTATAAATAAAAATACATAATTATAATAAACTATAATATATATTATATACTATGTTCTATAATATATACTATATACCATAAGAGTATAATATACTGTATATAGCATAATACAATAGTATAATATATAAAAACATATATGGAAGTACTTCCATATCTATTTCATATATATGGAAGGAAATGTGCAGAATATTTATATAAATTGCTCCTGGATTATGGAATTTTGGGTAATAATTTTTTCCCTGCTATTTATTTTTCTGTTTTTTAAGTTACCTATAAAAACTAATATTACTTTATAATTAAAAAAATAATTAACCATTATATTTAAGCTTTAAAGTGTCTCCTGGCTTCTTCATATAAAACTTACAAGAAGACCAATTTTTTGTTTATTTGGTTTCATCATTGCTATTTTCTAAATTATAACCAAAGTCATATAAACACATGGACTATACATCTCTCAACCCAAAGAGATGCCTCACTAGAGAATGTTGTGAATGTTGTGAAGTGATTCCTGAGATGGAACATAAGTTATGCAGCTGTTTTTTAAATTTTGACCAGGTCATCTGGAATCACCTAGTCATTGAATTTAAGCTTGTTAGGGCAAGCAGTGCTGGTCAGTCAGGGTAAGAGAATAGGTTTTAGCATTCAACAAATATGATTCAAACTCCTAGCTTTATCATTTGCCAGCTATGCATCCTGGAGGAAGTAATTTCAGGTCTCTGTAAGTAATTTCAGGTCTCATCATCTGTAAGCAGGGCATAATGCTGCTTATTGTAGAATGTTGTACATACATGAAGTGAGAGAGGATATGTTGAGTAATTCTTACAATTCCAGCCAATTTTGTGAAATGTTTTAAGTGATCAAAAGTGATAGCTACCTTATTATCACACTATGGAATTTTTTTTTCTTGAAAATTCATTGATTCTGACTTGAATACAAACTGAAGAAAAGAAAGTATGAAGAGGATACCAAATCACAGAATTCTTATAATGTGTTGGTCTAATTTTTATCATTTTATGGGTGGATGACAATAGTTTACTTTATCCAAAGTAGAGGAAAACAATAGTCTCTATCTAGTAGCTTTGAGAAAATTAGATTATCACTACTGCAAATTATTACATTTACAGTATTAAATTATGGAAAACAATTATACTAAAAATGTTCATATGTGTGTGTATAAACACAAGCACTTTTTAACTCGCATTGGATGTTGCCCTTTGCTGTCAGATTGTAGAAGAAAGCTATATTCATGCACTGATGTGTAACAGAAAATCTTTTTGCACACACAAAAATGTAGGTTTCCAGTACTCTGTGTCCAATGAATGAACTGAGATGAAGAAGTGCTTATGCTGAGGATCCGGAAAGCCGACCCAAACTTTCACTCATGGCAAGTTACCCAGTATTCTGACAAGCACAGTGCCACCTGGAAATGTATTTTGCCATATGCGGGACTCAAATCTGTGATTACCCCCTTCATAATAACTTAGCAAAACTGCAAACCAATTCTGTCATGGTTTTATTCTTTTTTCATTTTAAACTACAATATGACTAATCAGAAGCACAGTCTTGTAATTCCATATGAATGATATGTCTGTTTTACAAACATATTAATTGGGAAACTACATACTAACAATATTGTATTTTCTCAATCCTTGTGCTAGGCGCTTGAGCCTTTTTAGTCTGGAAAGTGATTAAAATTGAAAGATAACCTAATAAGCAATTTCACAGAGTCCCTGAGATGGAGATTAGCAAGGCAGTTTTCTTCAATTAAATCTGAAGGCTAGTGAAATGAAAGGGCACTTGATTCATTCATTTCCATCTACCCTCTGACTATGACATGAGCAAATAAATTCTCTGTCAACAAATAGAGTGTACATATAACAGTTACTTTATTTATAATGTTAAATTGTGAAAAGCAATTATTTTTTCATAACCCTTCTGGAAATAGATGATAGTTCAGCTCAGATTTCTACCTTATTTTCAAAGTAGCTCTTTGTATAATGTATTACATAATGTATATTAATGTTTTTCCATGAAAATTTTTCTACACCAATATAATAACACAACTGCTGCTTTATTCATTTCTTCTTCATGGTTTGGGTTTTAAGATACAGTCTATGTTAAATTAATCAGATGGGTTAGTGTTTTCTCCTGTAATACCACAGATTTTAGTCAGATATTCAAAACAGTTTTTTGTTGTTAATTGTTGTAATTCTTGAAATGTAACAATCTATTGAAAAGGAAACATAATTGGACCGAGAATCAGGAGATATGGGCTTGAGTCCAGGCTCATTTCTTGTCTATGTAAATCTTGACTAAACCACTGGGTTCTCTGGGTTCTGCATATTTTCACTTATTAAATGTGGGAAAATTATTTTTCAGTTGTTTTCTTTTCTCCCCTAACTCTAAATTTAATATTTTTACAAAGTGTGTGATTAAATCAGTTATGCTGGAAACCTAATATATGGTGATTCCATTGTCTTAGGAAACACAACACAGGTCACTTCCTGGGTCCAATTAGTATCCTCTGGGGTTAGATCCCATATAGAATCTGTATTCAGGAGGTTTCCCCTTCTCTGTATTATATTCAGGTACAGTTGTCTGCAGGTAAAGCGATGTCTTGTGTCACTTTATTAAATTGTTTTTGTTGTTGTTTCTGAGGGTCTTTTTCTTTGGGTTAATAAAGATTTAATTTTGTTATGTAATATTATACGGAAATTTGAGAACTGGAAAAGATGAAATGAGAAGCGAGAAGTTTTCACTTGCTTCCCTTATTATGGAACATATGACAGCAAAAATAAAGGAATCAGAGAAACATGATTCATATGTCTATCCTCCAGTTTCTGCTTCTTTTGGAAATCAGGAAAACTTACTCATCGTTAAGTTTTGACCTCCCTTAGGAAAATAAGTTATTTTTACTTTGTTTTTAAAAATTCCCTTTAAGTCTACTACAAACATAATGTAATTGCCTACAGATTTTTAAATAAAAGCTACAAAAATATTCCTGCCTTCTTAACTCAATTTTATTTGGGTAGGAATCAACTTATACAAAAAGTCTCCCGCAGCCAAGCTGTGCACTTTGGGGAAAGGAGTAACAGAATATACAGCGGTAGTGTAGACATTTGAATGCTGATTCTAAGCCTGAGATTAGCCTTGGGCACTGATTCTTTGTTGGTAAAATTTGTATACAAGTTTTATAATAATGTTTTTACAAAAGTAAAATAATACAAGTTACATCATGTTTTAAAATGTTATGTAAGCCATGAAATAACTTGCAAATGAAAGATACTGTTTTAACAAATTTAAAATACAGTTCGGGCCTTGTCTACAAAAGCCATATGTGACCAAATAGCTGGCTGATATAACACATATCTTCTGGTTTGCGTATCTCCAGAAATAGAACAGGAAAGAAATTTATGAGGTCATGCTCATGTTTCTTTTTTTTTTTTAAGATTTTATTTAGGGGCACCTGGGTGGCTCAGTCAGTTAAGGGTCTGTTTTCGGCTCAGGTCATGATCCCAGGGTCCTGGGATCCAACCCCACATTGGGCTCCCTGCTCAGTGGAGAGTCTGCTTCTCCCTCTTCTTCTGCCCCTCTCCCTGCTCATGCTCTCTCTCTCTCTCTGAAATAAATAAATGAAATCTTAAAAGATTTTATTTATTTAATTGAGAGAGAACGAGAGAGAGAGCACAAGTTGGGGGGATCATGACCTGAGCCGAAGACAGACGCTTAACCTACTGAGCCACCCAGGTGTCCCTCATGTTGCCTGTCATATCATATTGAACTAATCTTTTGGCCTGTGATGAAAATCCATTTCCTAAATAATTATGGTCATGTTTTACACTAATGTTATTAGCAAAAATTTTAAATGCAAATATAGACTTTAAGTAAAATGATGTTATATTGAGATAACAAATCAAAGAAAATATGAAATGTACAATCATAATGTAAATATAATTTACATAATATAAATATAAAATTATAATATATATAATATATATATATAATTTACATAATATACATATAAAAATGCAAAAAAAATAAAAATAAAAATAAATATACCAAATCTGGAAAGATTTAAAGGCATGGATGGGTGTTAAGAAAATAACTCTTGGTAGCAGAGCATGTTTTGATGTACATAGAATTATAGAATTCGCTAGGGGAGAATCACTTCATGGTTTGTAAGCAACAAGAACCGGCTTAGGCTTTGTTTGTTTGTTTGTTTTCAAGAAGATCAGGATGACCTATGGAAAAAGACTTGTAAAGAAAAGCTAAGCAAAATTCTGGGACAGATAGGTAGTATCAAGGTAAAGAACAGTTGAATCCAGAGGAAATAACAACACCCTAATGTTCAAGAATGATGTACAACCTGCAACGGATGATTAAGCCATCTAATGAGGAGTTTAAGATTGTTGCCCAGGAAATTAGAGTCTTAGCACCTGAAAAATCAGACTATGTAAACTACTATAAATAGGAATTAGTAAAAGGAAGTTCCCCCAACTTTTTTAGCTTTGTGTAATTTGTACTCAATTTTCTTTCAGAGTAAGAACTTATTACTTTGACTAATATGAATTGGCTTGAAGAAGCTGGTGTTCGTTTTTTTTTTTTAAATACGTACACTTTTGCGGTTTATTTGTTCAAATCTGGATACAAAAATGGTTCACACATTCCTTTTGGCTGCTACATCTATTAGGTCTCTAAATCTATAACAGTTCCTTTGCTCACCCCTTCTTTGTGCTGTTTATTTGTTTTTTTTTATTTTATTGTTATGTTAATCACCATACATTACATCATTAGTTTTTGATGTAGTGTTCCATGATTCATTGTTTGCGTATAACACCCAGTGCTCCATGCAGAACGTGCCCTCTTTAATACCCATCACCAGGCTAACCCATCCCCCCACCCCCCCTCCCCTCTAGAACCCTCAGTTTGTTTCTCAGAGTCCATAGTCTCTCATGGTTCATCTCCCCCTCCAATTTCCCCCCCTTCATTTTTCCCTTCTTACTATCTTCTTCTTCTTCTTCTTTTTTTTTTTTTAACATATAATGTATTATTTGTTTCAGAGGTACAGGTCTGTGATTCATCAGTCTTACACAATTCACAGCGCTCACCATAGCACATATCCTCCCCAATGTCTATCACCCAGCCACCCCATCCCTCCCACCCCCACCACTCCAGCAACCCTCAGTTTGTTTCCTGAGATTAAGAATTCCTCATATCAGTGAGATCATATGATACATGTCTTTCTCTGATTGACTTATTTCGCTTAGCATAATACCCTCTAGTTCCATCCACGTCATTGCAAATGGCAAGATTTCATTTTTTTGATGGTTGCATAATATTCCATTGTATATGTATACACCACATCTTCTTTATCCATTCATCTGTTGATGGACATGTTGGCTCTTTCCGTAGTTTGGCTATTGTGGACATTGTTGCTATAAACATTGGGGTGCATGTGCCCCTTTGGATCACTACATCTGTATCTTTGGGGTAAATACCCAGTAGTGCAATTGCTGGGTCATAGGGTAGCACTATTTTCAACTTTCTGAGGAACCTCCATACTGTTTTCCAGAGTGGCTGCACCAGAAGCTGGTGTCTTCTTAAATAGAAAACAAGAAAGAAGTAGAGTCTGAAGGCTTTGCTTTTTAGATGAGAACTTTTCTGAATCCCTGTCTCCTTCTTTTAGTGCTAGTAACACCATTGAGAGTACTAAGGGATCATCTTTTCAGGTGTTGGTGTGCATCGATATAATATCATCATCATTACAGTTCCAGTTTCACAGCTGGGGAGTTAAACTACATAGCAAAGATATAATCTACAGTATCTCAACTTGATTTTATAAACTGGCAAACAGTTTTGCAGTGATCCCCACCACCTTTTTGAAAGCTTTTTTTTTTTTTTTTTCTGTTGTTACTTGTTTTCCTTTATACTTAACATATCAAATTTCCTCTGCTTCTTTTATTATTTTACTGAAGCTTTCAAAAACGTTTTCCCCACAAAATTCCCTAAATTCTGGAGCTTTTAATGGGTCATAGATTAATCAAATAGAACTAGCAGAAAATAGCAGTCATCTTAAAACCTGTTTTTTTCTTCATAAATCAGTGCTAATTATTTAAGTCCATTGAGGCTGCAAAATGTTAATCCCTGCATAATAAAAGGAAGTGTTTGATATTTATCAAGGTTTTAAAATACTAATGCCTAATTTTAAAATCTGATGTAAGATTTTATATTTTACTGGCTATAATGTCTTATAAAGCCAAGTTTCAGTTCCAACTAATTCCAAAATTGTTATGCGGTTGAATGTTCATGATGACCTTGTAAAATTAACTATGGAAAAAATATCTAGTGAATCGTACAGTATGTACATTATAACTATTCTTTAGAGAATTTACATTTTCCAGCAAGCCCAGGTAACTATTCATGATGGAAGAAAGGATTATTTTAGGTATCTATCTTTTTAATTTATGTCTTGAATTAATATATGCCAAGAGATAGAACTAATTGAAACTATTTCATTGTTTTGAGAGGAAATAAAAGAGTTGATAAAATATTGTTCTAGAAGCAGTTGTAAGTATTTCCATCTGTATTGTGCTTAGAACCAAATATATCGAATCTTGTTGTACCAAGGTTTGTGTACTTTCACTGTCTTACTGCTAAATGTTTAGAATGTCCTTTGTGTGCAATTTTTATTCTGAGTCCTTAATTTTCTGTTTGCCATGAGGCCAACAAATGATCTAATTTGGACACAGCAATTAGTGCTTCCCTTTTTTCAATAATCTAGTATGTCAGGATAGTTTTTTTTTTTTTTTCCAAATACATTAATCTGTACTTTTCTGAATATTCTCTGTTTCTCTCTCAAGCTGGAAGTTCTGCTTTGACTCCCCTTGCCTTCACTGCAGCATGTTGGAAATCAAGTGTTATTTGAGGTCATTGCACTTCCTTTCTTTGTAGAGGGTTTAATGATTATGCTCAGTGTCTAGGACAATAAACACCAAGCAAACACAGGTGTACAGCTCTGTGTGTGGTACAATTCTAAGTGCATTGCATGCTTTATTACTTTTGTTTCGATCAGCCTTATAAGTTAGGTCAGCACCAGTATTAACTCCTTTTAAAAATGCCAAAATTAAGGTTAAATAACTTGCACAAAGGCACAAATAAGTAAGTGGCTGAGCCAGGGTTTGGACTCAAGCAGTATTTCCAGTCCCTTGGCCATAACAACTATACTTTCTATAATATGTTATATTATTTATGGGAGCCAAGATAGAAAGGCAAAGATGGAAGATGAAGCTGTTTATAAGACTTTAAACTGTATAGCTGTGAGGTTAAACTAGGGTGACAAGACCCTCAATACAGGGGCATCAAACTCAACAAAAATTCTAGTACTCCCATTTATCATGGAGGCAGCATGTAGCCACTGGGGATCTACCTACTGACCACAGGGCCTCTCAAATTTGTGAATTTCCAAGGTAGGAAAATGGAGGATAGAAAAGATTAAGGTTTACTTGAATATAAGAAATGGATAGAATTTACAGAGGAATAGGAGAGGCAGGATTGTACTTCATGAGAACAAATGAAGACATGACTCTCATCATTTGCATCCTTCTCAACAAAGACAAGTTTCATTTTAGACTTATAAAAATTGTTGTATTTCTATAACATCCATATACAGATGTCAAACAGAGAGCTGAAAATTTTCCCAACCTTAGGGAATATGTTGGGAATGGCACTGTGGTTTGGGGTGTCTTTTCCACACAGATGAAGTTTCCTTATAAAATCTTATAGTGCATACGATATTCAGTAAGTGAAAATTCAAGCCTTTCTATTATTACCCTCTTGAAAAGCTATATGAAATATGGAAAGGTGGGTATAAAAATTCTCATAAATTGCAGATATTTTTCTATTTAGCAAAGTCAAAGTGATTAATTGAATATCTATAAAAGTTAACCAGCAATGCTAGAAATGTGGCTAGCTATATAACTTCTTCATGTTTTATATAAATGAAATCATATACACTAAAATAATGTATATGTAAGGATACTCATCCAAATGTTAACATGGATTAACTTTAGGTTATAAGAGTGGGAAAATGTGGGAAGAGAGTTTTCAGTTTATTTTGTATACCTCTATACTGTTTGAATTTTTAAAAAATGAAGGGTGTATTACTTTATTTAAAGAGCTTAAAACCAGGGGCGCCTGGGTGCCTCAGTCAGTTAAGTGTCTGACTCTTGATTTCAGTTTAGGTCATGATCTCAGGGTTCTGGGATCAAACCCCACACTGGGCTCTATGCTCATCAGGGAGTCTGCTTCTCTCCCTCTCCCACTGCCCCTGCCCTTGCTTGCAAGCACCTCCCCATGCACTCTCTCTCAAATAAATAAATTAATTAAAAAATGTAAAACCAAAGTAGATTTTGCGAAAAGTTGTAGTTAATTTTATCTGGAACATTGGTAACCTAGATTTAAAATGCTGAATCCTAATTCTTCCTCACTACCTTTGCCCCCAATTTCCATCTTCTTAATTGGAATTTGGCAAGATAGACCCCAAGAATCTGCATTTTAACAAGCTTCCTCTATACTTTTTATGTGCAGTAGATTAGAAAATCATTATTTTAGAGGGTAGTTTTAGTAAAGATCTAGGGGCAAAAGCAATTGGCAGTAGGAGAAGGAGTGATGAAAAGATGCAAGTATTGAGGAAGAAAGTAAAGAGTTATGGAGAAATTTTGAAGGAAAGAGGAAAGAGGCACTTGCTATTATGCTGGTAACTGTACATTGCATTCAGGAATCTTTCATTATTAAGAAAACAAAAATCTCTTAGAGAATCTGTCTTTTAACTCTTGGTACAAAGGATTTTTGTTTTAACTCTGACTGCGTAATTGGTGGAAATCAGTCTAATGTAATAAGTCAAAGGAGTAGTAGTTTGAGTTACACTGCAATATAAGTACGAGGATACATTTTTTTTTAGTTTTATTTTTAATTTATTTTTTTATTAACATATAATGTATTATTTGTTTCAGGGGTACAGGTCTGTGATTCATCAGTCTTACACAATTCACAGCGCTCACCATAGCACATACCCTCCCCAATGTCCATCACCCAGCCACCCTATCCCTCCCACCCCCCTCCACTCCAGCAACCCTCAGTTTGTTTCCTGAGATTAAGAGTCTCTTACGGTTTGTCTCCCTCTCCAGTTTCATCTTGTTTCATTTTTCCCTCCCTTCCCTTGTGCTCCGCTGTCTTATTTCTCAAATTCTTCATATCAGTGAGATCATATGATACTTGTCTTTCTCTGATTGACTTATTTCGCTTAGCATAATACCCTCTAGTTCCATCCACGCTGTTTTCTTTTATCTGTCTTTATTTCATTTCTCCAATAGACAAACACATTTTTACATTGTCCACCCTCCCTATAGTATCTTTGTACCTTTTTCCACAAGTGGTGATATATATATTTTATCCCTACTAATTTAGCAGACCTGATATTTTTTGCTGTTTTCAGTATATGGAGGAATTCACTACCTTTAATAAATCGGAGCTCAGCTGATTCCTGTTGGACAGAAGGCATTCGTGTTTACAGCCTTAAAGGGGATGTGCAAACATCTGCGTTTGATGAATAACTCCATGTGTATTGTAGTTCCTGCCACAGAAAGTGTTCAGAAGTTCGAAGAGCTAGTGATAAATAATTAATGAGCACAGAAGCAATATTCTCACTTTATTGCCAGACTTAGAGGAAACACATAGTACAAGCTGTAAACGAGGCTTTCCTTTTCCTTTTGTCTTCTCTTTGACTAGTCATTTAGTTGATTGCAGTCTCACCATTCAGAAGGCCTCCAGGCTTATAACATATCTTCATTTTATCTTCTTTTTAATTCATTTTGTCGAATGAATATCATGAATATTGAAAGCTTCTGTCCTTCAAATGCCACTGAGACATGACTTCTAGAGGCAAGAACTTAACTTGGATGTGGTGGGTATGAACACATCTCCTTTTTATTTTTTACTTAATTTTCCCCTGATTTTTAAAGTTTTTTTTTTTATGGCATTAAAGAAATGGAAAATTGAAAGATTATATAGCAATTAATGGAATAATTCTGTGTCATTTCTATATAAATCTTAGAACAAGAAGTATGAATATACAGTAACTTTAATTCTGGCAAAACAGTAGTCCCACAAGTTGGCTCTAATTTGGAATTCTTATAAGAGTATAATACCTGAAATTTAATATGGGCCTTTATGGATACAGTGACACAAGCATTGATGAAGAGCTCATTTATTATAAAATAAACTCTGCCAAGGGACTCCATATATAACAAAATAAGTACATAGAACCAACAAAAAGAATTCCTCTAATGACCTTTTATAAGATACTATTAATTAAAATGAAATTTGATATGAATTATATTTAAAAACTTGTACTGTTATAAAATCTGAACTCAACATGTCCCCCCAAAATGAGAGCCATTGAGACAATAAAAAATGTGGATCAGGAAAGTAGAGCATATATATTTTTATGCTGGGCACAGTACATTAAAATTTCTCAGTTAACCTTCCTAATAACCTATATAATAGACATCATGTCCGTTTTATAAATAAAGACAGTGAGGATAGAGAATTATATACTTTTTTCTGGTTCTCATGACCCATGAGTGCCATAAGCAAGACTAATATCTTGGATTGTTTTCCTCTAAAGTCCATATTCATTCCATTGTGCTACCTTGTAGAATACCTGATTTCACCTTATGTGATATTAATACTTTACACTTGATGACACAAGGCTATTTCTTGGCATCAAATATTCTAAGACATATTACCATTCTCTGAGTCACAGGAATAAGATAAAAATGTTGTGCATACTATCTTGTTAGTGTTAAAGTTTGGAACATTATTTCCAACCATTTTCATAGTTAGTCCGGTAACTTTAATTCTCCCTTATTTTCTTATGGTTCTCTCTATATCTATCTATCTATCATCTATCTACCTATCTATCTATCTAGCTAGCTAGCTATCATTTATCTATCATCTATCTATCTATCATCTATCTCTATCTTTCTATCTAATCTTCTATCATCTCTCTCTCCCATCCATTTATGTACTTTCCTGTTTTTCTAACCTTTACTGAATTTATAATGACAGTAAGGACCGTATTACTTCTATAACTAGCACAGTGGCATTAAAATTTGTTCAATAGAAAAGAATGTAATCCTTTAGCTATGACAGGATTACTTTGGAAGGCAGATTGATGCCCAAGATTGTTGTAAATCAGTGAAGCAACAAGGGAAATGAGGATTAAAAGGAATTTGCTGGTTCAGTTTTCAATTTAATGATATTTTGCAGTTATAAACAGTGAAATACACACGAAGAAAAAGAGATACCTGGCAGAGGAGAAATCATGATTTTTGTGATTTATTTTTCAGATGAAAGTCATCCTTTAAACAATGGTTTCTGCTGATACTAATTCTCCTCAATAGAGAAGGATTGATTTAGTGATCTATGCTAGTAACAAAGTATATTTTTTACCTCTTCAATCAGCTTCATTCCTTTTTATTTACTTTATTTTTCCTCATGAGTGAAAATGTATGGTGATGTGGAAGGAACAGAAGCCAGGAGTTTGAGATCCAAGTTCTAGTTCTGGCTATTCTAATTAGTAGATCTAAAATTTTGGGTACCTCCTTCAGCCTCAATTATCTAATGTGGGGATTATAATATATAATTTCTCTGTGAAAAAAACTAATTTATTGAAACTCAGTGATATGTCAGGGACAGAGTAACATATGCTATGGGTTTTATGTCATTTACTAATCACAAAAAGTCAGTGATATGTTTTATTCCCATTTCACATTTGATTAAGCTATTTGATTAATGGAAGTAGCAGAATTGATATTCATACATAATTATGATTCCAAGGTCAGTGTTCTTCTTTCACAAGTCATTAGTAAGTTGATTTTTGTTTTGTTACTTATGCTTATACAATTGTGTAAGAATGACTACTTACATTTGAGATAACAGCCTATACTATTGATTTTTATCAAGCTTACCAGCAACTATGAATCCTCATTCTTGGTTTTCCATACTGTAGCCAAACTGTACAACCAAACTGTAGCTTCTAATTTTGTACTTGTCAGTTCATTTTTAGACCCGATATCAGGACTCCATTTTTATCCCAATTTCTTCTTAGGCTTACTCCATCATTTAAACTTGATATGATCATTTTATCCTACCCAAATTGTTTGATGTTTCTTCAGAAATGATGTCTTCCAAATGATTAAGATTTTTGAAGAGGCACTTTTGGACATATAATCAGATATGCTTTACTATTCAGTAATCTTTTTTGATGCAGTATTCCACCAGTTATGAATTCTCTTAACTTTATTCCAAGTCTGAATTTCTCCACTGATGGCCACATAATATTTTGATAGACATTGGTAAAATCCTTAACAAAATCCAGATTATTATCAGGGATGCCAAACTTATAGACATAGTTGGAATTCATAATTGACATACAGTTTTTGGACCTCAAAGATTAAAAAAGAAATCAGTGACTTTAGGAGGGACATGCATTCTCAACTTTCCATTGATCTCTGTACTCCATATTGATTTACTGTTACAGCTTCACCTTTTATGTTTCTGGTGTGGCCCCTAAAAGCATTTGAGTTTGAGATCCCTGGATGATTCCTCTCATCTATCAGGTTTTTATCTATATATTTCTCAGCAATTTATGAACTGATCTAGGGTTTACCAGTTATCTCCACTCCAAGTACACACACACACACACACACACACACACACACACACAGTGTTATTAGAAAATTAATTCTTGAGTTTTCCCCTGGTTAAATATAAATATATCCCTGGTTAAATATCACTAGTCTTGGATCTAACTTCTCTACCTTCCTGAAAGACATGACTCTTCTTTTTAAATCTCTAATCTTCACATTCCACATAATTATGAAAATATTGCAGTAGGTGATAATAACTTTCCATGCATTTTTTTCAGTGTCCTGGGATTCAGTTTCTCCAAACTAGAAAACTTACATTTTATTTAGAACAGCTAGGAGCAGACCTAAAATTCTGCACTCATCTTGGGATTCAATTCCATCTGAATAGTGTTTCCTCAGACTGAAAATGGCAGTATGTCATTATTCCTGAGAAAGAAAAAGGTACAAAATATGAGATTGAAAAGTGGTACTTTGTCATTTAATCACTAGTTACTATTGACCAAAATAACCTTAATGTTCTCAGCCTGACTAAACTTTAGACAGTTTTCTTCTTGACTCTTGGCCCCTGACCTCCCTTTTCTTAGAGTTTTTACCTTAGAAAACTTGCAACTGTAAATTCTTCCTTTGTCCCTTTGAGATGTAAATCTTATCCAAGCTTCTTTCCAGTTTTACAACCCAGGAATATCTTCCTCAAGGACCCGGGGAGCCATCCCTTTGAAATTTAATCATTAAGAAAGATAGTACCCCTATTTTCTAGTCTTAGTGAGGAGAATAAAACACAGATGGCCAAATCACACTGACCAAACTCCCTGCTTAACACTGGTTAGTACTGTTCCACTTGTTCACCCAGCTCTTAAACACTGTCTGCCTTATGTTTCAGAGCTTAATTAAATCTCTCTCCCCTATTGCAACAGTCTTGCAAAAAGTCTTCCTTGTCTGGTACAATTTTCCTTTGGCAACATTAACTTAGCTACAACCCTTTAAAAATAACAAAAAGTTAAAATATATTTTTAAAAATTGTAGTAACATTTATTGTGCACTGTTTGCCAGACTGTGTTTACTTCTCCTATATCTTCACAATAATACAAAGGAAAAGTTCTAATATTAGCCCTGATTTGAAGATCAGCAAACTAGACTCAAGAGTTTGCTTACTTGCTTAAGACAAAGTAGCAAAAGGCAAAGCTAAGATGCCAACCCAGGGAATTAACTCCAGAATTCATGTATTTCACCACTGGGTTAATCTGCCTAGTTTTAAGAAATATTTAACACTCTAGAAGTCTTCAATTCAGCCTTACTTTAAAAAATCTTTTAAAATGTGCCTTTAAAATCTGAGCTGAATGGAGCTCTCAGTTCCTTCCTTAACTACTTCCATTCCAGTGGTGTGACTCTCCTCTCAGAGTCTCAGCCCATGCCCAGCTTTAATCTCAACTTTCATAGTCCATCTTTCTCAGGTTTGAGGTACATTTATAACATTTCCCCTTCCAGCTCTTACTAACTTGAAAATGACATAGTCCCTTTCTCCAAAGGTTAAACTGCATGTGTTCATTTTCTAAATAAAGTAATGAGGCATAAAAGGTAAATTGCAGTAGCAATAGCAACAAGATCAGATTGCTGATAGGGGAAGTTTTTAGTAGTGATATTGATGACACTGTCTGTGGAATTTATTCTTTGTTGGAAATGACAAAGAGAATAGCCTCCTAGCAATCCATTCGACCATCTCAAATACATAGCATGTAAGCTGATCATCACCCACCCTTGGGCATTCAAGGAACATTAGATTGTTATTTTTTGCTTTGTTACCTTGTTTAACTTTTATTTTTTTAGTAACAATGTTTTTTTCCCCAAATGTCTCCTAATATTAAGCATGACACAAGTTTATAAATTAATTTATTCATATTTTGATCTGTGTGCTATTCACTTAAAATGCTTTATATGATGTTGTTTTGTTTTATTAATAATTTGAGGAAATGCTGGATGTTTTTCTTTATTCTTCAAAATATAACTCTCAATTGGAATAAGGATACTTTGTATTTCAGCTGGATTTGTAACCTGCAGTTAAATATTTTGGTGACTTTTGGCAAATAGTCAGTTAAAAAAACAGGTGTATGTCTGTGTTCATGTGCACGAGAGCGTGTGCAAACCCACACATACACACACACTTTCCTGTATACGGTCTAAGATCTGCCTGACAGCCTGTCCCTACCAGAGAGCTACGCTGATCTTGCTAACATATGCGGTCCCATGTTCAATCTTTTGATGCCTTTCAAGAAATCTCAGTGCAAAATAATTGAGAAAGTAGAAAAAATGAAAAATTAAATGGCTTTTGTTAGGAAAACTTTAACACAACTGTAAGTTAAAATCTAATTTGGAAGGGAAGTGTGAAGTCTCAATTGAAGACAGGAAACTTCCTTCTCTCTGAAAATGCAAGGTACATTTTCTACTGTGGAATTTAATAAGCTGATATGAATCAGTATCTTAGCATTCTGCCTAGAAGTGAAAAGCAAAATTATCTTTCTGGCCAGAATGGTGACACATAATTACTCATTCTCAAAAGAAATCATTAACACTACAATCCTGGAGTCCTGGGATCGAGTCCCACATCGGGCTCCCTGCTCAGTGGGGAGTCTGCTTCTCCCTCTGACCCTCCCCCCTCTCATGCTCTCTCTATCTCATTCTCTCTCTCAAATAAATAAACAAAATCTTTAAGGGCGCCTGGGTGGCTCAGTTGGTTAAGCGACTGCCTTCGGCTCGGGTCATGATCCTGGAGTCCCGGGATCGAGTCCCGCATCGGGCTCCCTGCTCTGCGGGGAGTCTGCTCCTCCCTCTGACCCTCCCCCCTCTCATGTGCTCTCTCTCTCATTCTCTCTCTCTCAAATAAATAAATAAAATCTTAAAAAAAAAAAAAAAGAAATCATTAACACTACAGCATTTTCAAATGCACATTTGCCTAGACATGATATCTATCTTGGAGAGTATTATTTAATGAAGAATATTCTGTCATCCTTTGGAATATAACTGAATGTGCAAGTAACCAGAAACCAAGCTCTGAGTAGAGGGTCAGTACATTTACTTATGACGATGTCATATATGATATGATATATAGAAGGTCACTGAATAAAAAGGTACAGTAACCCAGCCCAAATATTCCTCATTTAAAAAAATTTATTCAAGTTGCCAATTTCATGCTTTTTATGAATATTTTCATTGACTTGGCTTATAATATGGGCAATGTCATGCCTTCTGTATACACATGCAAAAATAAAAGAGAAAGAAAAAAAGAAAAAAAAACAGAAAGGAAAGAAAAAATTCTCATTGACCTACATGGAAAATATTTGAAGATGAAGATATGTGGATATAAACAAATCCAGGATATAGAGGTGATATTTTGAATTCTATACTAACCAAAGATATGGACTTTTCTACAATTAGAAGAGAGAAAATTCATCATTATGTGACTATGTTCATGCTTTGCAAATCTGCTTGCTCATTTTAGCCATCTCTGCATCATTCCTAACTAGAGACAAGAGGTTTCAACAAGATGTTTCAGACCATAGACTATGAGTGTATCCTTACTTGAAATACCATCTTATTCTGAAACTACTGATATTTTAATATTAATTAAGCAGAAATCCACTATGATAAATCAGATATCTTGATTATTCAAGTTGCAGTGAACTGCGGTAACCTATCATTATATTATAACTTCTGTTCTGAGGACAGAGGTCACAAATACTTGATTAAATTTTAAAGCTTATCCCACATATATTTATTTGTAATTCACCATAAGAAATCTAGTCTTTGCCATGGATACTATAATCCTCATTAATGTATAGATGCATGAAAAATGGATGGAGGCTTACAAAAAGTCTCTTATAAGACAAATGTACCATTTAAAAAAAAACTTAGAAGTTAAGTTACAGCATTTAGAAAATGAGTAAGATTAAGAAAGCAAGGCATTGTGTTGAGCAACTGATTTATACCTGCTTTGAGAAGGATTTCATATCTTGCTCCAAGTTTCTATGTTATTAATTTGTATTAATGTTAATATTAAATGTTTCATAAATATTCTTGTTTAGTTTTTGTGTGTGTATATATGTGGGCTTACTATTTTTTCTTTTAACCTTTATGTTATTACTTTACATTAATAGCATTTTCTGGTCAATTGGGAAAAGCCTAATATCCACAGGTTTTTGAGTAATCCAAGGGATTATCATTGTGCTTCACCTGCAGAAATCCCACAAATGCTCACTCCTGCGTCATAAGAGACAATTTTGGCAGGAGTGATGGATGGGGTAAGGAGGAGAAATAGAGTGAAAACTTGGAAACCATTGATACAGGACCATATACAGAGCTTATTTTAGAGCAGTAATTTGGAATCAAACTGTTGAAATGGGTTCAAAATTCATAGCTCAAGTAATTATTATAGAGGACTTTGCAAGGGAGCCTTTTGGTTTTCTCTTCCTAAGGAGGTTTTTATTGCCTTTGGTCCACAGTTGACATTTCACATTATCTCTTGGTCCCAGGACTCCTGGATGGGGGCCAGTCCCCAGGGAGGACCTCCGGGTGGGGATCCTTGTGCAGTACTTGGCAGAGGAATGGGGACATATACGGGAAAGGGGGTGGCTTTGCCTCAACCACTTAGAACTCTGTTGTCCTATCTGGGCCTCAGTTTCTCCACTAGGCCCTTGAAGGGGGTGGTCTGAGAGTGCTGGCAAAATCCAGTTCCTCCCAAGACCTAAAATATTTCTGGACTGTGGCCTGGCCCTCTCGCAGGGGACCTACTTCCTTCCCAGCATCCCCTTCTAGCATCCACCTACCACTCTCCTGCAAAGAATTATTTTTCTTTCATTAAAACTTCCTGAAACTTCTGTGGGTACAGAAACCACAAACTGATCGGCAGAGAAAATGGAAGAGAGGGAGAAGCAACCAGAAACCATTTGGGGCCCGTTCCCTCCCTGCCCAGGTTTCTTCCCCCAAACCCCCACGGCTCAGCCCTAATCCTGCTGGGAAATTTGCTGCCTGGATGTGCCCTGGCGGGTACCCCCGCGCCACACGCTTCTGCATGTGCCTTTATCCCTTCCTCACAGACCCTCAACTGGCACCACTCAGACAAGGAGAAAAGGAGAAAAACAAGACAAAAACAGAACCCAAAAAGCACACAGGGTGAAGTGGGGAGACACCCGGCTCAGGCGCCTCAGTAGTGTGCCTCCTCATGGTGGTAGGGGGTGCACTCTGGGGCCTTCCCCAGGCCTGGGCAGCCACCTGCAGCCGCTGAAGCCCCGTCTGCCACTGGGCCTTGAGGGCAGTACTTGGGGTCATATATCTGCCGGCCCGAGCCAAAGACCTGGCCACTGTGGTTGGCTCCCTGTGTGTAGCCCATCTGCAGGGACACGAGGAGTTGTCACACTTGTCAGTCCCCAGCTTGGTATCGTAGATGTGCCGTCATGCCCATCTGCCTGGCACTCTTGTTCGTGACTACATGGAGGCCGATGTTTGAGTGGTCCATGGGTGGCAGGACATGGTTCTTGGGGTCGTATAGACGCCTTCTTGTGCCATAAGTCGTCATGCTCAACTGGCTGGCACATGTGTTGGTGCCCATCTGGAGCCCAGTGACGCACTGGCCCGCCTGCATGGTGGCATCATCGAAGTTGTGTTCTTGCTTCTGTATTTGACGTCGATCTTCAAGCCACGCTGCAGCCCCTTTGTCTTTGGTCTTCGTGGTCAGGGCAAGAAAAGACACCTGCACCTGTGTTATGTTCCCGCTCTCAAACAGGTCCATGAGGTTCATGCTGTAGTTGACCATGGCCTTGATGAAGGTGGACAGGTTTTCCAGCTGATGCCAGTTCTGCATGGAGCGGTTGATCTTGGGGACTGAGCCCAGCTGCAGCTTACTCATGAGTGTGCACAAGATAATTCTATCTTTCAGAACCTTCTGGAAGTCGGGCCTGATACTGAGGCCTGTGAGTCCCTCTACCCAGCTTCGGAGCTCCACCTCCTTCTGAGGATCATATTTGGACAGGAGCCAGTTCTTGACCTCCACCAAGAGCCCATTTGGAGGGCCCCTTGTTAACTGCTCGAGTTCATGGCTGGCAGGCTGTAAGGGAGACTTTTAAAAATCTGATTCTTAGTCAAATTGGGTTGATAATATGATAATGGTTTTGACTAACAGAAAATAATTTAAGCAAAGGCCCCATATATACCTAAAAGTAGAACATGCTCAGGAAAACTTATTTACAAGTATTTTATCTTCCACTTAATCATTCATTAAGTTTTATTCATTGTTTAAAATATGCTGACACTCTACTAAGCATGCTAACTGCACTCATTAATTTAATTTTTACACCAACCCTATGAGGTCTGGATTGGTGTTAAACCCATTTCAAGATGGACAACTGGAGCACAGAAAAATAACTTTCCAAAGACAGTTAGAAAGTGATGGACCCAAAATACAAACCCATTTACTTTTACTCCAGAACACATTCTTAACTGATCTGCTAAATGGTAGCAGATTTCAAATTAAATTCCTATGTTTGAAAAAAACATTTTCTTCTTTCACTGATCCACAAACTACTTAGAATATTAAACCATGTATTAAAATGAGCATAGTAAGAGTATTTTATAAAATGATTCCTGTCTAAAGATACTTATGCAAGATACTTATGCAATCATTAAAAAGTAAAAACATTTTTTTAGATTAAAAAAATTGGTAGGATTTTAATAGACAGGTATTGATACAATACTTAAGAAAAGACAAAGTCAAGAGCACAGGAGAAGAAAATTCATACTATACTTGGGGAATAATAAGATGTTCTATTTTTCTGGAGAGTGTAGTACACAAAGTATTCATAAGGGACAGAGCTCTTAAAGGGGTTTGGGTCCAAATCATGAAGACCTTGGAAGCAAGTTTAAGAAAATGGGACTTGGATCTTTTGAGAACCGGAGATATTTATGCTTTTGATTAAGACAGAGACTTAATCCTAGATTAAACGTGTGATTTGTGAATATTATTTGGTAGCATCTTATAGTATAAATTGTCATGAGAAAGATTCAGTTCAGAAATTAGCATAGTTCAAAACCAAATTCTTTATTGTGAAATAAAAATATATAAATAATAACAGAAATTAAAAGTCAGGGTTCTGAAAGTAAAAATTTGGTTGTATAGAACTTTCCATTTCTAAACATTCAAGTTATTAAAAAAAACAAATCTTAGAATCTTTGATTAAATTGAGGATGGGTATTATTGACTAGATCCTCAGAACATTTACTAATTTTTATGAATGTCTTGTATTTCTAGGATCTTTTCATATTCATGGAAAGCACATTAAGAGTAATATCCCTCTTAATCTACGTTGATTTAATCAGTAAGAAAGAACTTTTTAATATGATTAAGGTATTGCCTAATTTCAAATATATTTTTTCATCACCAAGAGATACCTTAGGTCATTATTAATAACCTTATTCATAATTAATATCTAAATTTAAGCAACTTGGTGAAATAGTCCAGAGCAAAAGCTCCATTATATTGTGTACATTTTACTTTTAATAATAAAATTAAAATTATTTTGAATATACTTTTTTGTGAAACATGTAGAGATTCACGGCTTCTTTTAATTGTTCTCATTCTTGAAATTATTTATTTCTTAGGAGACAGAGTTTTGTGGGTTTTATAATTTCATCCAGTACTTAGTATAAGGGCACTGGAGATAGTAATTGCAAACCCTGTATATAATAATATTCCTAAATTCTGCAAGAGGTAGCCAGGAGAGTTTTTACTGTCCCATCACCACCTTCCAAAATTTGAAGTCCACAAAAACTGGGTTTCCCAAATACATGACTAAGGGCTCTTCTTAGAAGATAGGGTTGAACAAAGGCTGTCTTGGAAAGTTGCGTCTTGAGTTCCAACATAGGAATTTGCACTATTGGATGTAGGTTTTTGTGTCTGTAATTCAATCTCTCCTCTGCACTCCCCAAACACTCCGTGCTATTCATTTTCACACTAGACCAGATCTTTCTGTCCACTTGTCTCTAAAGCAATTGTGAACACCTTGAGGGAGTTTCTTCTTCTTCTTTTTTTTTTTTAAAGATTTTATTTTTTTATTGGACAGAGAGAGACATAGCAAGAGAGGGAACACAAGCAGGGGGAGAAGGAGGGGAAAAGCAGGCTTCCCCGCGGAGCAGGGAGCCCGATGTGGGGCGCAATCCCAGGAGCCTGGGATCACGACCTGAGCCGAAGGCAGACGCTTAATGACTGAGCCACCCAGGCGCCCCGAGGGAGTTTCTTCTAATTGCAGTATTTCAGAGGCAAAAAATTGTACCTGGAACTCAATAAATGTATACTGAGTGGATGAATGAAGGGATTGCCTGGTTGAAAAACGAGTACGGATGGGAAAAGTAGGGTGAGAAAGCTAGAAGTAATGCATTTTTCAATACACCTTGGTTTCACCAGGATTCACAGAAAAGCCAGAGACAACTTTATCAGTTAGTGAAGAATTTTATTACTGAAACAATATTTCTTTTGTCTTACGCCACTGCTTCATTGAATTTTTCTACAAAATCTGTGTTGCAGCTGCGTTGCCTCTGGCTAGAGTCAAGTGGTAAAGAGAGGCCGTAAAGAGCTCCTCCGCTTGCCTTTTCAGTTGCTACTTGAGCCCTCACTCTTTTTTTTTTTTAAGATTTTATTTATTTATTTGACAGAGAGAGACACAGTGAGAGAGGGAACACAGCAGGGGGAGAGGGAGAGAGAGAAGTAGGCTTCCTGCGGAGCAGGGAGCCCGATGCGGGGCTCGATCCCAGGACCCTGGGATCATGACCTGAGCTGAAGGCAGACGCTTAACGACTGAGCCACCCAGGAGCCCCGAGCCCTCACTCTTGACTGAGAACCCCACAATTTGCCAGGCCCTCTGTGCGCTCAAAGTCCTCAGGGTTCTTTCTCTAACACTATTTCAGTTTCCCAAGGCTATAAATATTATAGGTATGAAGACAGTGCCAGGGGATTATGTGGAATTTGTTAACATAGGAGTTTATTTCCGGTTAAGTTTCTGGGAAAATTTGGACACCACCTGCCCAAGTGAAGTACTCGAGTGAGGTTCTAGTCTCAAATCCTAGTGCAGAGCCCTTGTCAGCGAAGATTGACTAAAGAGGAATGCCTTTTGTCTTTGCTAGAGGCAGGAGGACCTGCACACCAGAGAGCTTTCCTTAAACAGACCTGGCTTCATTTTAGATGGTAGGCATTTCCAGGACTATAACAAGAGATCTTGTGTCCAATAGGAAGGAATGACAAAGGGGAAATTTATGGCTGGAATTTCCCCCCACCCCCGATTGAATTCCTGTACTTCTTGGACTACTTTAGGAAGGAAAATTTAAGAGGAGGGTTAAAACAGATATTTGTTTAGGCTTACCTGGGTACAGTGAAAGTTCTGCCCAATATCTCTTCCTGAGTATGAGGTTGAAGAGCCTTGAATATACTTCACCAAGAACTCTAAGATAATCTTATGTGGACTGTAGAACAATTATAGCTTTATGGACTGTAGAACAATTATAGTTAGGTTAAAAAGGGACACAGTCTTGGAGATAAAGCCTCTTTAGAATAAGAAATTTACAGAAGCCTAACAATATATGACTAGTCTGTTACAACAAGTCAGAAGGGGAATGTGCATTATGGCTAAGTGGAAGTTTCACAATAAAAGGAAAATAAAAATACTCAAAAAAAAAGTTTATCTTATGAGACAATGAAATACAACCTATGGAAATTTTGTTCATTTTGATGGTTGAAGAATTACAAAGATGTATAATATACTCCTGCTGTGAAAAGAAAAATTGAGGGTTAAATTAGATAAAAGATGATGTATGTAAAGTTGTTTTATAAGTGTAAATTTATAATAGTTCCTAGTTAGTTCCATTGTTCTATATGTTCATCCTTATACCAATGTCATACCCTTTTGATTATTATAGCTTTATAGCAAACCTGGAAATCAGTAAGTTAACTCCTTCCCTTTTTTCTTCTTTTTCTGAATTGTTTCTAAGAAGTCTAGGAAAAAATATTTGTAAAACAAATACCGAGTAAGGGACTTGTATCTGAAATATGTGTATTTTAAAAACCTCTTACAATTCAATAGTAAAAAGACAACGATTTGACAAATAAGCAAAAAAAACTGGGCAGGTTCTTCACAAAAAATAATTAGGTCAATAAATGATATAAAGATGCTCAACATTATTACTTAATATAGAAATGCAGATTAAAATGGCAGTTAATAAGTTACCACTGCAAATCCATTAAAATGGCTTAAAAAAAAAACAACAACGGACAATACCAAATGTTAGGAAAGATACTAGGATGCTAACCATCACTGTTGGGGATGCAAAATGGTAAGCTATTTTGGACAAGAGTTTCAGAGTTACCTATAAAGTTAAACATATAGTGGAGACCCAGGAATTCTATTGTAGGTATGTATTTACCTCATAGAAATGAAAACAAATGTCCATAAAAAGACCTGTACTCAGTGAGTGGTTCAAGCAGTTGTATTCATAATAGACCCAAACTGGAAACAACTCAGATGTCTATCAACTGAAAAACGGGTCGACACGCTGTGGAGAATTCATACAACAGAATGATACTCAGCGAAAAAAAGGAATGGGCTGCTAATACATCTTATAACATGGATGAATTGCAAAGGCATTATGTTAACAGTAACATAGTCAGACAAAAAGGACTAGACACTGTATGGTTCACTTCATGTGACATTTTGAAAAGGCAATATCATAAATCAGAAAGTGAATCATTTCTGGGGCACCTGGTTGGCTCAGTCAGTGGAATATGCGACTCCTGATCTTGGGGATGTAGGTTTGAGCCCCACGTTGGGTATACAGATTACTTAAAAATAAAATCTTAAAAAAAATGAATCATTTTTGCCAGGGCCTGGGTATGGGCAGATAAGGGACATGAGGGAAATTTTTTGGGTGATGAAGATAAATGTATTATATTTTGATTGTGTTGGTAGTTACACTACTACACACATTTGTCAAAACTCATCAACTGTACCCTTAAAAAGAATGACGATTTTGTATGTAAATTATACCTCAATAAATATATTAAAATATATATTAATCGCTCTTTAAAAATTTATTCTACATTGTGTCTTCCCTTAGTAAAACTATGCAACTGTATCTCTCCCTGTCCCCCTCTACCCATATTTTTTTCTTCCAGCTTTCTTCTTTCCCATCTTCCAGATTTGCCTCCTCAGACCACTCAACACACACAAATATGTGAACTGTGAACATGATTTCGAGTTTTTCTGAACATGAATCTTTTAAAAGCAAGTCTTGAAAATCAGTGTCTCCCTGTGATAATTAATGCCCTATTGGGTAATTTTCCAGGTTCTCAAGTATCAGGTAGATACGATGGAATGTAACTGGAATTTTCCTAGTTAATCAAGGGTTTCTGTTGGTTCTCCTAAAAAGAGACTGACCACTGTCACTAACCATTTTCCTTGAGCTTAATCTGCTTATGGAAGGGGAAAATGGGATAGAAGAGTAAGAAAATAATTTTGTTTAAAGATAGCAAGTAATCTTAGCTGATTTTAGAAACAATATCTTAGCATGATAGGTCCTCTTGCAGAAAAAATGCACGTATTCATTTTTTTCATTTGCATATACATTTATGAGGTTCGTGGACATTGTGAAGACTACAGAAAATGGGAGAGAACTCTCTCTGTGGGAGCAACAAAGACCCTTGAATGTTCCTGAACATATCTTTCTTTAGTGCCTCCCTAAATAGGATCAAATACATTGATAAATAGTGATGCTTACCACAAGGACAATGACAACTTCTTTTCTTAATTGAGGTCACATTTCAAAATGTAGTTTAATTTTTGCTTTCTATTTCCTAAGTAACAACAGAGAGCAGAAATGAGAACGTGATGCAATTTGAAAAACATGACAT
Organism: Phoca vitulina; assembly: GCF_004348235.1. NCBI lineage: Eukaryota > Metazoa > Chordata > Mammalia > Carnivora > Phocidae > Phoca > Phoca vitulina. The sequence continues at coordinate 682,668 of NW_022589726.1, forward strand.
TAGGAAATGAATGAAAACTCAGATGGCACTTTCAAAGTTGTTGCCTTGCCTTATTTGATTTTCTACAGATGTCGTTTGTTCTCAGCGGTAGCCACCTGGCAAATAATCGATGTGCAACCGTGAGTTTGCACTGCCAGAGATGGGTTTTTGTTTTTTTTTTTTTCTGAGTCCTCACTGATTTTGTAGAGCAACAAAATGGTATGACCAAGGGCCTGTATCTTCCCTGTAACTAGCATTTTATTTGCCTCAGAAATGTTTTTTTATAAAAACTGATATGAATAAATATTAGCAATAATTAAAAGGGAAAATACATTTGATCTTAAAAATAGCAGAATTTATGCACTTTCGTATATGGAACACACCCTCAACTTCCAAATATGCATGACGATGGTGAACAAATAGTTTTTGAACCCCACATATTGACAAGTAAGATACAAATAAATGGCTTGACATCTAAATAAGCCAATTTCTTTCCCCATCAACTTTTTTAAATCAACACTGCTAAAAATAGCAACCAATTAGAGCAACTAGTCAACAAAAGTAAATAAGGACTGGATATATTGTTACCTCTGATGCATTCTCCTGTGGAGTTTCTCCTCACTTAAATTGTAAGTAAAAAGTAGCCAGAGAGATGGGGCATTGAAATTTCTACAAGGAATCAACCCCAGCTGAACAAAACAATAGTTACCTCAGCTATATTTTTGCTTAGGATTTCCTTTTATCTTTGTTGAATAGCTTTACCCAATTACTGATTTTGTGGTAGAAAATTGGAGTGACACGACATAGCTCTTACTAAACCTAAGAGGGCTTACTGACTTATTATATTCCTTAGGGTGACTCTTTAGGCATTTTCTACAGCTCTGCAAATCCTCATTCTTTTCTTAGTAGATTCCATACCTCTTGCTTTATAGACCAAAGAAATCACCACTTATGTGCTATACGACTTGTGGTAAATTCCTTAACTGCTCTGTTAAAACTTTAGTTTCCTCATCCCTAAGCTGGGGAGAGTTTATAGTATATATCACATATGTTTCTTGTGGGGTTTAATGAATCAATAGATGTAAAGTGTTTAGACAGTGTCTGGAATATTATATGGGACAATGTGTTAGTTGTTGTGCCACTCATAGTTTTCCATCTTCACTCACACATTTGTTGGATCTCTCAAAATTTCTCTTAAATTTTCATCCATATTCTCTATTTTGCTGTCTTGGAAAAAGAAGACGCTCTTCCTTTCTAATGTAATATCAAGCTTAATTTAAAAATGTTTTTAAAGGTCTGATGATTTGATGACCCAGAGCACACCATCCATTCGTGGTTATTTTCCAAGTATATTTTAAACTTCTTGACCTAGCATCCACCATTTTTATCTATCTGCCTCAAATTTATACTTACCAATTTTCACAGAATAGGCTCTTTTTACTTTCCCACTTCAGTGTCATTGCTTTTTCATTTCTCTGCAATGCTCTTCTCCTGTCTGTCAATCACAATATTCCCTTATTCAGCATTCAAGCAGCATTCATAGAGTATTATGTGCCAGACACTTTATGTGGCTGAGATAATTACTCATCATTTAATAATAACATATTCCCCCACTTTTCCCTACCAACTGGTATTCAAGGGAATCCATGTGACTTGTCCTAACCAGTAGGTTTTTAGCAAAGCATAGAAGAGGGGGTTTAAATTTCCATGCACGCTTGATCACACTATGGGAAGCTCAGAGGTCTTGTATTCCAAATGCAGCTACAAGGTGTTGGAATTTCCATTAGCCTGGGACCTTGAATAATGGTAGGGATCATAGCTCCCACCAATTCACACTGGACATGTATGATGAGCAAGAAATATACTTTGTAATATAAAAATACTGATACATTGAGGTTGATGTGTTACCACAGCAGATTCCAGACTGTCCTGACTATTTTAGGTGCTGGTCATAAAGAAATGAAAGACAAAGTTGCTACCCTCAAGGACCCAAAGGGTAGAACTGTGCTGTCCAAAAGGGAGCCACCAAACACATTTTAAATTTAAATTAGTTAGTATTAAATAAAATTTAAAGTTCAGTTCCTCTATTACACTAGACATATTTACTTCAAGTGTTTAGTAGCTTTATGTGGCTAGTGGCTCTCTTATTGGGCATCATATGAATATTTCCATCTTCAGAGAGTACTATTGGACAGCACTGGTCCAGAAGAACGGATAGAGAAGAATATAAACTATTCCAATACAATTTTATAAATGATAAGTGGAACAGTAGATAGAGAACAATATGAGAAAAAGTGTTGGAAAATAGAGTCTCAAAATATGTTATTTTTAGGGTAATTGAGAAAAATGGAAGTAAATGACACATCACTCTTTAATTTTTTGACTGTACCTTATTCTTTAATTTTTTAACATTTAAAATCATATTGCAGTTTTAGGAATTTATTTAATACATATATGAGAACATGTATGCAATGATGTCTACAGAAATGTTGAGTGCAGCAATGATGTTTTAATACCAATGTCTGAAAGTGCTAGAGTCAACTGCCTGCTCCCCTGTTTAGACCTGGAAATATGAATTATGACCCACCCATGGAATAGGATCTTAGGTGGTTTTTAACCTAAAATGAATTGGAGTGTCTTCCTGGTTGGGATCCAAGCAGCAAGGAATGAAAACAATCACCACCATCACAGAGTGTGTAGAAAGAACTGTGGACACTAAGAATGAAGCAGAATCTGAGCCAGTTGTGAAGCTCTGGATGTTTTGGAGTTTGAATTTCTCTAGAAAAGAAACTCCAAGGAGGACTGATTGGCTCTTCTATTTCTAAAACTATGGCCTATTTTCAGGGATGAAGTACAGGGATGTTGCCATAAACATCTCTTGGCAGGAGAAGGAATGTCTGGACACTGCTAAGAGGGACAATATGTGTGAAGCTATTTGCAGATGGCCAAGTAAATGTTAGCAGGTGAACCAGCTCTATGTCTGGACACAGAGAATATTAAATATGTATTTGTGTAAAGGAACTAAAATATAATATGAGGCAAAAGGCAAAAGAGGTCACATCAAAAGGAACATAAATGGATCAGAGAGAAGAAGATTTTTTAGGATATTTTAATCTTCAGGAAAATTTACCCAGAATGGGCAAACAGAGTCAACAGAGTAAGTAAATTAAGATCATTTCTTGACAGATGAAGTAGGAATAATAAAAACACTGCATGGGTTAGCTCCAGTGAAAGTTTGTAGTAGGCATAGTAATAAATTTCATCTTCTCTTGTGAGAGCACTCACAAGCGGGGGGAGCAGCAGGCAGAGGGAGAGGGAGAAACAGGCTCCCCACTGAGCAAGGAGCCCCATGCGGAGCTCAAACCCAGGACCCTGAGATCATGACCTGAGCTGAAGGCAGACGCCTAACCACTGAGCCACCCAGGCACCCAATCTTCTCTTTAATTTTACCTATATGTGAATAACACTGGCTTACAAAGGCAGTGATGCCTCAGGACATTTAAATAACCTTCATTTTCTATGTTATGGAAAGGAATCCTAAAAAAAAGCAAGCACTCACTTCACCCCGCATGTATTTATTAAGTTGTCAATTTAGCTACTTGTTTTAGTGAATTGAGTTTAATTTACGAAGTTGAGGGAATGATTTTCCGAATATTCAGCCTCAGTCAATTTTTGAATATTCACTGTGTACTAAAGTACTCTGAAACAGGAATCCTCAGTGAACAAAAATTGCAACCCTCTTGTGGGTAAGGGCTTTAAGGCTTCCGTGATTTGCTATTAGTGGTTTTTCTTCTCTCTCTCTATTTTTTCCTCAGACATCTCTGATTTCAGGGTTTAGGCTATACAATAAATTATTTCATATACTCTCTCCTGGACATCTTCCAAGCAAAATGCCCTCATTCTGCTATTTTGTACAGTCTATGTAGCATCTCGTGATTTTATTGGATACATCAATTGTGCAGAGCATTTGATTGTGTATGGGCAAACACGACCATGCAATTTCTCCGGTTTATCTTCTGTGTAATGTATCCTTTAAGCAATCTCATAAATAAACCCAGCCATTTCCTCAGCTTGTCCTCCCTTTGCAGGAGCATGCTGAGAGCAAAATGTCCAAAATTCTTTTTCACAATAATTTTACCCACCCTCAGGACTAGATGGGCAATTACTTCTCCTTTGAATTAGTTTTGCACTGGGTTCTGTGCTGGTTAACATTTACAAATGTCTTCATTTACTTAGTCTTTAAGCCCAGGAATTAAATCTGAGCTCCTGAAAACATTCTGCCAGCCCGGCATATCTGTCTTACCTTGAATCTCCCTGGTCTTAATTTCATGACTCCATTATATGGCACTTAATATATTCACCCAGGAAAATCTTGGCTACTTAATACATATAGGAAACACATCATTCTGATCCACTAACTGGGTTTTCTGACAAGCTGAAGATACGCATCTATGAGCAGCAAACTCTTAAAATTAATTTTGAATGGAAATCATTTAAAATGTATTATGCTTTTCTTATGCCTGGTTATAAGATACTAAAATTGGAAATAGATGGGACATAAGAACATCATTACTAATACCATTAACCGGAGGGTACTAACACAATTTGTTTTTCTTCAAAATTGGCAAAATCTGGGCAAAATCACTTTGGGAGTCACTAAAGATTCTGGGGCTTCCTGTAGACCTATTGAATCACCTTCTCAGAAGCCACTTGAGTGTGTGTGTTTCAGGGAAGGAGGGTGGGCTTTGAGAGGGGCTGCTGGGAGGTCTGCCCCAGTGGAAAATGGGGACTACTGATCTGATTCTGCAGCCTTGAGTCGGCCTCTTCCAGCGTTGCTGTTTTCTTCCCCGCTCTAAGGCGGGCAGCTATCGCTGCTCACTGTTGCCAACATACCAGCTAGGAACAGCCATTCCCCTGCTGGCTAACGTAGCCATATTCGAAAAAATGATAAATACTGCAGAAACGATACATTTCTTTGCAAAGTCAGAGTAAATATTCTGTCCCTGTAAGCCCAAGGGGGCTCTTCTGTGCATGTGCAACCGATTTATGCAATGGGCTGGTATAGACACAGCTTTATTTTGTCTTCTCACTGCCTTAATCACAGCCTCTTAAAGTCCCCTTTCTGCCCTTGGGTGGCGTTTCGGGGATATACTCTAATTTAGGGGTCACTCTCAGATATTAAAATATCTGACCCAATGTAAATCAATATTTTAATTTTGCATTCAATGTAAAGCTTTCCCTTCTCACCCTTTGAGGTCTGACCATATGCTATAGGCCCAGCAGAGAGGAAGGGGTGGGTGTGGGGGGCTGGAATTTGGTCTTTTAGTTTGCTCTATTCCAAATGCCTCTTCTCTCATCCCTATCCAACAATTTCCTATTGTGTTTCTCTCTCTCTCTCTCTCTCTCTGTGGTTTTGGCAGGTGGCCATATTTGACATATTTCCTACACCATATTAGCAGCTTCTTTGAATTCCAACACCATTTCTTTTTGTGGGGGATTTATTTCCTAGAAGATCTCACATCACCCCCATGCCCTGGCTTTATAGATAAGGGGAACTTCCCTTGCCCTGGGAAGCATTCTTGGGTGCCCTCCAGAGTTTCCTTCTGGGCCACTGGAAAACTTACAAATTCTTGTTCCACAAAACAGGGGAAGTTCAGGTCTGCTAACACTTTTGCCCTTCCACTTGCCCTGTCTTCCATTATAGGTTCATTCAGCCAGGTTTTGAGTTGAGATCTTTTCTAGAGAAGGTCAGATACCTGATTTTTTCTTCCCTTCCAAACACATACTTAGAAGTATTTTCTCAACATGTTCATTCTCTCCCTACAAGTTTCTGCAGCTCAGCTGTGTCTCTTTCATGGCTGACAACTCTAAACTCTATGAGTCATCTTAGAGGGGGCCCTCACTTTTTTAAAGTGTGGAGGAGGAGCCTGCCTCCCTGGGAAAGGGAGGGGAGGAAATGCCATAGCAGTTTCTATCTCTAATAAATCTCTAGCCTTCTTTTACCCCACCTGGAGACTTTGCACAGGTACTGATAATGACCAGCTTGGCCACCTCTTATCTTAGTAAGTTGTCTGGAACAGGTGAGCCCTCTTCAGAGTGCTGCGCTGTGCTTTTTACCCTTTGCCCTCAACTTTGCAGCCTCAGTCAATCCCTCTCGATCTAGACAAATAGGAATAGTCCCATAGAATATCTGGTTGCAAGTCTGTTGTGTGAACTGAGGAGCAATTGCTTTGTAATATCTGTTTTAGCTGCCCAGAAACTTTTTTCATTGTGTTTTATTCTTTATCCTGGTGTATTTTAGGTTTACAACCTGCAACAGTGGTATGTACCCAGTTTTTGATGAGTGTAGTGGTGTAGGCTGCCCTGTATGATTTTTTAAATATTTTAGATTTTAAAAGCTAATTATAAGTGACTCACTGAATTCTAAAACTTCTTGTATTTTAATCAAATAAATAAATAAGTCCTTAGCATTGTTTAAAAAAGGCATTCAATATGTATTTATTTATTAATATCGTATGAGTTTTTCCTATGTAAATTTTTCTTCATCTCACATGGCAATTTTTCAAGAGCCGTGCCTTGGTACTACCTATGTTGAAGAAGAAAGAGATTGAAATCTGGGTAATAAATTCAAATGCTACTTGACCACCCACTAGATATGAGATTTGGGGAAAGTGTATTTCAGCTTCAGTTTCCATTTTTAAAGGACAATACCTATTTACCCTGTTTGTAAGGATTAAATATTGCAGTGAATACAAATTTTCTGGAACTTAATAGGAGACTCATATATATTAGCACCCTTCACTTACCCTTCAATTACTCCTCCCTTATTTAAGACATTCCACTCTGAGTATTTTCTTTGAATTTGTGGTGGTAATTTCTTACTTTCAGAATAACTGATCTTTCAGAACATGTATCACAAAACCTACAAATCAATTACATTAGCCACCCTTCACTCATTTGTATTATATTATACTGAGAGTCCTTAGAGAACCATAAAAAAATATATGCACTTGCCAGAAGCAGTATTGTTGCTTTTTCTAATTCCTTCTGAATTCTATGATGTAATTAATCTGAGCTTGGTGCTCTGTCAACTTCAATAATCCTGACAACCTTATTACACTCTCCAGCAGAGAGATAAGTATTAAGTGAGCACCTGAGGGAATTAGATTCTACTGTCATCATTACCAGCCAATGTTTTTAGAAACCATTTCACCCCTTTGTGTATATGAGAAATTGTATATTAAACTGAGAATGAATAGAACTGTTGTGGTGTTTGCCAACTCATTCTTATAACTGGGGGCAGGGTGGAGGAGGAGAGCTAGTGAGGATTCTAATAAGGAAGAAGAAAATTAAACTGCATCTGTGTAGGTAAAACCAAGAGTCTATTTTCATTATTAAAGCTGTTTGTCATTGCAACAACCACCGGTTGTTGCCTCATGGAAGTATTGTACGCCCCTGCAGTTTTAGCAAACAACATCTCCTCAATTTTGCTGTGCTGCTTTTGACTTGATTGCGGGATGGTAATGTGATTGGCTACCTGAATAATAATAAATTTTGGCTTGCAGATTTGAACAGCGAAGTAAAAGGATGAGGAAAATAATGGTGGTGGCTTACGCCCATGTTAAATTTATGCAAAAATATGGTTAGCCAAATGATGAACAGATGCAGCTGAGTATTTCCATCATTTTTGTTAAATATCCTGCAAATGATTCTGGCTGGTTATACAGGAAAATTGCATCAAAATGAAGTGTGTACATGAGTAAAATATTAAGGACTGATCTCCATTTAATGGGCTATAGATAATGCAGCTCTTTTTAGCCTCCAGCTGTGGAAACAACTTACTTTTTCTGGGAGGGAAAAAAAAAAAGCAGACTTCCTGTTTTGTTTTATTTCAATATCATTTTCTATTTACTTATTTTTTCTTTCCTTAGTTTTCGGACATCTCTTTCAGGAGTATCTCCAACAAGTACTAGGAACCAGCACTTGGAAACTTCATTTAGATTTCTGGTAAGGTGTTTCATTCATGAGTGGTGGATGCCCTGGAGAGAAGCCTGTGAGGGTCTCAGTGCCTGAAGTACCCTTGATGAAGGAGGCCGTGTTTCTTTGCTGCTGAGTCACAGCTGCCCTGAGGCCAGGAGTAGAGTGGGGAGGCGAGGACCAGCTCCATCTGTCATTAAAGTTTGGCCAAACATGCATGATGGTGATTAAATCAAGATCATCTCTTTGAGGCATTAATAAAGGCAACTAGGGCAAGATGGGGGTGGGCAGAAGGCTAAAACTGTACTGAGAAGATAGCAAGCAAAATCTGCGATTGAAGCAGAAGTGGCTGCTAATGAACAGAAAATACAAGGGAAGCAAAAGCAAAGTACATTGACACTTATAATTATAGCATGGACAGCTGTAACCAGACGCTAGGAAGATCATTTCATATAGCATCTCATTCCATTATCACAACAATCCTACAAGTATTATGGGATCCTTCCAAAGCCTACAGAAGTGGCAAACTGAGGTACAGGGAGATCATGTAGCTAGTTGAGTCCAACACTTTGATCCGAGTCTATACTCTGAAGGCTTCCAGTAACACCTGCAGGAATGGAAGGAGAGCTGGGGAAGTAACTGAGTCATAATAAATAGCAGAAATGGAGATTAGGGAGCAGCTACTTTTGCTGAGATCAGTTTTATTTCATAGGGTCTTCTAAATCCTGAAACTATAATTCTGACCATGAAACTCATCCTTTTCTCCTGGGAGACCTGACCGTATGGTCCTAAGGCCTCTAGCATCCTTACCCATTGGAGTATTCTAAAAATAATATAGGTAGAGACCTGGACAATGAAAACCAAGATGTGAAGATGTGAGGAGAGAGAGGTCCAAAGGGAAACATCAATTAATATAAATGCCCTGAGATAGAAATGAGTCTGGCATGCTCTAGTCTTAGCAAAGTCCAGTTTAGCTCTATGCTCACAGAGATTCTCTCTGTGCTATTTCAAAACCCCTAGACCTTAGAACTACGAGAGCGACTGACACAAATAAAGGGCTCAATAACCACTTGTTGAATGAATAAATGAAAAACAGCATGAATGAAAACTGAACAATATTTGGGCATTGGGCATTGGTGAATGGAAGTCAAACATTACCAAAATGGCAATAGAAGAGGAAAGACAGCTCGAGCATTTAAAATGAGAAAACTTCTTAATTCACAAATTTGTTCGTGATTAGCCTCACTTCTTTGTTTATATTTTATTGTACCCGATAGCCTCATGCTGTTTACTTGGCTTCACAGACCTTGTGTTTTTCCAAACAAACATAGTGCTCATTAAAAAGGCCATTTCTAGCTTTTCATGAATGGGGAATAATGCCAATATTTGACAACTTCATTTCATCGGGCTGTTCATCAATGTAAAATTATTAGGATCATTTATTTCTAAATATATTCTGGATTGATAGCTAAATCAAAATCAAATAATTGCCAAATTGGCTACAGATACATTTTAATAACTTCAGTGTCCCTCATTACCCACTCTATAGACATGCTCTTTGACTAACTCAAGTTTTATGTTAGATAGTAATGCATCTCCAATATAAGCTGTAATTATATGTAATCATGCTCTCTGGGATACTAGAACCAACAAATTCATTGAAAATCTACAAATAAAATACTTGCCATCCATTTTGTTTCCTATTTTGAAGCTTCTCAATTTCACCCCTACTCTAGTCATGTTCTTGTATTCCTTTATCCTACGACATGGGATCCATCTGGTGTCCCAAGTTCTACTTCTGGGTCTGCTACTTGTATTAGAGCTGTCACCTGTTGGCACAAAATGTGGAAAAAATTTTTTCAATTTTTATGTACTCAATGAGCATTGGTCATAATTCTATGAGAATCTGGCAGGATCAGTCTGAGTTATAAGCACCAGGCTGTATGTACTGAGAATCCTCCCTCCCTTCAGATGATGAGTTATCAACCTTAAACCAAATCTCTTGGCTTCAACATACAGTTGTATTAGTTTGCAGGGATTGCCATAACAAAATACCACAGACTGAGGGGCTTAAACAACAGAAATTTATTTTACAGTTCTGGGGGCTAGAAGTCTAAGCTCAAGATGTCAGCAGGTTTGATTTCTTTGGGGGCTTCTCTCCTTGGAAGCTGATGGCCGTCTTCCTTCTGTGTCCTCAAGTAGTAGTCCTTCTGTCTGTTGAGTCTGTGTTCTCATCTCCTCTTCTCATAAGGATACCAGTCATATTGGATTAGGGTCCACCCATATGATCTCATTCTACCTTAATTACCTCTTTAAAAACCCTGTCTCCAAATACAATCATATTCTGAGGTACTGGGGGTCAGAACGTCAATATATGAATTTTGAAGAGACACTATTTGGCCCATAACATTCCCTCATGACATAGCCCCTAGAATAATCTTGATGGCTATGCTGTATTAAGTTTCCAGACGTAACCAAGGTACCTCAAACTCAAACAAGGGTCTCTGCTATACGCAGATGACTCTGGCAGTTTATTGGGCAGACAAAGTGAGGAAATCAGTGAGTAGATAGTTTTGCTGTTCCCGAGGACAGACATGTTGTTTTAATGAAGTCATTATACGCTAATTATGTTTGTGTACATGTGTTTGTGTGTGTATGCAATTTTGAATCTGAACAACCAACATAAAAAGTTGCTTTTATAATCCCATTTTGTACACATGAAAAAAATCAAGGCTCAGGAAAGTTATGTACTGTGTAAAATGGCAAGATTATTGGTCAGAAACCTGGGATTAAAATTCTGATTTCTATAATTTGAAGATCCTTATACTGTTGCCATTGCATAGTGCTGTCTCTCTAAAGACTCAACTTCATTTTGAACAAGCTTATGAGAAAATTACTAAATGAGAGTCTGTGAAATGTTCTTTTCTTCTTTCATATTTGCAGACAGTAACCTAGTGCTTTTGTTGAATTTACAGAGGTGACTCAACTGCGAAATTCAGTTCAAGTAGACTGAGTCAAAAGATATTAGAAGACCTAAAATCTCACCAAGGGAGCAGCAACTTGGACCACCTGTGCTTACTACTGATGGTAATGGCAGAATGCTCATGCATCTTAAAGCTGCACTAATTTAGAACCATTCAACTTAAATACAATCTCTATTACAAATACAGTTTTTGTCCATTCGTTTGTAAATCACATCTGGCAAAAAGAGCCAGATGGCTTTCCCCAAATTTGGAAAGTACATTTGTAATGGCTTAGCATACAAAAATTCATGCTGGGATCTCTGAGAGAAGTCTTAAGGGATGAGGCAGTTATCCTATAGTCTAATAGAAACATAACTAGAGGTTATGCCCACACAAAGAGACATGCAATACCTACTAAGATGCTATAAAATAATAACTGTTACTTTAGCTAGAACCCCCAGATCATTAGTCACCATGACATATTCTTGGAAATACTGATGTTGGTGACTCAAAATGGCAAGTTAAAATTGCTTCTTATTTGGGCAGAGATATTTGGAGCATCAGAGGTATATTTAACAATAGTTACCAACTCTAATTGTACTGGCTAGGCCAGAAGTTTTACATAAAAGGATACAGTATACAATTTTTTACTTCACATTATATTTACAACAAAGTATCTTGCACCCACCAAAAAACAATCTTGACAACTGGAAAAAAGCCTATTAAAACTGGAAGCAGAAAGGATGACTTCTGTTATTAAATAAAAAATGATGGAACAGGAAATTATTTGTAAAATGAATTATTCTGTAGCAAAAATCATGATATAACAGAAAAAATATATATTCAGTGTACAGTCTTGAATGAGATGCTCTAATCCTATAATATTTATATCCTGAAGTTTTCCTTGATTTAAACCTTAGCCTGGAAGGTTAAACTGAGTTTACTGATCTTCCTCAAAAAAGTGCAAGACTAGGAAAGCAAAACTTATTTTTGAGATATATCTTAGGGGTATATTATAATCACAGTATTTACAATTACAGAGAATTATAATAAATGTTCTATAATATTTAGCTGGATTTACTGGACTGTGTATGTAGGAAACATTGTTTTTTAGTTCTCCAAAACATGGTTTGTACATTTATATATTTTGGTCATGACAGGCCACTCACTTCTCATATTGCTAAATGACAATGGAATGAATTACTGATAAAGGCAATCATTTCACAGCCCAAGTCCATAGAGGAAAAAAGAGAGGAAACAGACAGGGGAAGCTACATAGATTATGTAATTGTGTTTTTTCCATGTTTAACAAAATATACACATGGACAAAAAATCATATAGAAGAAGTCTAATTGTTATATTTGGCTGAAAGTATTATTTTGAATCCGGCACTGAGAATAGCACAGACACTGGCAATCCTGTAACAATGGAATAGGCTTTTAGAATAAGCAAAGCTCTTAATTAAGATAAGGTAAAGGTGTGATTTTTGGGTAAGCTCTCTCTTTTTTTTTTTTTTTAAAGATTTTTTATTTTTATTTATTTGAGAGAGAGAGAATGAGAGAGAGCAAGCACATGAGAGGGGGGAGGGTCAGAGGGAGAAGCAGACTCCCTGCCGAGCAGGGAGCCCGATGCGGGACTCGATCCAGGGACTCCAGGATCATGACCTGAGCCGAAGGCAGTCGCTTAACCAACTGAGCCACCCAGGCGCCCCTGGGTAAGCTCTCTTTTATATAAGCTGTGCTCCTTCACATGTCACACAGTAAAGATTATTTTATAATTATATTCATACATTTACATACACTTTAAAAAAAAGATTTTAAGAGCAAAATACATAGCTAACTACTCTGAAAGATTTTTTGGTGAGAGCATCTTTCTATAAATTACTGCAATACTTGGATAAATGTTTAAATGTTTAAATTACCAAATAAAAGTAGAAGAAAAGTAACTTCTTTTTCCTTCTAGAATACATAAATGATATGTATCCTTTGAGCAGAATTAAAATTCAATGACTGATAACAAGACATTCAATAGAGGGCAATTCAGGAATCTTCCACTAGATCTTTTCTGAAGATATTTGTGAACATTGGGTATGCAGTTGCAATATTCACGTACATTGACTGAGCTGAGTCAAATAAGACTAAAACACACTGATGTTTAAAAACTCTGCCATATCCATGACCTTAATTAATTCTGACAACATCACTGTGAGGGTACAATGGTAGAAACTATCATTCCTCTTTTAAGTGTGCGAAAACCTGGGAGTTTCAAGATGATTACCAATGATCACATGGCTCTTCTATGGCAGAATTGGTACTACCATCTGCTCTTTTTTTCAGGTTTGGGGCTTTAACTCAATCACAAATTAGTTCAAAATAAATTACAATTACATTAAAATAATCTAGTACATTGATTTGGTCCTTCTGTGAGATTGCTCTTGAATTACTTTTCAGATCAAAGGCTCTTTTCATTAAATGATGCTCTGAAGCCATTTCACTGATCCTCTAGCTGAACTGTTGAGTGACTGGCTGACCTGTAGCGAACCCGCAGAAGTGAAAACAAAGAACAAAATCACTGGGGGAAAGTGGGTGGCATTTAAAATTATAGCTTATATGATTTATAGTCTAGTTATTATTTTCCTAACAAATGAATTGTCTTTGTTCACAAATCTAAAAATGATGTTTCCAACACGTGAACTGTTTTGAAAAGTAATTGTTTAAAAAATTCTATTCAAATATGACATTTATCCAGCACATGAAATTATCTGCTGCTCTAAATAGACCTCAGATTTGGTCACCATTGTTTGGTTACTGAAAGAAGTTAATCAAGATTTATAATTTTATTCAGTTTCCATCATGGCAAGAACAGATATGCCAGAGTTGATAAAACCTTAGGATGAATTTAATTTTAGCAAGCACAGCAGAAAAAATAAATGATGGAATATATGAGCAATGCAGACAAATGGAGAAATGTCTTAAAACTGGGGTTTTTCTCTGTTCCAGTGATTAAATTTAATTATAGCTCTCTAAGATTTGTTGGATACTTTTGTTGTGGTATTGTATATTTTGTTATAAACTTTTCTTTTGTAATAAGCTACCTGAACATAAGTTTGTTTTTCTATGTAAAATTAAAGTGTAATCTGTGACTAAATCATCATATAATAGTCCACCCTCAAAACCTAGTATTTTAGCTTTTTACAGAAGTTGTGATGACCTCATTCGTGCTGCCCCAAAAAAGAGAAAATAAATTAATCAAACTTTAATTGCCAAGGTGCTTCCTAGGAAATGGACGTTATGAGATGAATATTAATTTATCTTATTTACATTTTGCAACCAAACATAAAAACTTTACATTTCACTGTTTGGATTAACAATGTACTAGGCAAAAGGACAGGTAGTAGTTTGTTACATTTCTAAAAGATAATTTTAAAATTCTTGATTCTTAGAAATATTGCATTTGCTTAAACACGTGAGATCTTGGGGTGCCTGGGTGGTACAGGTGGTTAAGCAACCCGACTTTTGGCTTTGGCTCAGGTTATGATCTCAGTCAGGGCTGTGAGATGGAGCCCTGAGTAGGGCTCTGCACCCAGCGTGGAGTCTAAGATTCTCTCTGTCTCCTTATGCCCCTCCCTCCCTCTCTCTCTCAAATAAATAAATCTTTAAAAAATAAGTGTGAGGGGTACCTGGGTGGCTCAGTCGGTTGAACATCTGACTTTTGATTTTGGCTCAGGTCATGACCTCAGGGTCCTGAGATAGAGCCCCATGTCAGGCTCTGCCCTCAGCAGGGAGTCTGCTTGAGATTCTGTCTCCTTCTCCCTCTGCCCCTCTTCATCCCCTGCCCCATGTCTGCTCTCTCTCTAAAATAAATAATCTTTAAAAAAATAAATTTTTTTTAAAAAGTGTGAGATCTTACATTTTTAAAAAGATAAATCAAAACCTGGAGTATACAAATATCTAGAAAGAAGACTGATTTCATAATTGAAATAATGGTAAGAGAATTTTGTTCATCCTTTGCTAAGAACAAAATGAATCCATTGTTTTACTCTTGTAATTACATAACAGAATATTATTCAATTCATTTATACATTTACTTTTATCATTATTCTATCAATACTTATTGAACATCTATAATGTGCCAGACACTGTGTTGGGCAGTATACAAGACAATCTTGTCAGTTCTCAGGAAACTTAGACTCTAATAGAAAATTTTACACTTTGTAAGGAGCTGTGTTAAGGTTAAGGATCTCTGCTTTCAAGAAGTGTGCTTACTTTGCTCCCCTCCATTAGTAAGGGGAGAGGCGAGAGTGATTTGGGTAGAACATTTGAGACTGCGGTGGTGGGGGGTGGAGGGGACGGGGGTGCCCAAGTAAGTGCTCCAAAAAGGGGGACTGTCACAGTCTATTGTTTACATACCACATATTATTGATAAGTTTTCCCTATGAATGGAAATAAAGTCAACAACCAAGATCCTTAAATAGCAGATGCTGTCTTGCTTTATCTCATCATCAATTTGTTAACATTAGCTGTAAAAACTCTTCTTCTGCATATTGACAGCAAGCTGCAAGAAGAGATTAATAAAACCATCTCTATTCAAATAATGTTCTAAGTATAGAATATATAAAAGAGTAAAGACTCCAATTGGTTTATCTAGTATTTATTATAGGTTATTCATTATTAACAGGGAGAGGAATAATCTATAGTACAGTCTAACATCCCCTCCCCCAAGAGTAGTGTTAACTGGTCTATAATAGTTATAATTTTTACTATTTGGGAAGGCTAGGAGATAGACCTAAGAGGGCACCAGAGGACCAAAAAGTGGTATATTAGGGACATTTATTAGGTTCAGATTGAAAAAGGTAATTAAACTGCTTTATCATGTGGATGTATAAAAATATATATCAGACCTCCTGTCTTAACAAGGCCCAAAGGTTATTACTAGAGTGAGTGACCATACATTTTGGTTTTCTTGGGAGAGTCTCAGTTTACAACTGTTACTTGGGTGTTATTGATAGTGCCTCCTTGTTCTTTCAAAAGTGTTATATTTTGTGCAATAAATTATATCGTTACCCTAGTTAAAGTTCACAGAATAACTGAGAGACTTTTAAAAATTTATTTATTTATTTATTTTTTAAAGATTTTGTTTATTTCTTTGAGAGAGAGAGAGGGAGAGCAGGAGCAGGCGGAGGGGCAGATGGAGAGGGACTAGCAGACTCCCTGCTGAACTGGGAGCCCGATGAGGCTCCATCCCAGGTCCTTGGGATCATGACCTGAGCTGGGCAGACGCTTAACTGACTGAGACACCCAGGCACCCCATGACTGGGAGATTTTTAAAAAATAGATTTTGAAGGCCAAACTATAATGAAGGTTATGAGAGCAAATCTTTAAAGAAAGTGTTAAATTTATACATAATATTTGATAAAAGTATGCAACTGGTCAGAAGTTAGAAATAAAGGTATGACTTGCATTGACATACAGTAAAAAAATGTACAGTGGATTAACTGATGGAGTAATTTGGGATATATGAGAAAATTGAGGGGATAAAGATATTTGAATCTGGATCTTCCATGCTTTATATGAGTTGGAGTAAACCTTAAGCTCATGCAATCTCAGAATGTTACAGGTGGAATGGAGCTAAGAAATCATTTCATTCAAGCTTATTAATTTATGAATGAAAGCACTTGTCTGATTGGGGTCACAGAGTTCGTTGCAGAGTTAAGACTAGCTTAATGTAAGGTTTTTTTTTTCTTCCCAATCTATTACAAAAAGTCTAAATCAATTGTTGGGTCATTGTTGAATCCAATATTAAGCAGACATAACACAAGCACTTTCAATTGAAAAAGAAAATTAGCTGTAAGGGAAGTACTTAAGAAGCCAACACTAATCTACCTTCAAACTGTAAAAGTAGCTGGTCTGTTAGTAAGTGCCTGAACTGTAATAATTCATACAGCAGCAAGAGCAGAAGCAGATTAGCTAAACTTACTCTGAACTGGGGCTTGATTTAAAGTTATACCTTTTGTGTTTGCACAGGCGTATGGGTATGCATGGGGGCATGTGTTTGAAAACAGAAAGGGCAGGGGGATTGGGGGAAATCCAGAGGGAGAAGAATAAGTAGGAGAAAAAAGCACATTAAAAGTGGAGAGTTCACTATGTACTTAAAGCACACCTGAATCTTGCAGATGTAAGGTTAACCTTATAGGTGTAAAGTGTTATATTTATTAATAAGTTAGTTTTCTTAGAGTTCTGTGAAATTATGTTCCTAATTGTGATTTATCTATTTACCTGATAAAATCCAAGTAAGGGGTTTTGCCAATATTAATGATCACCATCTAATGACATTTGCTTTCAAGAGCATCCTGAAACCTCATGATAGAAATAGAAGGGATATGTGGTTTTATTTTAACAACAGATTTTTTTCCATCTACAAGAAGCATAATGATTATTTTCCCAGAGCTTTAAACTTTCCATTTGAATGGTTCTCTAACACACCAGTTTCTTCCATTTCCATCCCCATCCAACAACCCATCCCCAATTTACTTTTCATCTACTTTGACAAATTTATCCTAGGTAACTCATTTAACCCTAGGCTCTGTTTAAGTATCACTTTCTCGGGAAAGCCGTACTTTACTCCTGTCACTACCTATTACCCCAACTAGGTTAAAACTTGCAGTTAGTTTTTATAAGTGTGAAGTACTATTGCTATATTATTACTATAAAGTCAGAGTCATAAAGAATGAGTTACCTTCCCAAATTCATGACTAGTAGAATGAGTGTCAAGAGTATCTGAGTACTGCCCATCAACTTTTCTCTCCTTATACTTTGTGTTCTTTTTTATGCAATTCACTTTGAGATCTTCATTAAGGCAGATAGTACCTTCCTTCTCTCCAGGGTTCTTGTTTAAATGTTCCTGATTTCATTTAGCTGATATTTTTCTTGCTCCCCTCTTGCTACCAACTGCTTTCCTTATTTTTCTTCTTCTGTCAGTCTTAGAGCTATCTGTGAGGGGCCGAGGGGGGCAGGGAACAGTACCTTTTGTGTTTTAGGCTAAACCTCCTAAATTACCTATAAAAGGTTGATATGCGATTTCTTGGCTGCTAATTCTTTGAATTTGGAATGTATTTTAGAAATGATGCAGCATTAGTATCTCTGATATATTTTAGTAAAAGACGTGATAGTAATACAGGCAGCACTAGCTCTGCAAAGTTGTGTGGATTGTAAAATTGACCATGCAAGCTGAAACAGTGCAAAGCAATCCTAATAAATGGGAAGAATTAAGGTCATCTGATCACTTAAAAATTTTTTTTGTCAGAATATTAAAAATTCTTTTATTTTCAGTGAATAAATATATGGGGAAATTAAAAAATGGTAAAACCAGTATTTATTTAGTACACTGTTAATATAAGCATTAGAAACATTGAAAATAAATGTTTCATTTGTATTAAAATGTATCAAATTTAGTTTCAACAATACTTGTCTTATTCTCATACATAAATCATGATTTAGGGTGAGCATCTTTTCTAAGCCTTGGCAAACTGTCATAATCCTTCCTAAATTTGGATCAGTTGCAGCTGTATTAGTTTTTATTGTTGTGTAACTACTTATCACAAACCTAGCTGCTTAAAAGTCCTCACTTAGCTCACTATTCTCCAGCCCCTAAGTCAGGGCATGTTTGGCTGAACTGTCTGCTTAGGGTCTCACAGGCCAAAGACAAAGTGTCAGCTTCTAAGCTCATTCAGATTGTTTGCAGAATTCACTGTTTCCAGGGGTTTTGGTCTAAGGCTCCCCTTTCCTTGCTACCCATCAGATGGAGGCCACTCAGCTCCAAGATGCACCTGGATCCCTTCTCACATGCTTCCCCTTCATCTTTGAAGCCAGCAATGGTGCACTGAATACTTTCTGCACAAATCTCTCTGATGTCGTCTTCCACTACCAGATGGAGAACACTTGGTTTTTAAAGTCCTCTCCTGACTGGGTCAAAGTCCAGCCAAATAATCTCCATATCTTAAGGATAACTGACTTGGCACTTTGCTCACATCTGCAAAACCCCTTCACAACAGAATTTAGCTTACTGTTTGGCTGAATAACCTGGTGACTAGAATCTCAAGACCATCTTTAGAATTCCGCCTGTAGGCACATTTTACCCCATGCCCTCAATATTTTGAAATATCTCTGATACCCTTTAATGTCAAGTATACTAGTAGATTCACTTCCTCTGAAACATCTTTATTCTTTTTGTTACATTTCTTCATTTCTATTGGTAATTTTGCCTTCCTTAAGTTCCTCTGGCTGCATATCTTGGGTCCCTAGAATATTGGCAGTGTCATTATTCCCATGGTCAGTCATCTTCTGATCACATCTGATTGCACTTTCAGTGCCACCACCTTGTTTCTTTGCTGCACTGTTACCTTTACATTATAATTATAAAGATGACAGTGCAGCAAAGAAAACAAAATGACCCTGTGGGTTTATCAATGGGAAACAAGGAGGCAAACACACTCTGCTGTCTGTATAACTAAGCAGTGACTATTCACCAACAGAGTGTGCTCCATGATGATTCTTTCCTTCATCTCTCTTTTCCAGTTTGATTAAACTGAGGTTTCACCATATACATTTTTTAATTTTATTGGCATACATTCTTTTCATTTTGAAAAGTTCTATTCCTTTCATTTTCATAACTGCATCATCATTCTCTCCTGTTTCTTGTTCATAATTCCATCCATTAACTTAAGGATTTAATTTATGGCCTTTATATTCTGCATTTAATAATTCTATTTATGAGAAAGGAGTACGTATTTGTAGAGATTCAGCAGAAATAATACTCTACAGAACTTTCTCTTAATAAACAGAATTATTAAATGCATAATATGAGCTATAAGAGAAATCTTTAAAGAAACAGAAGTTTCTTTCATTGCCAAGTTTATATTTTGTGAGGGACCCAAAATCTATCATGTAGCCAAGAGGTATAGTATCATCTTGGACACGTTTTATTATATAATTTTCAGGTAGAGTTTTTTCCAACTAGCAGGGTAACTAACTATGGGATAACAAGATTATGGGTACATATTCCCAAAGGAAATGATGATGATGATATTTTTATTATTTTAATTAATTTTACCTCAGGCCATGGCAGAAACTTTATCTGTTCTCTCTGTAGTCAGGAAGGTCTCTCTTTTACTCTGCCCATTCTTTCAGTAAGGATGCAGATTATTTCAGGTATCTTGTGTATATATATATATATGGTGGCATAATCTCTCATTCCCATCTGAAAGTTTCTGATATTTGTATGTTTCTCAGTGCAGCCCCATTTTCTATTTTTACTTGTATCTCTGGTTTGTGCTCGTGTGTGTGTGTGTGTGTGTGTGTGCATTTATAAGGGAAAGCTGGATGTTTCCCTTACTTTCTTGGCAGAATAGCAAGACTCTTAAAGTATCTTTATTGCAATTTTTTTTCAGCATTCAGATGTTTTGCATCAAGAAGTCTTTCTCCAATATCCAGACCATATACACATGGAAGTAGAAGTCTAGCTCAACATTTTGAGTATACTTTTTAATTACATACACATATACCCCTAAACAATATATATAGCATTGGTTTGCATATTGTTAAACTTCAAATGAAAGGTAGCAAATTATAAGAATATATGTTTTACTGAATATTTGTGCAACCCTTGTAATCTTCATTTATATATAGGGACTATTTTTAAATGGGTATTTATATAGCTTTCAATTTTTTCCTATTACAAATAATGCTACAAGAGCTAGTAGACATATTGGGGTGTTGGTTATGCTTATGAACTGCTGTATTTCAGATTGTTTTCCAAAAATATTTTTATCAATTTACACCAGCAATGTACAAGTTTTAATTGCTCTGTATGCCTGTCAGAGTTGATATCATCACCTTTTTTATTTTAACCATACTGAGTGGTATAAATTGGTATTTCATGTTTTTAGTTTGCATTTCTCCGAACCTAAGTAAACTTTTCATATCTTTTTTGCCATTTGGATTTCTTCAAGTGAGCTGTTCTTTTACTTTGTCCATTTGTCAACTGTATAATTATTCTGTTAATAATCTTTACCAGTGGGGCGCCTGGGTGGCTCAGTGGGTTAAGCAGCTGCCTTCGGCTCAGGTCATGATCCCAGGGTCCTGGGACTGAGCCTCAGGTCAGGCTCCCTGCTTCTCCCACTCCCTTTGCTGCTCCCCCTGCTTGTGCTCTCTCTCTCTGTCAAATAAATAAAATCTTTAAAAAATAGTAATAATCCTTATCAGTCATAAGAACTACAGCACTTCTACTAGCATGTCATAGCATTTTGTTGCTGTTTTTTGTAGTATGACAGGCGCAGAAAGTTTTACATTTATGATAATGGTCCAATATGTCAATCTTTTATTTTGGTGCTTTTACTTAAGAAATTTTCCCTTGCCTACAATTATATACATACACTCCTATATTTCCCTAGAAAGGTTTGGTGTTCTACTTTTCCATAGTAAGTCTTAAATCCACATGATAGTTTTTGTAGGTTTTAATATTTATTTATGGGTAATCCATGCCAGAACAATATATTGGTTTATAAGCCACTGATTTTAATACATCGGGATTTGGATTTAGTCATGGATCAGAATACCATTAATGTGTGTTTTCCATTTAATTCTGAACTCTCTATTCCATTTTGTTTCTGCACCAAAACCAAACTATATAAAATATTGTCAAAAAGATCTTGTCTATTCTTGCGCCTTGCTTTCATATAAATGTTAAGATTAGCTTGTCAAGTTTCACAAAAATATGTTTGGGTTTTAATCAAGATTACTTCCAATTCATTTATTTGGATTGATGATAATGAACTTCCAATCTATGAACATCCTATCACTTTCCATCTATCTGGGTTTCTTCAATATGCCAGAAGAAAATTTTATCATCTTCTCCATAAAACCTTACACTTCTCTTGTCATATTAATTCATAAGACTATCATAATTTTTGTTACATTATAAATGTAATGTTTTAAAATTTCTATTACTCTGATTTTGGATATTGATCTTAATATCCAGCAACTTTACTGTATTCTATCATTACTTCCAGTTGTATGTTCATAGATTCTATAAAATTATCCATTTGGATATCATCTGAGAATGAGAAGCTTCTTCCAATTCCTGCTTTTAATGAGAATGCTTCCAAGTATTCACCATTAAACAAAGCAATTGTAGATTTTTAATACATTATTTTATGAAACTTTTTTAGCCCTTGTTTCTATTGACTAATAAGTATTTTTTAAAATCAATAATTGGTATTGAACTTTAAAACCATTTTTTCTGTTTCTATTGAAATTTTCACATGGCTTTTCTCCAATGGTGATGATTTTCTGAGTCAAAATCTTTCTTTCCTGGGATTAACCTAACTTGTTGATGTTTATTTTTGATATTTTAATGGAGTTGGGGTTTGCCAACATCTTCGTTTTCTTCATCTATCTTCATAATACACTTAGCTTACAATCATTTGTATTTTGTGTATTGTCTATAAAACTCTAAGTGTCTAGTGTTTTTGTGTGTATATCTGGGTAGAGATGGGATTAGTTTAAGTTCTAGATGTATTCATTTATTAAAGACAAAAATTCCTTGGAATTATATTTTTAAATGTTTTTCATTTTTTCCATTCAATTCATTGCCTTTAAGTTTTCACTAGCACCTCAATTTTTTCATTCTGCTTTAACTGTTATTTTGTCTTTTAGTCCTTTCATTTATTAGTTTAAAAATTCTATTGCTTCAACAAAAAGCACTGGCCTAGCATCAGAATTCTACTTTTGCTTCTATTGCTTCTGTATTTTTGTTTTTGAACTATGAGTAAATCACTGCTGTTGAACATATTTTGTCATCTCTAAAATGAATTTAATATTTCCCTTTCAGCTCACATATGTCCAATGAGGCTCAAGTAACATGATTGAAAACGTTTTAAAAAACATTTTGAAAAAAATCTGGGGAAAAAAAGCCACCCAAGGATTTACAGGTGTATCTGCAGTATCTTTTTGAACAAATGCATCACTTGTAACAAACGTTACTGTCCAAAGCATCACTGGCATCTTTTGGAACATGAATGAGAATTAAACAGCTTGCATCCTCCACAGCAGACTGAAACTTCTAGTCTGATGTTACAAGTTATCTCTAGCTGATCTGAGAACCAGAAATTCACTAACCATGGTAACTATTTTGAAGACTAATGTGAAAGGGCATTTAATAAAGTATAAATGGTGTGCTTTTAGCACATTAATATATTCTCTTCATTTTATAAAATATTTTAAAAAATTATAAAAACACTTTAAAGTACCTCAGGTCCCAATGGAAGGCGCTACTAAATTATTACTGTGTGCGAAGAAAGCTCTTCCTGAATCCTTAACTACAGAGCATGCTTTATTTTGGGGGTCTTTATATTTGTCAACATCAAGTAACAATTAATTAGGTTCCTGACCTCATGCTACATGCTGTAGTTAAAATGCAGTATCCAGGGAGTTAAGAGGTATGCAATTTTTTTTTTTTTTTAAATATACAGATTACATTAGTTAGAAAACATGAAAAGAAAGTCTTAAAAGTCCTGCAGTCCAATAGACCCAGTAAAGCATTGAGATCTTGCAAATACCTCATTTCAGAAAACTAGGTTAGCACCAAATAAATTAATTCAAATCTAAACATACAAAATACCATACAAAAGTATTTGCTGTAGTGGCATTTAAATGTTAGGTGACTCAATACCATGGTACAGGTCTGTAACATCCCTGAGGTATTGTACTGAGATGGTTTTTCTGCTGGCCCCATTCCTATGATAATTTTTATTCATCTAAGTATTACTTCCAATTTGGGACTATTTCTTTAATGAACTAGAACATTTGGCAAATAAGTGATTTTGAACAGGACTAAGGAACACATACAATTTCTAAAGGAAGTGCTCCAGCTCTGGATTAGGAAGAGAAAGGAATAAAAATTCTCAGAATTACTCTAAGACAAACTGAAAGATCTAAAGAGTTGGGGTAAAAGAATAATGAAAAGTACTGGGAAAAAACTACCTTTAGAAAAGTCGACTCATTTTCTGCTATGAATCTTTTGTCTTTTTTTGAATCATTTGTCTTTTGAGAACAAGGATATTAGCCTGAAAAAGTGGTAAAAATGTATATATTAAGGTATCTTGAGTTCCACTTAAATAGAAGTAGCTTTCACGGTGGACTTAGTGACAGGCCTGGATTATATTTATTTTACCACCTAGTTTATTTTTCACTGGATCTTGCAGAAAGCTAAATTTGTAGGACTAGATGGAGAAATAAAGTTGGGCAAAGTTCCTCTACTTTGATAAAACTCCCATTCAGGAGAAAGTGACTAGGGTTCAACAGCAATTCAACATTTATTTTACTGTCAATACCTGAAAAACATGTACAATCTTAAAAGATGAACATACAGAGTCTAAATAAGGTCATTTTTTAAAATTTTATTAGTACTGTTTACCAATGGGGAGATGCAGTTTATTTACACCAGCAGCCATAGGGGCAAGGGGAATACACAGTTAGTTAGCAATCTGTATAGGATGGACTACTTATGCAAAAATAATAATCTCCAAAACAAAGAACAGTGGTGAGCTTCACTACACTTCCCCAATGATCCCAGCATGCGATAATGCCAGGCAATGGCCCCTGGACATGCGGTGGTGGGAACTAATGTATGGAAGAAAAAGCCACAAACCACAAAAATTTGTAAAGAGTCCCTTCCCCCCATACACACACACACACTCAAGATACATAATAGAATTACAGGGGGATCAATATACTTAATTGAGGAAGGAAGGAAGGATAGGAATTCTGCTGTTAGAGGGAAGATAGATAGGGAAAGGGAGAGTTCCTAACCACTGTCAACTATATGGTAGGGAGAATTCACTCCCCAGAAAAGAAAGGAGTTAGTTTGTCCCCTCAGGGCACCTGTTGGAGCTAGCCCACCTCATACCCATCCAGGACAGGCCTAGGGCTATTGCCCTAATAATGGGAGGGCAAAAAAACAAAAACAATAACCAAGAGGGAGGTAATATGAACCAACAGTTATTCAAAATTACTTTCCACTTCTTCCTCCTGTAACCAAGAGAATGACCAGAAAGGAAACAATAATGTCATAATCAGAGCTCCCTTTCTGAAGAAGAGTGGACCATGACCTTACCTTCAACCTGTTTCCCAGACATTAGCTGGAAGTAGGCCAGAGTTTCACTTAGACCCTCCTTTCCCTCTGCATCCCCTTAGAAGGAGATGTCTATAAAGTCAAGGGCAGATAACCCAATATTGTTTTAGCTCTTCCCAAGCTTTAACTTTCTAAAAACCACAATTCTTGAAGACCAATCTGTAACTATACCTCAACACTGACCAGGACAATTCTAGGGGGAGAATGCAGTAATAGACAGTCCTGAGGCCCTATCACTATGGTTCACTTAATGTCTATATGTAACAAAAATCAGCCCATACAGTCCAAACAGTTCCTTCTGGGATAAGGAAGGATACATGCACAGCAAGGGTTAGAGAAAATAGATCAGGACCCACTCCATCCCTGTGTGTGTCAGTCAGCCTTTACTGGTCTTCTGCTTAGGTCCTAAGAGGCAGTATCCAAATGGAGGTGGGAAGATGTAACTCCTTATGAAGTAGGACACAGCAGGAAGGCATCTAGCAAGGCAGTCCTATAGGAAAATGCTTAGGCATGACACTGCCTTTCATACACAAAAAATTACGTTCTCTCCCCATCTTAATCCCAACAGAGGAACCCACCAGAAAGATTCTTCTCTGGATCTCCTAAAAGAAAAAGGAAAAAAAAAACAAAAACCCAAGAAAAAAAAAACTTAAAAGAAGCCAAGGAAAGCGAAACTGGGCAGGCTTAAGAAGCAGGAGCATCAAGAGAGATGAATTGAAACTGGTCAGTGTGAAAGCAGGGTAGCAGGCAGCACCTGGGGTCGTGAGCTGCACCAGATAGGCAGTGGAGCAGGGGACAGTAGGAACATGGGGCCAAGCCAGACAGATGAGGCTGGGCCCCTTACTGGGGCACAGAATGAGGTAAGAAAACATTTCAAATAAAGCAGCACCGTTCCCGCTCACTTTGGGGTTCTCACCCCTCTACACTTCATAAACCCTCGATCAGGGAGTAAAGTGGAGGGTAGTTTTGATATGTGGCTCACATTTCCCATCCTTGCCTATCCCATTCCCTGACTCCTGACAACAAAAAGACAGCTCTTGTTGTCAAGAATGTCCAAAAGGGACTGAATGGAAGGGGCTGCCCCTCCTGAGGGGCAGAGGTGGTGACAGTCTAGATATTCACTAGAACAGAGCTTTGACTGCCCAACCCAAGAACAGGGGCATTCAATAGGATACTGTAGTCAGATGAGAGACGACCCAGTCTTGCTCCTTGGCTCCTAGTACTAACCCATTAACATAGAGGGCAGCTGGAAGAGGTCCCCTCTGGGCTCAGCTTTCAAATCACAGTCTCCTGCACAGCCATTATGCTCTTCTATAATTCAGGCCTAACCCTGGCAGAGGAGGCAGGTAGTGACCTGACATAATGACCAAGTCAGACACATGGACTGGCTAGGTAACTAGTAACTCAGAGTAAGAAAATGACTGCCCCACCAAACTGTTGTTCACAGCATAATATATCCAGATACGAATCTTGCAGTTTAAGAGATCGTGCATAGTTGCAGAGGCCCCTGCTACCTCCTTAAGGGATCATAACTAAATCCTCAGCCTGCCTGGATAACCAAGTTGTCCATTTAATAAGCCTATGCCACCGGGTGGGGTGCAAGACAAAGGGCTCTGTTCAGCAAAAGGTTAGCCCTTGTCCCCAAGTCCGTTCAAGTCACTGTAACGCTGGACCTTTGGGAAACTGGTAGCTTTGACCTTTTCTTCTTGTTGGAGCCAGGATCACAGAGCTTCCCCTACCAGATTCAGTTGTAATTCTTTTTCTTGGTTTTCCCAAATTGGAACTGTTAATATCCAGATCTCATACCTGACTTTCATTTGTCTTGGAGAAATCCAAATCAGAGGCTCAGAGATCAGAGGAGCAGTCCCATTGAGGCCCAACGATTAAGGCCTGACCATCAGCTATGTCCAAACTGTCAGTTATCCAGAAAGCCCTTGACATCAGGCAGACAGAAAGGCTGAGGAACCAAAGGATTTATACGCTGGGCACACAGCTGCTCACCTGTGCACTGGGGACAGTACAGGGATCTTGTGCACTTCCTGGTGTAGAGATCAACCTGCATGGTACGGTGCACAGGATGCACAGCTCCTCCTGCCCAGGGTTTCAAAGCTGATTCCAGGTAATATGCTTATAAAAGGATCCGAATTCCTAAATTCTCCACTTTGGGTTTTTAAAGGCTAGGATGTTCAATGAGAATTGGGACTTCGTCTGATTTTTTTTTTTTTCTTTTTTTTTTTTTTTCTTTTTTTACTTAGATACCTAACTTCTCCAAACCACAGGACCGGTCTATGTTATTGTCCTGGTCACTCTCTGACTCTCTCATGTTGCAGCTACTGGAATTCTGGGGGTGAGCGTTGCAGCTGCTGATCAGGCCCATTCCCAGATTCTCCAGGAAGGGAGCAAAGCGGGAGGCGGCATGCTCCTTTATCTTCCACTGGCTGAATGCCAAAATCCTTCACGCTACCAGTTTCTGCGAACTCCAGGTAGAAGTAGCCACACTTGACTGCCCGGTGCACCTCAAAGCAGAAGCCCAAACAAGAATCCTCTATTAGGTCTACGTATATCTCCTGAGCGATGGCCTCTAGCTTGTTAGTATCCAGGTTAGCCAACGAAATTTCCTCCATTTTAATTTGTAAACGACTGTGGAGAGGGCGCTCGTATTACTCACAGCAGCACCGGCAGCAACACGACGGGCTCCTCGGGCCGCGCCTAGGCCTAGAGGCCTGTCAGGGCCGCGTCCTCAGGCGGCGGGGGCGGCGGCGTCCGCGGTGCACAGGCAGAAGAGCAGCAGCAGCCAGCGGCGACTGCTCCGGAACCCCAAGTCCTTCAGCTTCTCCTGGCGTCTCCCGGGGTCTGGGACTTTGAGCTCGGGCTGGCCCGGGACTCGCCGCCGAACGGTCTCCGCGCCTCAGCCAGCACCCCCGGCCTCTTCCGCTCCCAGGTCCGGGCTCAGCCCCGCCTCCCGACTTCCGCTCCTCAGCCCGCCTGCGCACTGGCTCCGCGCAGACTCCCGGTGCTTCTCCCTCCGCGCAGCTTCCTGGGAATCCTCGCAATTTATGAATACGGTTGGGATGAACTAAACGGAGCTGACTTTCATTATCTCTAACGTAAAAGAACTGCAAAGATGCTATTTTATCTTGTTTTGTTTGTAGGTTTAAACATTCACTAATGAATTCAGCACACATGCTTAGTTGACTCCCTCAGGAAAATGACGAATAATGCCGTGCACATTTGTGGTATGATCCAAAATACGATTTTAGGAACGGTTCCCCGGATACGTTTGAAAATTTGACTTATATAATTGACTTGTAATCATTTATACTACTGCCGCACTTGTCATTTAAATCCACTAGATGGTGCAAGGAAACAAATTACAATATAGTTTATCTTTCAGTCTTTAAGATTTTTTTTTTTTAATGAAGAACTAGACACTGAAGACATAATTCACATATATTGATCCCATGAAGCTAAGGCGTTTATCTCATTTATAAGTCCGTTAAGTCCGTGTGATCATAAGTAGATCATCATTTACATCTCTAAAACAATGCAAAGAGAAATTTATACGTACATTCTCTGTTAAAGAGGGAAGAAATGTGAAATATGTTAAATACACTGGGAAATAAAGGAAGCTTTTCCTAAAATTATGCAGCATGAGTGTGAGACTAGATCCTGTCTACCTGAGTTTAAATCCTAGATCCAACATTTAGCAGTTCCGTATTTCTTTTCCTGAATAAAGCTAGTCTCTATTTCATGGTTAAGATTAAATAATTTTGTAAAATATCCTCATGTGACAGCGCCTTACATGTAAGCAAGCATTCAGTAAATGTCAGCTATTTTAATCATATTAGTTTTGGACCAGAATATATTCTAATAAAAACACTATAGTATTTCCTTCACTTTTCGCTAGTTTTTTGGTCCCTGCCACCACCGCTGAAATAGAGTAGCCTCTTGTTTTTTTATAATTTATCAAAAAATAGCTGTAACTAAAGAAAGAAAAATGTAAAAAATATGTTATCTCTCTGATTCTATAATTTCTTTTCCAGATTAAAGGACAATATAGACATACATTTTTCCAGGCAGATACAAATAAGTATTTTCTAGTGTTATGATTATCAGAACACTCTTAAATAGTTTTATAATTCATTCTTATTATCTCCCTTCATATTTTTATGAGTAGAGGGTTAAGTACAAGTTAAACTTATTTGGTGAATGAGTAATTAACCAGTAGTTGTACCCATCCAAATTTTCTTTTCTTTTTTTTTTTTTTAAAGATCTTATTTATTTGAGAGAGAGAGTGTGCGAGAGAGAGAGCATGAGCGGTGGGGAGGGGTAGAAGGAGAAGGAGAAGCAGACTCCCCACTGAGCAGGGAGCCTGAGATGTGGGACTTGATCCCAGGACCCTGTGATCATAAACTGAGTGGAAGGCAGACTGAGCCACCCAGAGGCCCTCCTATCCAAACGTTCTGATTATGTATTTTATCATCTTAAAAATCACAAATTGGCAGATATAAAGGATTTTGAAAGCCTAGGCTATTTAAGATTCATAATGATAAATTTTTTTATATATAAGGCAGATTTTTTTTCCACTAGAGCCTTTGTATAATTTATATGTTCTCCATTCAAAAATTGGTATCATATTTTGACATAAATTGGAATCTGCATATAGCCATATGCTAAGCCATAAAATACAATGATTAAGTGCACAAGCTCTTGAGTCGGACTGCCTCCTACCAGTTACTATCTGTGTGAACTTGCCCTATCTACTTAACTTTTGTAAATCTGTTTTCTTATTGCAGTGACAGTTCTCATCACATAGGTTTGTTGTGAGATTTAAACATGACAATGAATATAAAAGTCTTCACAAAGTATCTAACAAATAGTATATAATATTGTATACATGCTATTGTGGTATGTTTGGTTAGGGAAGAAAATACAGATGTAAATAGAATTGCTTCCACTCACTCCTTCTCTCTCACATCTTCTGCAAATCTAATTTAAAGCAATGCTTTGGGGCGCCTGGGTGGCTCAGTCGTTAAGCGTCTGCCTTCCGTTCAGGTCAGGATCCCAGAGTCCTGGGATCGAGCCCCGCATCGCATCGGGCTCCCTGCTCTGCAGGAAGCCTGCTTCTCCCTCTCCACTCCCCCTGCTTGTGTTCCCTCTCTCGCTGTATCTCTCTCTGTCAAATAAATAAAATCTTTAAAAGAAAAATAAAATACAGCAATGCTTCTCAAACCTTAATGTGCATATAAAACATTCAGAGATTCTTTTAAAATGCAGATTATGGTTCTGTAGGTCTCAAGTAGGGCCTGGGTTTCTGCATTTCTAACATACTTTGATGCTGCTGGTTCACGGACCACTTTGAGTAGCAAGGAATTAAAAGCGCTCTATAGTAGACAAGTTTTTTCATGGTGATTGGCTCCCATATAATTTGTTCTGGTGAAATTATCATGAGAACCTTTGCATATTTGATTTTAACAGAAGGGAATAAGAGATTGTTTCTTAGCCCCTTAAATCCTCTTTATATTGTGAGAGTTGGAACTGAAATCCTCAATTGATTTAATGAAGAAGGGTCATCAATAAAATTTACTTCAAGATATATACAAACAGATCATCATATTAATTGAAATTCAAATAATCAGGACCATAGCTAGGTTTAGAGTTCCTGTCAATATTTTATCATATTTATTCTTAGAATAGGAACACTATCATGTCGTTGAAAATTTGCTTTGATGTTCATCATCACCTTGTTATCTCTCTTCTACTTATTTCATTTAACTAGATTGCCTTACTTCTTATTGAAATGTACTGAAAGTCTTTATGTTAAATCAATGCCATGCCACAAAAAGAAGTTAGAAGGAACTCCTTAGCTCTATTGCAATTAATAAGGTTGAAGATATTTAAGCCTTTGGTATAAAAATGAAATAAAATAAAATAGATACTCTCAGTTAAACTATCTTTTCAATACAAAGCAAGTAATGGGGATTCATAAATAAGTGATCTTCAAAGAATATGTACATCATATAAGCTTAAAATATTTAGTGTACAAATTAAGGTAAATATAAGGAATTTATTGTGAAATTTTGTCTTTGATTATTTTCTTCCCATTCAATTATAATATATGCATTCAATTATAATATATGATCCGCTCTTTCAAAGAGGAATATGTTTTAAATTGTTATCTAATGGTTTTTACTAAAGACTGAAAATCCATAAAACAACTGTTTTTTTTTTAACAGTTACACATTTTTTGTGTTCACATAAAATGGAAAAGTGAGATAGCGGAGTGCATCAGGGATAAACCTGGGAGCCAAAAGACTTTGGTTGCTGTCCTATTTCTGCCACTAATTTATCAGGTGACTTTGGGCAAGAAGGTGAATTCACATTTGTAAAAACAGCGGGACTCATGTTTTCTGAATGTTTCTTTTAAAACTAAATTTCCATGAATTGAAGAATCTGGGAAAATCGGTTTCTTCAAGTTAAGGGTCATGTAAATTCTTATATATTGGCCTGCAAAGTTCCTGCAACTTTGCAAAGTTCCTCAACTGGGTGACTGAGGGTTTTCTTATTACAGAACAATCTGCTCTACTACCCAGGGCATCTTGAAGCACCTTTAGGGTTAGGAAAATTATTCATCTACCGAATATCAGCTGGATGTTGTAATTATCTTGCCTAATATCTGAAGGTGTTATTTGTAGATGTTCATTTTTAGTTGAAAATTTTCATTTCTGTAATGATTTGACCCCTATGAAATTCACTTTTACTTTAAAATATTCATTAAAATTTTACTCGTTTTTCTTTACTTACCCAGGTATTTAAAAAATAAGTGAATAGTAAATCAGAGAGGGAGGCACCATTTGGCCATATGGTCTTACTTTCATTGGACCATGATTTATGTCAGAAATAAGCTATGTAGTATTATGCCTTCTTGTCAGTAGTTTGCTAAGAAAAATGTATGTGTGTCACAACTCAACAGTAAACACTCACATGTCCTCCCAGGCATGGCCAGCTTGAAGTTTCAAATTCATTCTCTGCCGAAATCCATTTTTCAGGATTTGGATTTAAAAACTGATTATCATGCTTTGCGTGAGATTCTGAGATGCCACAATTTGATATTAGATAAGGGTGTCATGCTAAAATTGCAATGTCTAAAATAAATTTACGATTTTAATCTGCCCTACTAAACTGTGAAATCAAGGTGACTTAGTGAATTTTGGCATTTATGACAACTCTGGCTTATCATCTTCTAAAGAGAGAGACACTGTAATCCTGAGCTAACTATAGTTAGTAAGTAGTGTAGTATACTAATAAAAATTTTAGTACTTAGCATAATATAGTCTTTTTTAAACAGCTGATCTTTCTATATATCAATTGTTCAGAACCAGTTCGATCTATAGACGGACTCCAGAGGCTCTCTGGAATTATTCCCATATATTTGTATGTATAGAAATATGTTTTAAAAAACATTTTAAAAGTATTTATGACACTGCCTTGTAGGTTATAAGTTATTTCCTTAAAAAAAAAAAGGACCCTCCCTGCATGAGAGAGTACATGGTAGTGCAGAGAAAGATATATTCACCTTATATATGGACAAAAGGAAGGGTCCAGAAAAAATGTAAACTTGAACACAGAAAATAATTTCTGATTAGATAATATGGATGTGGCAAGAATTAACAAAGACTTTTGAAAATGCTTATTTTAAAGAAATTTCGAATTTACAGAAGAATTGCAAGAATATTACAAATAACTTCTATATATCTTCTCTTCACCCAACTTTACTTAACATTTTGCCACTTCTACACTCTTTCTCCCTCCCCTCTCTCTCTCCCTTCCCCACTGGAATTTCCTTATCACAAACTAATCTGAATTGTTGTTTTTCCTAATCTGTTGGATAGTAGATTATAGACATACCCTATAACTTCTAAATATTTCTGTGTATGTAGCCATAAGAACAGACATTTTCTTATATCACCACAATACGATGATCAAATTTAGGATTTTGAGTAGTTTAGGAATTGACTAATACTATTATCTAATATATGATCCATATTAAAATATTGCCAAGTGTCTTAATAAGACATTTTTTTCTAGCATTTTTTTTTTTTTCCTGGAGCCAATTCAGGATTACATGTTGCATTTACTTGCTTTGTAGTCTCTTTTAATCTGGAGGAGTTACATAGCAGAAAAATTTGAAAATAAAACAATGATGTACATAAGTTCGAAGACATTCAATCTCAATCTAATAAAAATATTTTTAAAGACATGCAATTTCTCTAATTAAAGCCTTAATTATGGTAAAGATTGATCTTAGCAGATCAGGCAGGATCTTGCTGCAGCAATGTTGCTTGAAAATGAAGATGATTCTACTAGAGTAAGTTTACAATGCCGACAACTTTTCTTTGGACACAAATGCCTTTTGGAACTTCTATTATGTTAGTTTTTAAACATATTTAATACAGTAATATTGATTCCTTTTTCTCCCCTGCTAACCCATGTACTTTAGGAGAGTTTGATCTTGCTAATTCTAGTTTTGCCAAGCGCAATACTTTTTAGAAATATAACCCTCAACTTTTTTTTTTAAGATTTTATTTATTTATTTGAGAGAGTGAGTGAGAGGAGGGAAAAGGGGGGGGGGGGGGGGGAGAGAAGGAGAGGGAGAAGAAGACTCCCCGCTGAGCAGGGAACCTGATTTAGGGCTCCATCCCAGGACCCTGGGATCATGACCGGAGCCAAAGGCAGATGCTTAACCGACTGAGCCACCCAGGCGCCCCTAATCCTCAAGGTTTCTATCATGACATGGAAACTACTCGTTGAACCTGTCCTGGTTAGTAAAACATGCCTTTCAGTTGCTAGTACACGTTAGAGTAAACCAGGAACAGCTGAACATAGGACTCACTGAGAAAAATCCATGGCATTTTTTTACTTAACCAGTGTAATAGAAAAAGGAGGAAACTAAAATTATAAGTTCAGGTCTGATAAAGAAACAAAGGCCAGAGATGTTAAATGAATTGTCCAACTAATTGGTGGCAGAATTAGGACATCAGAGCTTCTGACTCCTAATTTTCTCTTTGTTACCCAATGTCTCCAATATTTACTTTTGTATTGCAAAACCATCAGTAATGACTATTTCCTATAATGCATTTTGTAAACCACTTTTAGAGTAGGCATTAATATGTATTGCATCAAAATCTTACTGCCAATGTAGCATTTACTAATGGCCAAAGACATATAATATAGCTTAAGCATTCTCTCTGCTTATCCCTAAGGTGCTAAAATATGGATACTATTTGTTATTAATAAAATGAAGCTCTACACTTTTACACAATGTACTCTTTAATTTTTTTAATTTTAATTTTTTAAATTTTTTGAAGCTCTAGCCTCAAAAGGAACATTTTTCAGATTAGCAAGTGATGCATTCCACAGAGAGATCATAAACTTAATTTAGAAATATATTTTGAGGATTATAGGGGAAGGGAGGGAAAAATGAAGCAAGATGAAACCAGAGAGGGAGACAAACCATAAGAGACTCAATCTCAGGAAACAAACTGAGGATTGCTGAAGTGGAGGGGAGTGGGAGGGATGGGGTGGCTGGGGAGGGTATGTGCTATGGTGAGCGCTGTGAATTGTGTAAGACTGATGAATCACAGACCTGTACCCCTGAAACAAATAATACATTGTATGTTAATTAAAAATAAATAAAGAAATAAAAGAAACATATTTTGAGAGAGTTTTAAGAATCAAATCTTCATATAACAGTTCTTACTGCCTAAAAAGTATTAGAGGTTTTCACCAAATTGGTTTTAAATTCTTCAGTGCAAAATTAAGTTTCTTTCACTGTTTCTAGTTTTCTTTTTCCACAGTTCTTTGCATTCAAGTTATAAAGAAGTTTTCATATAATTAATTGAACGTACTTTTTTTCTAATTTGACAAGTGTCCATTAGGTTTGTTTTTGTTTGTCTTCTCCCATCAAGAGCTGTCTCATATTTTCTTAAGTCAAGCTGTTATATTGGTGGGTGGGATGCTTTTACTTCTTCTGTTCCACAGACTGGCATCTGGCAATTGCCACCAAGTGAGAGATTAATTTTCTTGTGAAAATCTTGGTAAATGTAAACGTAAGAGCAAATTTAGGCAGTAATGTGAGGGTATCTCCAAATCTTTCACAGATTAATTACATTTTTTTTTTTTAAATTAAAGTAACCCTAGTTTTCCTTTCTGGACTTAACCTCATATTGTATTACCTCTTCTTTTCCTTCATTTATCTGAAACTGCTTTTTGATTTTCAATTCTCGAAGGAATTTTTGACCCTTGATTTGTCCCCATCCTCAGAGATTATTAGTTGCCTTCTAGCCTCACTTTTTAAATATTTCCTAAAACATCATTCTTATATTATCTTACCCCAATTTTACCGATTTTCACTTTTTATTAACATCAACATCTACTTTTGCCACTCATTTATTTTTTAGCCAGCCCCCACTGCTATTAAATTTTAGTCTACATAGCCCTCAAACATTTTTATCATTTCCTGACTTGTGTGGTTCTTATTTGTTCCAGGTGCCTAGATCTTGTATTTCATAGAAAAATACAAACATAGATAAGGGTACCATCACTGGCATTTAGCACAATGACACATACATAAGAGATCCATAATACCTAATATATCATCAGGATCTACTAAC
The DNA here is from genome assembly GCF_004348235.1 of Phoca vitulina. Lineage (NCBI taxonomy): Eukaryota > Metazoa > Chordata > Mammalia > Carnivora > Phocidae > Phoca > Phoca vitulina. The sequence goes on from NW_022589726.1 coordinate 718,447, forward strand.
AAATTTTAGAATTAAATTTTATTTTTGAATATCACCAACTACTAGCAAAATTGGTATTTCATAACTTATGTATTTTTCTGAGGACTCCTCACAGAACAAAGTGAAAATTTAATTATTTTAAAATAGAATGAAGTTCATACTATCTTACGAATTCACTGGACATATCTTTAAATCTAAGCTACATTATAGGATCTTGGTGATCTTTTTCTATATCTTGAAAAATTTTTCTATTTCATCATTAGAAGAACTGTTTCATCAATAATTATCAATTATTTTTAAAAGGCAAAAATAATAAGAAAACAGAAGAATGATGAAATCATCTAGTCACACAGAGGTATATAAACCAGGGGCAAAGTCATTGCCTCTTTTTGTAAATACACTTGTTTTGGAACACAACTACATTTAATTTATGTATTGTCTACAGCTGCTTTTGCTTCCATGGCAGAATTGAGTAGTTGCAGTAGAGACCATATAACTCCTATGCCTAAAATATTTACAATAGTCCCTTAAGGAAAAGTTTACCTATGCTATGGTTCTGTTAGAAGGATAGAATAATAGTGAAATAATTATTATCTTTCACTTTTACTAATCTGTTTCCCAAAATATTGCATCATCTTTTAAGAAGGTATAAGCAAATGCTGGAGATACCATCTCTATAGTCTGCTTTTAGCTTTTATTGAACACGATTGAGATTTCAGAATTTTTCATTTTCTGTTTTTAATGGCATAGAGAAGAAAGTTGATGGAGAAAGATGTTTAACAATTATTAGATGAATCAGAAGATAAATCCAAAGGGACAGATAGCAGTACTGTAATGATGGTGAAATGGATCATGGACATGGAATGGATCATGTAAGTGGAATCCCAGACAATGAGACAATGAGTCTTCAGATGGCAGTATCTAGATGAATTTTCTAGAATCTGTAAGTGAGCAATATATTTCCAAGAACAAAGGGAAATAGGGTAATTTCATCTAGCTAGTCATTAAATAGGGAAAACTTCATTGGGAAATGCTTTGCAGCAAGAACCTGGAAGGAGGTGTGACATATTTTTCATCTTTTATGAGGTTTATGTGCCAAAATTTACTTGTTACCAAAAGGTTTGTAATGTTTAAATTTATTTTAAAATTTCTGACATGGCTGTTTTCCACTCACTTTATTCTTACCTCAGTGAATTATTTATTAAATGACCAAAAAATTATTTTTAACAGGTCCACGGGCCCAGATGGCAAATAATGGTGACTATTTTTTTGATATGTTGGGGGTTAGATATTAATGACAAGAAACAATGAAGAAATAAATAGAAGGAATAAACTTTGACAAGGAAGATTTAGTATATTTTATGTTAACTGTTTTTCTCCAGGAAGTAGCCTGTCTGAATCCCACACGAAATCTCAAGCATTCATATATAAATTAATTTGTTGACCTTTATAAAAAGCTTTCTCTTAAAACATGCAAGTGGCATGTGCCCCGAAATTTCAAGGTGCAGTGAAATTCTTTTCTGGTCAAACATAAATGCTCTTGCCCTCCTTCTCTAGATCAGGCATCAGGCTCCGGGAGTTAATTTGTTTTGTAGTTTTTCCTTTGTTTGCCTGCCTTTTTCCTTTATTTTTAATTCAGGAAGGTGTTTCTGCAGATATACTTTCATATGCTTACCTCTGGTTCTTATTAATTTTTCCTTGGGAGTTTAAAGAAAATAACAAGGCAGTTTTTTTAGCCCCAAAATATTTCCTCCCATAAATCCTACATACATAAACAAGTTACAACACAGAATTAAGAAAAAAAAAATAACCCTCAATATCAAGATGAGCTAAGAGAAAAAAAAAACATTATTTTTAAAACTTCTTACACTTGAAATAAAGTCTTTCTTTTGGCTCTGTACCTTTTTACACTTGGTGTGGCAGGGGAGACAAGTCAGCTTAAGAGTTCCAGACTTAAATTAGGCAGTTTGCAAATTGACAAAGATTTACTCATTTTTAAATTAACATATAATGTATTATTTGTTTCAGGGGTACAGGTCTGTGATTCATCAGTCTTACACAATTCACAGTGCTCACCATAGCACATACCCTCCCCAATGTCCATCACCCAGCCACCCCATCCCTTCTACCCCCCCTCCAACTCCAGCAACCCTCAGTTTGTTTCCTGAGATTAAGAGTCTCTTATGGTTTGTCTCCCTCTCTGGTTTCATCTTGTTTCATTTTTCCCTCCTTCCCCTAAGATCCTCTGTCTTATTTCTCAAATTCCTCATATCAGTGAGATCATATGATAATTGTCTTTCTCTGATTGACTTACTTCGCTTAGCATAATACCTTCTAGTTCCATCCACGTCATTGCAAATAGCAAGATATAGTTTTTTTGATGGCTGCATAATATTCCATTGTATATATATACACCACATCTTCTCCCAAAGAACAAATAATCCAATCAAGAAATGGGCAGAAGACACGAACAGACATTTCTGCAAAGAAGACATCCAAATAGCCAACAGACACATGAAAAAGTGCTCAACGTCACTCGGCATCAGGGAAATACAAATCAAAACCTCAATGAGATACCACCTCACATCAGTCAGAATGCCTAAAGTTAAGTCAGGAAACGACAGATGTTGGCGAGGATGCGGAGAAAGGGGAACCCTCCTACACTGTTGGTGGGAATGCAAGCTGGTGCAGCCACTCTGGAAAACAGTATGGAGGTTCCTCAAAAAGTTGAAAATAGAGCTACCGTAAAATCCAGCAATTGCACTACTGGGTATTTACCCCAAAGATACAAATGTAGGGATCTGAAGGGGTATGTGCACACCAATGTTTACAGCAGCAATGTCCACAAGAGCCAAACTATGGAAAGAGCCTAGATATCCATCAACAGATGAATGGATAAAGATTTACTCATTTTTTAAAACTACTTTTCCCTGACAGAGTCCATTATAATGCTATACAAATCTCATTGTATCATGTAGATTTTGGGGGGGTAGGGAACAATAACATGGACGAAGATAAGAAATGGGAGGAAGGTGGGAGAGATCTTGTTGGTTTCTGATTTGACACCATTAACTCCTTGAATGAAGCTTTCAAAAGAGTAAATCCCTTACATCAACATTCTGGTGTCATTCATTTATAAATTTTCCCATATTCACTTTTGTTATAAAGGCATACATGGCAGTTAAATCCAGCGTCTCTGAAGTTAGACCCTGGGTCCCTTACTATTTGTATGACCCTAGACGATTAACACCTCAGAGTTAGTTAGATGGTCTGTAGAATGGACATTAAAATAGTGCTATCTTCATAAGGAATTGTGAAAGTAAAATAAGATGTAAATTCCTTAAAAAATGTTGGGCATTACATAAGTATTCAGTAAACATAATATATTTTTATATATATGATGTAGGAGAAATACTAGTCTTTGAACTCAAACAATCCTGATTTTCAATTACTTATTCTTATATTCAATAAATATTGAAGGTTTTTTTTTTTTTTTTCTTTTGTGTTTGGAACTTGAGGTACAATGATAAAGGAGTCCAGTCCCTCTTTCAAGGAGCTACTTGGTGGAGGTAGAAAGATAAACATAACATGACAGCCATGATAAAAATGTGCATAGAATTCAGTGGGCATAGCCAAAATAGAGTGGTCAGTTCTGTGTGCAGAGAAGGGAAAATTTTCTGGGAATTTGACCCTTTATTTAGGACTTGGAAGAGGAATATTGCTTATCAGTAGATACAGGTGGAGTGAAGAACATTTAGGTGGAGAGAAAAGCATGATTAAGAATATAGAGGAATGAAATAACATACTGTATTATTTCTGTTAAGTTATTCCTTAAAGCTAGAGTGAAGGAAACATTGTTTAGAAGCTGGGGATGGGATGGAGGGAAGGCTGGAAAAAAAACTGTCATTACCAAAGGGCTTTTTCAGAGATTTTATATTAGAAAGTCTTTCCGGCATCAGTGTGGAGGATGAAGTGGAATGTTACAAAACCACAGGCAGGAAGGTAACTCATAGATATTTGTAGTCCAGGTTCATAAGTTCCTGAATACAACAAGAAATGAAGAGGAAGGAAAGGAAACAATTACAGTAAATACGTGGGAGTCAAATTGATAGGCTTTTTTGGGTTACAATAAAAACCTCAAAGAATGATAGATAAAATGAAATGAGATTATGTAAATAAAAGTACCTGTAAGATATAAAGCTCTATATGATTTTCAGTTGTTATCCACATTCAAGATTATATAAGCAAAGACTTTAAACCCACATTTAATATGTTGTCCTACAAAATATAACTATTGTCTGTTCTTAAAGTTTGCAAGGCTTCAAATTGTCTTTTATTTTATTTTCTTATTGCTCTAAAAATGACTATTAACTTTGATACATTTGAGAGTATTCTTCTCTATGGTATTTGGAGATTGTAAGTTGGATATAGATTATTGGTTGAAGAAATGACAGTTAACATTTTTAGTTCGTAAAGTAAATTGTCTTTTAAAATGCAATCTTTCAGGGATGCCTGGGTGGCTCAGTCAGTTAAGCGTTGGCCTTCAGCTCAGGTCATGATCTCAGGGTCTTGGGATCAAGCCCCATGTCGGGCCCCCTGCTTAGCAGAGAGCCTGCTTCTCCCTCTCCCTCTGCTGCTTCCCTTGCTTGTTCTCTCTCTCTTTCTGCCAAATAAATAAAATAAAAAACAAACAAACATGATCTTTCAATCTTTGGACACTGTATATTAACCCTAATGTATTTGTGAGAACATATGCCACCATGATATGTATTTCCATAGAATTCAAGCTTCTTGTATACTTACAACATCTGACTAGATTGACCAAACCTCAAAATTTTACCAGAAATACAATATGTACGCACGCACGTGCACACATACACATATACAATTGGATCAAACTAAAGGAACTCTTGAGGTAATAGAGTTACAGATTTTTATAGTGTTTTATCTATAAGAATAAAATTTATAATAATAAATTAGAGGCATAATTCCAAATAGACTTACATAGTATTCATTTTTGAACTGAGGCTCAACTTGTTTTCATATGCACAGGTGACTGAGAAGAATCAAATTAGTTTTCAAGTGATAATCATTCTTTTCATAGAGCTAGATAAGGCCTTTGGTGGCCAAGGTCCTATAAACGTTGACAGAAAACTGCCCTATATGCACCCTAGGTCTTTGACTCATTTATTGTTAGAGAAATCCAGCCATGCCTCGCATGAGTTTAAAAACATTCAGAGATCTTGTTCTTATATTCCACATTTCGGGGCCATTTATCCATTGATATTAGGTCTGCCACATCTGTTCATGCATTTAAATGAAAGTTAAAGACCTTTTTTGATCAAGTTTTAGTGTTTTCATAATTTATATGCACCACACTATTCTAGAAGAGTTTGTTCAGAGTAATTTTCTCTTTTTTATCTGTCATTGATATTTTTATGCCTTTTATTCCACAGCCTTTAAGATGTGATGTGAATAAAAACAGCTTTCTAAATAAAGATTGATTGGTAACAGTTACCCAATAAACAATAGTCTTCATATGAGACTAAAAAAATACTATATATGTTGGTTTAAGTGATAGAATGGCACATATCTTAAATTATTGGAGTGTACACAAAGCAATATCCTTACATACATGATAAAGTTAAATTGGGAAATTTTTTGAGAAAAAAATATTTTGACAAATATTTTGTTCAAATTGCTAAAAACATCTGTGTATAATGTTTTCTTAATATGGGTGTCAGAACCACGATTTTTTCCGATCGAGTTTGATTCTGTCCTATTGAGAGGAATGTCTGGTTGGGATTGAATGGAGTCATTCCCAATCATGTCCACAGGTCAAAAATCTTTCTTACTTAAATTTCCTTCCCTTAATTGTTTAGTAATCCTTCTAACACCTTTTTAATCTACTGGAAGAAGGTGGAATGTTTGGGAAAAAAGCTACTAGCTTTTCCTATACAAACAGGTTTGTTGAATTTATATTCACATTATTTCATTATTTCATTAAAAATATGTGTATCAAAGGAGCTAGATTTTTTTGATATTGACCCTCAGTGCAGAAATGAACTTATGTCTACAAAATAATAACATAAAGCATCTTTTAAAATTTGTGGCAAAATGTAATCTTACTTGAAGAAGTATAAGGAAGCACAATAGTAAAATAAATTAATGTCCACATATTATAAATAGAAAAGCATCAATCACCATCAGAAGAAATAAAATGTATCCCAGAGATACTTGAATGAAATAGTTCCCCCATGTTTAGTAAACACATAAACACATGTTCACTTACTCTGACACACTGTTCTGAAATTTAATAAAACTTTTTTTTTTAAACTCAGGAAAGTTCCAAATAGAGGTTGTATTTTTCCTCTCAAAATACTTCATACTTATATATTTAAGAATCTATTCAACTCTTATGTATGTATTTAAAAGACTTAGAGTAAGAATCTCATTTCTTTTTTGTTCAACCAATTCCTAAATTAGATCTTGAGTTCCACTCACTACACTGAGTTCCAGACTTAAATGTCTGCCTGCCTGCATGACATCCCCATTTGGTTATCGATTGGGTACCTCAAACATTTTTACATGTCTAAAGCAACAATTTTGATCTCTCCCCCCACTTCTCTCATAAAACTGCTTTTCCATTTTTTTTTATCCTAGTTCATTCACCACTGTTCAACCAGATAGCCAATCTAAAAATCTAGAACTCAATCTTGATTTCTCTTTATTCATTACATCTGTATCCATCTGTTGGCATCCCTTAGACTTGAAAATAGAAATACATCCCAAATCATATCACTCTTCACTTCCTGAACCACTACCACCAACATGACTATGTCACCATCATGACCATGCCACCATCATGTCCCATCTCATTTGTGACAATACTCCCCTAACTGGTATCTCTTCTTACACTCTTTCTTCTCTATAGTTCATTTGACCTAATGTAGACACACACACATACTCACTCTTAAAACTCTAATATTTTTCCTAAATATTTAGTGCAAAATTCCAGCTCTTTATTTAAGGCCTACAATGTCCTACATAATCTGATCATTGACTCCCTTTCCAATCCCACCTTCTCTGACTACCCACTATGGCTCCATCCATAATGGCCTTTTTGCTCTTCCTTGGCAAGCTCGTCCTCATCTCAGATTGTTTAACCTAGTTATTCACTTAGTATGAAATACTTTTCACTCACAACTTTACACAGTTCTCTCTCAATATTCAGGTTTCTTCTCAACTATCTCATCAGAGACGTGTTCAGTGAGAATATTGAGAATAGCCTCCTCACCAATTTCTGTACCCTCATTTGCTCTCACCTTATCTTATTTAATTCCTTTATATATCCAGTTTCTATCTGCAACTATACTATTTACTTGTTTATATATTTATCTCTTATCTTCCTCATTAGAATATAGGTACCATAACATTAGACACTTCATCTCAGTAACTGCTATATCTTCAGCACCTAGAGCAATACCTGGACATATGTCCTAAATGCATGAGTAAACGAATAATTAAAGCTATCTGGAATTAATTTTTTTCAACCTCCTTCTCTTATTTTTATACTCTAACATATGAATCAAGCAGGCAAATGTGTGAAGTATATATAGATGTCATTGATATTATTGTCTCTATATTGCTCTGTGATCTTTTAGTGCATCAATTATATCTATTTGCCTTATTTTCTTCATTTTGAATAGTGTATATATAATTGTTTGAGAGATGAGAAATTAACTTCTGTTTCAAAGTTGCAGTAAAAGAGTATATCTGAAAAAAGTTGAACATATATGGAGAACACTGAATAGTAATACTGGGGTTAAAGGTGTATTAAAATGCATTTTTTTTAAGCAGGCTTGTGTCCAAAAAAGTGTACTTTTCGATTTTGTGTTTATGAGAAATGGAGAAAATGAGATATTAAAATATTTTTTAGGAATAAAACACTTTATCAAATAAGTACATGTAGTCATTGGCTATTACTGAAAATGCTAACAGCTCTGTAGGCTCACATTTCTTCTCTTAGAAGGAAGATTTGTTACAATTATGAATTTTCAAGTATTTTATTAACCTTCAACTCTCACTCCAAATTTTAGTGTTTTACTTCTGTTTTGAAAACTGCTCTCTGAGAATTTTTTACTATCTGTGCTGCCAAAGCGAGCACTCTTTGAGAATTTTCTAAAATGAAAATAAGTTGTGAAAATGGGACTCTGATCTTAGGCATCATTACTTTAGCCTGTCATGAGTTGACTCACTATTTAAAAAAAAATCATTTTATCTGTGAGTTAAAAATTGATCCACAGGGGTTGATATACATATCAACCCTTTGAAATCTTTATACACATAAACTTTCAAGAGAAGGTTCATCTAGCTCTCTATATCCTGATCATTGCTTCCTATATCAATTACCAATGTTCAGCCTTAAGACTGAAGCAAGGAACAACACAAATTGAAAAGTGTTTTCTCTTTGGAGAAAGTACCAGGGAAATCCTTTCTGACTATCTTAGGAACTTCAGGGAGATACTCTAGTAAAATGTTGAGGTTGGGACTTGTTTTTATGGGGACAACTTAAAATATTGAACTAAACTTATTAACTTAAATTTATTAGCTCTAAATATAGCTGGAAAGGCAACATAGGCTGATGGAAATACATTTAATTTTAGGGCATAAATGATAGTTGGAGCCTTATCATGTAAGGGGACAATTTTAGACAAATCTCTTCACAGAGTGGCAATAACTTCATCTAAAATTTGATATAGCTATATCTTACTCATAGTATTGTGGTAAATATTAAATGCAGAATATGGAACAATTTTATAGGTTTTAATGTACTACATAAATGTTTTTATTAGAATTGTGTAAGACTGTTGAATCACAGACCTGTACCTCTGAAACAAATAATACATTATATGTTTAAAAAAAAAAAAGAAGATAGCAGGAAGGGAAAAATGAAAGGGGGAAAATCGGAGGGGGAGCCGAACCATGAGAGACTATGGACTCTGAGAAACAAACTGAGGGTTCTAGAGGGGAGGGCAGTGGGGGGATGGATTAGCCTGGTGATGGGTATTAAAGAGGGCACATATTGAATGCAGCACTGGGTGTTATGCGCAAACAATGAATCATGGAACACTACATCAAAAACTAATGATGTAATGTATGGTGATTAACGTAACATAATAAAAAAAAAGAAAAAATAGAAACAAAAACAAACAAAAAGAATACATTTCATCATTTCATTTTGTTTTTTTTAAGACTTTATTTGTCAGAGAGACAGAGAGAGAGAGAGAGAGAGAGCACAAGCAGGGGGAGCGGGAGGCAGAGGGAGAAGCAGGCTCCCTGCTAAGCAAGGAGTCCCATGCGGGACTTGATCCCAGGACCCTGGATCATGACCTGATCCAAAGGCATATGCTTAATCTACTGAGCCACCCAGGCATCCCTCATTGTATTTTTTATTTTATTTTATTATGTTATGTTAGTCACCATACAATACATCATTAATTTTGATGTAGTCATCCACGATCCATTGTTTTCATTGTATTTTTTAATAGATCTTTTCACTAATAGCTATGTCTTGAATTTGAATTTCAATGACTCCTTCAATATTCTCCATAGTAGATAATTTTACTCTGGGATAGTTAGGAAGAAAGCAAAAGCAAAGCCAATGGCTTGCTGCTCATGTAAGTCTGGGTTATATTTCTTCATCCTCTTTCCTCTAATTTTCTTGACAAGTAGAAATGTGTGAGAAGAGAGAGCTCACAGGATGCTTATTGGGAATAGCTCCTTCTTCAGTGACCTGCTTATTGCTATACCAGCTGGTCTCACATGTGTAGTGGTGCAAGCTCTGGGCTTCTGGCCATTAAAAGAGAGAGGAGAGCATTCTATGAAACAGCCTATAGAGAGGCTCTGCCTTGATATGTCTTGCCTGAAGATTTTATCAATTCAATTGGGAATGGATTTTATAAGGTACATAGGAACTAGAACCCAATGTCAACCTTACAGTTCAGAATGGGTAGTCATATATTCCCTATCTGCCCAAATATCCATCTACTATGTACTTCTGTCTACCTGTTGTATCAGAGGATTTTTATTTCTTTTTAGTGATTATTTCACGTGGGTACAATATCAACTCCTAATATATGCTTAATATTTCTTCACCAATTTCCTTTAATATAATCCTCATATATGATGGTGTAACTAACACCCTCCAAAGAAGAATCTAATTTTTAGTAGCTTTATTTGCAATGATGATATGCAAATGTTTACTTAGTGAAAAGGGATAGCAGAGTTAGAGAAGGGTGAAAAACTGATAGGGAGGGCAATGTAATATCGATAGAAGTAATTGTTCCCCTTATTTCCTAGAAATGTGTCTCCTTGAATGGAAATGATATATTATACCTTTCAGGATGCATATAGTTAAATATATCCACTGCTTATATTCTATGTACTCTTCTTTCAAGAAACCCTCCATAGTTGTTTCTTTATTTTCTTCATATATTTCCTTAATAGTTCCAAATCATTTCTAAGATAAATGATTATGTTAAAATGTTAAATCATATCACTCTCTGGAGGACACTTTCCAGTGACTTCCTGTCTAGAAGTAAAAGCTTAAATTCTTACTTTGTCCTTCAGAACCCTGCAGTATCTAGCCCCCATCATTTCTCTAAAGTCATCACTTGCTCCCTTCAAGTCACACTGTTTTGGTTGCAGGTCTTTGAACAGGCCAGACTCACTTTTGATTTAGTGTGTTTGCATTGGCTGTTCCTTCTACCAAAATAGCTTTCTCCCAGATAGTCTTATTACTATCTTTTTTATCTCCTTCAAGTCTTTGTTCCAGTTCTTCATTAGTTCTACCTTGTTTGCCTTACTTAAAATTTCACCTGCTCCCCCCACCCTCACTGTCTTCAATTCTTGATGATGCACATCAGGAGATTATTGCCCCAAATTACATTAGGTATATTTAATTCTGCTTTTATGAGTTATTTCAATAAACTTATTTCACTTGCACCACCTCACTACAGTGCATCTGTTGTTAAACCTAATTTCTTCCATCCAACAAATAGGGAGATCTTTGCTGAATCACTAGAGTGGGGTAAAGCCTAGTGTTCTGATTCTATATTACCTTCCATTTTCCATTTTGCACACTTCATCAATTTTTCCTTTGATATCTGGGTAGAAAGTATATACTTTCAAATTTATGGCTGTCCACAAAATCCAACCTGAGCCTTATTTTATCACCCATAAGTGAATTAAACACAGCTTTGAATTCCCCATTGCTTTCGTAGTGGAAATCATAATCTTGCCAATCAAAGTAAATTAGATTCTTCTGGTTTAAAGTAGTGACTTTTATAATTAATATGATTCTCTCTTATTCCTCTTTTTTCTTCCTCAAAAGGCCACCTAATTCCAGGATGGGGTTGGGAGGTAATATTAAGAAGGGGACATTTGCTTTTTGGTCCATTCTCTGTTTTCATTAACTTCAGCCATGGTGCGACTTACTCTGTCTATAGCATGGACAGTCACTGCTCCTCCTGCATATTCATTTTTGTTTAATATTTTCTTTTCATTTTTGGATAGTTTTAGACTTACAGAAAGTTGCCGTAATAGTGCTGAGAGTTCCTATATATCCCAAACCCAGTTTCCCTTATTAACATCTTACATTAGTATATGACCTTTGTCATACCTAAGGAGCCAATATTGATCCATTATTATCAGCTACTCTCTATGCTTTTTTCAGATTTCATTAGTTTCCCCTTAATATCCTTTTCCTGATACAGGATCTTATCTAGGATACCATTTTGCCTTTAATAGTCATGTCTCCTTTGGCTCTTCTGCCTTGTGACAGTTTTTCAGACTCCTTGTTTTCAATGACCCTGAGGACTACTGGTCAGTTATTTTGTAGAATGTCTCTCAATCAGGATTTGTCTGATGGTTTTTTTATGGGTAAGCAAGGCTTAGGAGTTCTGCGGAGGAACCACAACACATCATATAAAGGGTACGTTCTAGCAACATGTTTACCACTGGTCATGTTAAAGTTGATCACCTATCTAAGGTAATGTTTGCCAAGTTTCTCCACTGTAAACACACACAAACACTTCTGCATAATTTACTCTTTGTAAGTAAGCCATTCTCTTTGAGAAGGGAGAATCTACATAAATTATTTGGATTTCTGATAGATGTGTTTTTACTCCCTTATTTATGTATTTATTTAATCATTTATTTCAGTATGGACTCATGGATATTTATTATATGCTTTAGGTTATAATACAATACTATATTTTATTTAGTTGCTCATATTGTTCCAACTCTGGCTGTTAAGAGAATTATCAGGGTCCCTGTGAAGTAACCGATTATTTTGTTTTTAAGCATTTAATTTCTGGCACTACAAGATGCTCCTGGCTCATTTTGCATATTCCCTGCCACAGTTGTAGATTCAGCTATTTCTTCAAGGAGGTTTGGTTCTTCTTATTGGACAATGGTATTAAAAATTGAGATGAGGGTCCTAGGTGGTCTCCCCACCTAGGTGAGGTGTCATTGGTTCTAGGCCCTCCCTGTGGACATGACTAAAACATATATGCATTATAAGAACCCATATATAACTATGTATAACCCATCAGTACCTAGATTAAGCTAAATATGAATTTATACTGATATTTCTAGCTCTAGTCCAGGACTACCTGGTTCATTCTAACCTTCCCCCCTGCTTATCTATAACTTTCCACTCCAGCAACAGAAAACCTGGCTCCCATTATCCACTATCCGATTACTTGTTTGTTCATTTTCAATATATATATATATTGAATTGTTAACCTATACCATCATGAGAAACTCTACCAACTAGAGTAAAATTTATGTACATTTCTTTTGTCTTTAGTCTTATAGTCTGGTTATTTGCAAAGTTATTTAGATCAGCATCTTTTTCCATCTCCTCTAGTTAGGTTATATCATACATTTTTAATACAGTTATTCTTTTTTTCAAAGGATTTTATTTACTTATTTGAGAAAGAGAGAGTGAACAAGAGAGAGAGAGAGCACAAGCAGGGGGAGTGGGAGAGGGACAAGCAGGCTTCCTGCTGAGCAGTGAGCTGATGCAGGGCTTGATCCCAGGACCCTGAGATCATAATCTGAGCCCAAGGCAGACACTTAATGGACTGAGCCACCCAAGTGCCCCATAATACAGTTATTCTTTTGTCACAGTGTGCATTCTATTCTAGATCCCCCCCACTTCGACTTCATCTTTTTTCCGTTTGCATGCAATACAGTTCACTCGTTGCACTGTAAAGTTCTATGGGTTTTGACAAGTGGATAGTTATGTATCTACCACTAGAGAACTATACAGAATAGAATCGTGGTTCTAAAAGATCCTTTGTACTTCACCTATTCAACTCTTCCCTGTTTGTTCCCATACCCTTGGCAACAACTATCTGATAGTTTTAACTTTTCCATGCCTCTGCCTTTGATTTTCATGGTCAGGCTTGTAAATACTATGCTCTGTCTACTGATACAGACTCTGTCAAGATTTCTTGGCTTCTTATGTTCCACTGACACTCTCAAGCACTTCTTCACTCCTTCTGGGGCATAGACTGCCTTCCTTAAAGTGTAGCCTTCTGTTTTAAGTTTCTTCTCAAATGATCCACTTGAAACAACTCACTTATCCATGGCTGTTCTTTGTCTTTGGTGCCACACTGGACTTGGGGTTTCTGAATCATTATGAGTTCCTTCTCTTTCTGGATTCCATTGTGTGCTATTGATCTATTTCTTTCTTTTTTTTTTTTTTTTTGTATTTTATTTCTTTTTTTAAATTTTTTATTGTTACATTAATCACCATACATTACATCATTAGTTTTTGATGTAGTGTTCCATGATTCATTGTTTGTGTATTTCTTTATTTTTATAACAATATCACATTGGCTTCATTATGGTAGCTTTGCAGTAATTTTAGAAATCAGATAGTATAAATCCTTCTACTTTATTCTTTTTTTTTCAGCATTGCATTGGTCATTCAGTGTCCATTGCCCTGTCATGTAAATTTTAAGATCAATTTGTCCACTTCCATGAAAACACCTGATAGGATTATGATTGGGATTTAATTGAATTGATAGGTCAATTTTGTTAGATCTGACATCTTAACAATATTGAGTTTCAATTCATGAACATATTATGTCTCTATTTATTAGTTTTCTTTATAGTTTTTAGTAAAGGAATGCTGTACCTCTTTTGTCAAGTATATTTTCTAGTATTTGATGTTTTTTATACTGTTGCAAATAGAATTATTTTTAAGAACAAAGTCTGTATTCCATTTCTCAGTACTAGAATCTCTATTGGTTCTTTTTTAGATTGTATTTCTTTATTGTGATTCTATCATCTCTTCACTCATTATAATTACATTTTTCTTTAAGTACTTTAAAACATTTCAAATAACTGTTTCAATATTGTTGTGTGCAATTATAATATCATGGCAGTATTGTTTCTGTTGACTGATTTTTAAAAAAAATTATGGGTCACATTTTTATTTACGCTAATTTGCATGTCTGGATTATATTTTCTTTATAGGCTGCTGGTTTTGACAGGGCTGCTAAATTACTCATGGATTCTTATTGATTCTGTTAGTGCTGGTTTTTAGTCTTTGTCAGAGTAAGCTTATTTTGATTTTGTCCTTCATTAGAGAGCAATGTCTTTATTCCAAAAGTATGTCCTTTCTGGGCTCTCAGTTGAACAACTGAAATCCTCAGCAATATGTCTCGTCTCTGAACAGGCCAGGATTGCAATATTTTTCATCCTTATGTGACCTCTATTCTCCATTCAATCTTAGGCCAGCACCATCTGCCTTCTGCCAAGTCTAGTAGGTCTTTTTGTGACCATGCACAGCACATCCCTCATCCAAAGACCCAGGGTGAGCCCTTAGAGAGACTTCTTGGAACTTCTGTGCAACTTCTTCCTTTCCAGGAGCCAGCCCTGAAAATTCCATCCACTTCAGCAGTATAGATTTCTGGTCACAGCTTCCCTAGCTCAACAATGCCACTACTGCACTTGGGCTCCATTTCCCTGGGACAAGTAAATAAAGTACTCCTATGTACAACTCCCTTCTCTGAAGAATCACAGGACTGCTTTGCCTATTGTTCAGTGCATTAAAAAAATAGCCTTAGATATTTTGTCCAATTTTATGGTTATTTGGAAGGCAAGTGAGATACCAGTTATTTTTTGGTAGTTGGAAGCTGAATTGCCACATTAAATAGACTTAAAATTATTATTTTAATGCTGGCATTTTTGAATGGGGGTTTAAAAGTAAATGTGTATAGCTATTCATTTATCACTCTGAAAATTTCACAGCCAATAATATTTCCTGGCATATATTTATGACCCTTTTTTGGAATATAATTGTGCCATTGCTAAGGTTTTGGGAAGCTCTGGTTTATAATATAAACTTTATGCTGTAATTTGTTGAAGAGTGGCTCTTTTTTTTTTATTATTATGTTATGTTAATCACCATACATCATTAGTTTTTGATGTAGTGTTCCATGATTCATTGTTTGCGTATAACACCCAGTGCTCCATGCAGAACGTGTCCTCTTTAATACCCATCACCAGGCTAACCCATGCCCCCACCCCCTCCCCTCTAGAACCCTCAGTTTGTTTCTCAGAGTCCATAGTCTCTCATAGTTCGTCTCCCCCTCCGATTTCCCCCCCTTCATTCTTCCCCTCCTGCTATCTTCCTTTTTTTTTAAACATATAATGTATTATTTGTTTCAGAGATACAGATCTGTGATTCAACAGTCTTGCACTATTTACAGCGCTCACCATAGCACATACCTTCCCCAGTGTCCATCACCCAGCCACCCCATCCCTCCCACCCCCCACTACTCCAGCATCCCTCAGTTTGTTTCCTGAGATTAAGGATTCCTCATATCAGTGAGGTATTATTGCTCTTTCTTTCTAAGCCAAACTTTTAGAATCCCAAACAGTAATTATATTTTGCAAATACCTGATCCTGGGGAATAAACATAGTTACCCCTTAATGAACAAAAGTCTGGGAAGGTGAGTCTGTTTTCAAGACTATTTTGGACTTTATGACCAAGAAAGGAAAACTATTTTTATTATATTTTTGAGTATTCCCTTTCTTTGGTAAGGGAGCATCACCTCAAAGTCTCATTTAAATGCAAAAAGAACACACAGTTAAAGGTATTACTGAGAAAGAAAATTACATAGGGAATAAATCAAAATATTATCCAATAAACCAATCACTTCTCTAGACTCAATATTCCACGGGCAGAGACCACTATTTCTTGTTTTCATTTTATGTACACAATATGCCATCTGAGAGTCATGTAAATTCTTCTTAGAGTCCTGGAATACACTGCAGGAATACACTTTTATGTGTATTATCTGCCTTAAACAGAAAAAAAAAATGGGGTTGGAAAAGTAAAGCTAATTTAGTATCCGTCATGCAAACTTCCATCTCTATATCTCACCACATATATACTTGGGGAAGTTTTAGTATAAGAGGTAGGAAACCTAAGGATTTGGCTAATGTAGCAACAACTAAAATGTATTTAAGAAAAAGAAAACAAGAAAAAGTTCCTAAAGTATTAAATTTTTAGAAGGTTAAAGTGTTATCCTGTAGTAAGGATGGTGCTAGTTACGCTAAAACAAAGCACCTTTGTGACATGATGATGCACTTCCCCTCCCCAATTTCAGTGTTTACTGTGTGATGTATTCTGAGGATACATTGGCTTTTTTTCTGATAAATATATTTCAGAAAAATGAGTTTTGTGTTGACTTCTTTTTCTAAAGATGATTTTCTAACGTCAATTTTAAGAAATTAACTATTATAACACACTGAAAGGAGATAAAATTCCTAATGTTGACACATTGCGCATCTGACCTAATTCATCATAGATTGTGGTGTGCATTTATGTGTTTTGATGATGACTTTTTTTAACTAGAGGTGAAAAGGAGGCCTGATTTCCCATTGTGATATTATCCTCTCCTTGTTATAATTCTTATTTCTAGGATTTTTGAGAAGTTAGAGGGTACAAATGTTATCAGAGTCTTATAACAAACTCGACTCTGATTTATTTTTGTTTTTATTACAATCCTACTTCAAGGAATAGCTAACACACAATATGCTAACTACTGAAAACAGTTTTATGAGGTTCTATAGGTCAGTGTGGTTCATTAGATTCTGAAATGAAAATGAAAATTGGTCATTATGTAATTATGACATGTGACTTTACATTACTAATGTGTTTATTAATACTTTTATATGCTGACAATCAACAATAAAACAGGCAACTAAACACGCTGGTGGAGATAAGACCATTAGTGTTTGTTAGGAATGTGAGGAGAAAATGAATAAAATAATATACATGAATGGAGTATCTAGTTTAACTATGAAGTAAAAGAAACTAGGAATTGCTTTATAAATATTAAACCTCTTATCATGATCATCATATATTTATGGTAACCTATGGTATCTGTAAGGGTTACATGGACTTACACTGGAAGTGTTTATGTTTCCTTCATTAAGAAGTTAGAGCTATATAGTCCTGGAATTGTGTGGTAATGCAGCAATGACAACTGGGACTCAGATCATCCTGTCATCCTGGCCTGCCATTATTTGTGTGTGGCTTTCATCTTTGCAGAATCAGAGTTGATGCTGTACTTCAAGATATTGCATTTGCTTTTTTCAAGCAGGAAGAAGAGTAAAAGAGCTGATGGCTAATGGGCCATCCTATCCCATTAACAAGTTTTCCAGGAAGAAGCTTCACCTGCCTACTTATATTTTCATCTCAGAGTGAAAACTGGGCCATATGGTCACCTCTAACTGCTTGAAAGTCTGGGAAAGGGAGTATTTACTTTTCCACCTACATGAAGAAGGCAAGAGAGAAAAGGAGTGTTTCTAGTGTCAGAGCAGCAAATTCACAATATCTGCCATCAGTAGTATAAGCAAACGATGGGATTATGACTTAATGAGCTGGAGTCACCTATTGCCAGGAATAAAAAGTTGGAAAACACTGCATCTGGCAGAATATTTGCTCTTATGGAGAAACTCATTTCAGGAAGAGAATCTTTTTTAGTAGTAGGTGAGTTTGTGTGGGGAATGGATAATAATCTGCTCCCAGATGTCAACAAAGGAAACAAAACTATTCTGCATGAGAAGTTTTTAACTCTTTAGAAAAGAGGTGAGAGTCAGAGATACCTCAGGGTACAAACCCTGAGAAAGGTGACCCCTTTGCATAAATCTTTAAGACTTAAGTAAAGTTACTACATTCACAAAATGCTGGTTGCAATTTAATTTTTTAAAAACTGCAGAGAGTTTCTATTTTATATCCTGTCTGATGTTAGGGTAAAGTAGGAGGGTGTGAAATGCAGGAGCTACAGAAAGATTACTAGAAGAAATGAGCCTGCAAGACTTTACATATATTACAGAAGGAAATCTGGACTGTCTCTAAGGCCTGCGGTGGGGGGTGGGCTCTTCTGCAAGTCGAGTTCAAGTTATGGAGTTAATAATAACTCCCAGGACAGGAAAAACGAAGCTGACATATAGGCTACACACAGAAAACTTGAGCTGGTAAGTAACTAGGAATTCAGAATCTCTGCAGAAATTCATGTACATATGAACTATGTGGCAGAGAGAGAGACAGAGAGAAAGAGGGAATGTATGCACATGCGTGCATGCATGCGTGTGTCTGGTTTAAATATCTTTGATGCTAGATTTTCTTTTCAAGTTATCTTTGCTCCTGTTGGAATCAAAAGGCAAACTTCTCCAAAGGGAACATTTTTCTTAACCATTTCTTTTTTGCAGTGTTATTAGATTACAAACTGAAAGCCAATTTTTCATTAATTCCTTTAAGAAAAAAGTTTTCTTGATTTTGTTTTCCAGTAGGATTTAAATTCCTGCATAGGCACTAATTTAAATGGTTCCATAGTATCCATTTCATCTTTACCTCATAATTTCTTTAATCGACTCTTTGTTCATGGGCATTAGATTCTTTTTAACTTTTTAGTGATAAGAGACTGTACTGTATGACATATATTTTTTTATACTAATACGATTATTCTCCTTAGGAATATACTCCTAGGATGAGATCACAAATTCAAAAAGTATGTATCGTTTATATTTTTAGATAAGCCATCAAAAAAATACCTACCATTAAGATTATACTAATTGAACTTTCTACAAACAAATTTTACTTGCTTTTATTGACTATTGCCAAAAATAATTTTTCATCTTTGTTATCTTATCCTTTGCCTATTTTTGTCATTTATAAATTAAATTCCTAATTCATTTGTGAAAACTCTATATATGAAGATTTTATTATTTTCTTTGATATGTATGTTGCAACTGTTTTACTATTTTGTTATTAGTATTATTTACTGTGCTAATCAAAGTCTTTCAATTTAGATTCTCAAATATATTGGCATTCAGCTACATTGTTTCTGGTTTCATTTTGAAGTTTTTTCTATCCATTGATATAAATATGTTCTACATATTCTTGTGGTGTTCTCATATTATTATTTTCATTTTCATGAATGTGAAATTTATTTTGAACTGAGCAGTGAACTGGGAATCCAGCTTTATTTACAAAGTGGCTAATGCATTATCTTAACATCAGTTATTGAATAATCATAACCCTAAGGATTTTAAATATGCCCCCATTATATACAAGATGTCCATGAAAACTTCTGTTAATTTCTGAGATTCTATTTTGTTCATTTAATATGCATGATGGATGGTCCAAGTAATTTTTCACTAGTGGCAGAAGTGATCCTCTGGCTATGAGGAACAATTAAAATATATTTTACAGTGTATACTTAATTATACAATTAAAGTCTAACATACTGCAAGAGGGTTTTAATAGTTTCAAGAGAAGACACTCGTATCATCATAATCCCTATTTAGGTTCTGTTAATGAAATTACTTCATACTAGGACTCTTCCTTTAGGAGTTTAACAGAAGAGACCTGGTTGAACTGTCTCTAACATAGGACTATTAACAGGTGATTATTTTTATAGAAAATTAATATATTTACTGCATTGTTTCTTAAGCTGATTAATATTTAACCAATATTTATATCTTAAATATTTTTAGATGTTTTTAATATAAACATATTGTCTGTATTATCATTATTATGACTATTTCTCTTCAAGTTGTCCATAATAAATCATTGAGGGATTGTGGTTATCCAATCATGCCACTATGAGTAGCAAATGATTTTGCTCTTTGTCAAATGACTAAAATGCTACGTCACAAGTGCTCACTGAATACCACTGATATTAAAAAGCCATAGATTAAAATATATTTATTGATTTCTAAGATGTAAGAACATTAAATGGGAATCTGAGAATCAGTAAAATATATGGTTAGATTAAATATTTATGTTCAAATACTTTTATACCATGATGATTTAAAACAAACATTCTTTATTTTTAAAGAATGGTTTTGTTACACGTAAAAATTTTGGTTCACAGTTTTTTTTCAGTACTTTGCATATTTCATTCTGCTGCTTTCTGATCTCCATTGTTTCTGAGGAGAAGTTACCTACTTATCATTGTTCCCATGTATATGATGATGAGTAATTTTTTTCTTGCTGTTTTTACATTTTTCTATGCCTTTGTTTTTAAACAGTTTGATTATAACCTCTTTTCTTTTATGATAATTTGGGTATTCTGAGCTTCTTGGATTTGGAGATTAATGTTTCACTGAATTTGGTAGTTTTTAGCCATTGTTCTTATAATAAATTTTATAGCCCTTTCTTCCTCTCCTCTCTTCCTAACATTAACATTACTTGTATGTTGGCACACTGGATGTTTCTCCCAAAGGTCTCTGAGAATATGAAAAACTGAAATTCTCCTACATAGCTGGTGGAAATGTGAAATTATGTGGTTATTTTACAAAATGTATTTTCACTTTAATTTTAAAATGTTAAATGTAAACTTCTTTCAGCTCAGCAATTTAATTCCTAGAACTCTACTCAAAAGAAACAAAAATATATCCTGACACAAATTTGAATGTGAATGTCCATAAAACATGACTCTGTGACAATAAAAGTTGTAAGCAATTCAAATGTCCATCAACCAGGAGATGGATACCAAAAAGATGTATGCCCATACAATGCAAGATTACTCAGCAGTAAAAAAGAACAAAATAATGATTCATGTTACAACATGGAAGAATCTCAAGAACAGTCTGGCAAATGAAAGTAGTCACATGCAAAAGACTGCATATTGTGTGATTCCCCATTATATGCAATGTCCAGAAAACACAGATTTAGAGAGACAGAAAATAGGCCAGCATGCATGGGGCTGCAACACAGTTAGATGAAGTGTTAAAAATACAAAAGAAGGGTTAAAATACAGAGAACACAGAGGAAGAACTTTTAGATCTCATCTAACTGAAGATCTAGAGGAGATAACAGAATGTGGAGAGGCAATATATAAAGATACAATTTTTATAACTGAAAATAGACAAATTATCAGACAAAGGAAACAATATATTTCTAGAAGGAGACATAAAAAATCCTCTCAAATACATCATAGAGTGAAAATGAATATGATTCATGTAAAGGATTTTATTTTTGAAGTAGGCAAAGAGAAATGATAGATAACAGGTTGAACCATATCAAATTGCCCTTTTCTGTGGATCAAAAATAGTCAAATAGCTGCAACCATATATGGTTCAGCCTTTTACAAAGAAACAACAGTACAACTGTTGGGAATTTGGGAGACAAAACTAACAGTTTTTGCCACACAGGTAAAAAAACAAAAACAAAAAACAAAACCCACAAACCTGATAGTGTGTAAGTTCAAAAGCACTTGCACATGGGTCTATGGGCAGACTTCACAAAACAGGTATGTCTGGCAAATTCAAAAGCCATGACAAAGCATTTGCTATGCAAAATAAAGTCTTCAAACCTAGAAGTATAAACCTGATGAAACTAAGGACTAAATAAAGACAACTTCCAGCAAACACTGCCAAATTTTAGCTACCCTTCCTAAATAGACTTCAAAAGAAACTACATTTACACATCTACTACCATGGAGGATATTTTAGTAAATTTCTCTCCAAAATATCAAATTTATAAGTAAAGCTAAATAGTATTAGAATTGAAATATTATTCTTGATCTATTTACATATATGGAACACTTTATTCAAAATATAGAGGATGCATTTTCTTTTAAAAGAACATAAGATATCTTCAAAGGATAATTATAGTTAGTCATAATTAAATTTTTCTTTCAAGTCTTAGGGAAGAAAATAAAACAATTTTAAAAGTGCAATAAAAATAGAAGAGTTAAAGAGACACTTCATAAAAAGAAATTTTAATTACCCATAAGTATTCTTTAAATTCCTAAATTCATTCATTCGTAAAAAATGAAAAAAGAACCCCAACGAGACACACTTTTATCTATGAGATTGACAATGACTACTAAACTTGAAAAATACTCAGCGCTAACTTGAGCAAGACAAAAACATCACTTCAACTATTGTTAGGATGCTAAATTATTACAATCTTTTGATAGAATATTTGGCAAAAACTACATATCCTTTGACATGGCAATTTCATTGCTAAGAATTTATACTTTTTTTTTTCTTTTTACTGGGTGACTCTTTTTTTTTTTCGTTTTATTTTGTTTTACTTTCTTTTTCATCATGATAAGAATACTCTTTAATCCTCATTCCCTACTTCCCCCATCCCCTCACCCACCTCCCCTCTGGTAACCATCAGTTTGGTCTCTGTAGTTAAGAGTCCGTTTCTTGGTTTCTCTCTCTCTCTTTTTCCTTTGCTTGTTTGATTTGTTTCTTAAATTCCACATATGAGTGAGATCATATGGTATTTGTCTTTCTCTGATTGACTTATTTCGCTCAGCATTATACTCTCTAGCTCTATTCATGTTGTTGCAAAGGCAAGATTTCATTCTTTTTAATGGCTGAATAATAAACAAAACTGGAAGTATCACAATTCCAGGTTTCAAGTTATATTACAAAGTGGTAGTAATTAAAACAGTGTGATACTGGCATAAAAATAGTCACATAGATCAATGGAATCAAACAGAAAGCCTAGAAATAAACCCACAACTGTATGGTCAATTAGTCTGTGACAAAGGAGGAATGAATATGCAATGGGAAAAAGACAATCTGTTCAACAAATGGTATTGGGAAAACTGGACAGACACATGCACAAGAATGAAACTGGGCCATTTTCTTTCACTATACACAAAAACAAATCCAAAATGGATTAAAGACCCTAAATGTGAGATCTGAAACCATAAAAATCCTTGAAGAGAGCACAGGCAGTAATCTCTCTGGCATCGGCCATAGCTACATTTTTCGAGATATGTCTCCTGAGGCAAGGGAAATAAAAGCGAAAATCAACCATTGGGACTACATCAAAATAAAAACTTCTGCACAGCAAAGGAAGCAATGAACAAAAGTAAAAGGCAGCCGACGGAATGGGAGAAGATATTTGCAAATGACATATCCAATAAAGGGTTAGTGTCCAAAATAAATAAAAAACTGATAGAACTTAATACCACCAAAACAAATAATCCAATTAAAAATGAGCAGAAGACATGAATAGACATTTCTCCAAAGAGGACATATAGATGGCTAACAGATACATGAAAAAATGCTCAGTGTGAGTCATCATCAGGGAAATACAAATCAAAACAGCAGCTATCACCTCACACTTATAAGTATGGCTAAAATCAACAACACAAGAAACAAAAGTTGTTGGCGAGGATGTGGAGAAAAAGGAACACTTTTGCACTGTTTTGGGGAATGCAAACTGGTACCGCACCTGTGGAAAACATTATGTGATACAGAAATGGATACAACTCAACACCCAGGAAACAAAAATCCAATTAAAAAAATGGGCAGAAGATGTGAACAGACATTCCTCCAAAGAACACATACAGATGGCCAACAGACACATGAAGAGATGCTCAATAGCACTCAAAATCAGGAAAATGCTAAGAATTTATTCTAAAGATATGAAGATATTCTTGTGAAAGTATATATTCCAACTGAAAAAACAAGACAAGCAAAAAAAAAAAAAAGAGGAGAGCGATTGTAGCATTATTTTGATAGGGAAAAAAGTAAACCAAGGGAAAATCTAGCTGACCTTGGGTTTGGCAATAACTTCTTAGAACACAAAATACATGATCCATGAAAGAAAAGAATGGATAAATTGGTGGATTACTTTGCTAGGGCTGCTGTAAGAAGGTACTATAGACTGGGTAACTTAAACAATAGAAATTTATTTACTCACTGTTCTGGAGGCTAGACACCTGGGATCAAGGTGTTGATAGATCTGGTTCCTTCTAAGAGCTGTGGGGGAAGAGTCTGTTCCAGGCCTCTCTCCTTGGTTTGTAGATGGTCTTCTACTACTAGGATCTTCACAGCCTTTTCCCTTTGAACATGCGTGTACAGATTTTCTTTTTCTATAAGGACACCAGACATATTGGATTAGGCCCCACTCTAAGGAGCTCATTTTAACGTAACTATGTCTGTCACGACCCTGTCTCCTAATATGGTCACATTTTGAGGTACTGAGGATTAGGACTTTTAATTTAGGAATTTTAGAGGGGGCATAATCACACCATAACAATTGGACTTTGTTAAAATTTAAAAAATCTTCTGCACTGTGAAAGACACTGTTAAGAAAAGGAAAAAGACAAGCCAAAGATTTGGAGGAAATCTTTGCAAAGTGGATATCTGATAAAGGACTAGTATCCAAAATATACAAAGAACTCTTAAAACTCAACAACAAAACAAATGACCTAATTAAAAGTAGGCATTATCTGTACAAGATATTTTGCCAAAGAAGATATACAGATGGCAAATAAACACATGAAAAAATGCTCAACATCATAAGTCATCAGGGAAATGTAAATTAAAAGAACAATGAGATACCAAAACACACCTATTAGGATGACCAAAATCCAGAACACTGACAACACTAAATATTGGCAAGGACATGGGATAACCAGAACTCTTATTCACTGCTGGTGGGAATGCAAAATGGTACAGCCACTTAGGAAGGCTGGTGATTTCATTCACAACTAAACATAGTCTTACCAATAGATCCAGCAATCATCTTCCTCGGTATTTACCCAAATGAGTTGAATATTTATAACTACACAAGATCCTGAACACAAACGTTCATAGCAGTTTTCTTCATGATTGCTAGAACTTGAAGGCTTCCAAGATATCCGTCAGTAGGTGAGTGGATAAACAAACAGAGGTACATCCAGACAATGGAATATTATTCTGTGATGAAAAGAAATGAGCTATCAAGCCATGAAAAGACATGGAGGAACTTTAAATGCATATTTTTAAGTGAGATAAGTCAATCTGAAGAGGTTGTATACTGTATGATTCTAACTACATGACATTGTGGAAAAGTCAAAACTGTGGAAACAGTAAAATGATCAGTGGTTGTCAGGGGTTCAAGGTGAGAGAGGCAGGAATGTCTAGGAAAGAATGGGAGATTCTTAGTGCAATTAAACTATTGTGTAAGATACTGTAATGGTAGATACCTGCCATTATACATTTGTTAAAACCCCTAAGTGTGCAGTACACTAAGAGTGAACCCTAATGTAAACTATGGACTTTAGTTAATGACAATGTATCAATCTTGGCACATCGATTGTAACAAATATAGCACAATAATGCAAGATAAAAATAATAGGGGAAACTGGAGGGAGGGAATAAGGTATATGGAAATTCATTGTGCTTTCTGCTCATTTTTTTCCATAAACTGAAAGTTGCTAAAAATAAATCTAAGTAAAAAAAAGTGGGACTAAACAAAAAAACTCTTTAATTAATAATTATGATATAATGAAATACTATACAGCTCTTAAAAAGAATTAAGGCGATCTGAATACACTGATATGGAAAAAATGTAAGAGAAAAAATAAGGTAGAGCAGTGTTTATATTATTATATCTGTATAAATACAATTTATATGAGATGTATATATATTATGGTTTACATACTTTTTTATGAAAAGATGTGAAAGAATTGTTTATAATCTTTACCTTTGTAAAAGTAACTGTGGATTGGAATTAAATAGATGGTGGGAGGGAGACATATGCATCCTATTATACCCCTTTCATTGTCTGAGTAATTTCATTATACAAAAATAAAAGTTCAAAGTTAAAAATACTCTATATACATAAATTATATACATTTTTCAAAACTGACTATGGAATAAAAAGGACTTACACTGGATTTTAGCAAAACTCAGAGCATATTGAGAAACTTTCTTTTGTTATTAATTTAAATGGATGATTTTATAGTTAATTACTTACCCATGGATTACTTATTTGACAGTTTCAATGCTCTTAAATATGAAATCTGTAGGCATGGGACAGACCTGAGTTGGGGTTGAAAGATGGATCAAGGAAGCTTTGAATTAAATTGGATGTGAAAATAAAGTTTGATTTCCTCTGATTTCTTTTGATACAGGAAGTACTGAAATGGACTTTTCCTTTACACAAACATTATCAAGATGCAAAAAGGGGAGGTAGGAAACAAGAAAAAATACTGTGGGAGCTGCTTAATATCTCCTCAAGAAAAGAGGAAAAGAGAGCTAACATTGCACAAAGAATCTTTGAAGCAGTGGCTACACAGTCATTTCCTTGGTTATACATACCTCATTGGATTTTTAAAAAATCTAATTTAATTTAATTTACATTCAATTAATTAACATATAGTGTGTTATTAGTTTCAGAGGTAGAGTTCAGTGATTCATCAGTTTTATATAATACCCTGTGCTCATCACATCACGTGCCCTCCTTAATGTCCATCACCCAGTTACCCCATCCCCCCACCTCCTCCCCTCCAGCAACCCTTAGTTTGTTTCCTATGGTTAAGAGTTTCTTTTGGTTTGTCTCCCTCTCTGATTTAGTCTTGTTTTATTTTTGCCTCCCTTCCTCTATGCTCCTCTGTTTTGTTTCTTAAATTCCACGGAGGAGTGAAATCATATTATTGTCTTTCTCTGATTGACTTATTGGATTTTAAGTGTCAAGTAAGTTCTATTAAGAAACAGTGTCAGTATTGTAAATTCTCAATTTTTGCAGTAGGACTTCAATTCAGCAGATGGCTGAATACTATCTATCACATGGTGTGGTATTCTCTAGAAGCCAGATCAAGAAAAAAATGATTTTTTTTTCTCTTTTACGTTGTTTTCTTATGGAGAACTTTCGTGATCTCCCATGTATGTTAAATTTCATGACTTAAATGATGCATCACTACAGCCTCTGCTAATGATTAGGAGCTGTGAAGAAGATATTTTTATTCAAAGTAGAAGAAAGATAAAAACAAACAATTTAAATTTTGGATGTTCTCTATTTGCATAGATATGTTAATAGGTCTTTTAAGCCTATATTTGACTGTAAGACCTGTCTTATTTTCTACTGATACAAATAAGCTATTTATGAGACTAACTCTGTAGCTACATTTCCAAGGTTGAAAATAAAAGCAAAATGGGGGAATTTCTCTGTACATATTTCCAAGCAGCTGGTGATCTACAGTCAGGACCATTGCTCCAGTGGGAATGCTTGTGCCTAGCAAACTGTGAGGGTTTCTATTCTGTGTTACTTTCCTGGGGATGGGCGGTGGAAGAAATCTGACTTTTTCAGGCAATGATACCAGCATGAGGGGTCCCGGCTTAACATCAAAGTCAACTTGAGAGTATGTATGCAAGTCATAACACTTTAATTTGTGGCTCTGATGAACCCTGAAATAATGAACAAGGAAATGTCACGGCCTAAGAGAAGAGCGAATCAGGAAACTAGTTTTGGCGAGTTGTCCCAAGCACTGGTGTCTGGCCCTGCTTCTGAGTTTTTATGTATATATAATTGAAAGAAGCATGTAATAGGCTTCTCTGTACACATTTAGCTCTTAAAATGTTTCTGTTAATGCAACAACTAGCATATTACATCCTGTGGACAGTAGATAATTGCTTGAGCTCTCTGCTTTATTGATTCTTATCAGGCAAAACCTGCAGGACTTCTTAACCTCAAGGACTGAACAACCAGAGCTTGGTACCTATAAAGGGGACCTTGAAGTCCTAGCATCTCAAGTTATAAATTAAGAAAGTGACATTAAGAATAAGTGTTTATGTGACTTGCCAAAAATCAGTGATGTTTGTTGTTGATCTGCACTAACTCAAAAGGATTGTGTGGCTGGTCACAGGTTTGGTAGTAACTAAATGGGCAGAATGAAAAGTCCTTTATTTTTTTTCCCATTGTAAATTAATTTCCCTAGTCTAAGCAGAAGTATCTGAGAGCAGAATGACACTCTTCACTAACTTAGTAGACCAGTCAGTCAAATACTGCCGTCTGTTGCCATGTGGTGCATTGTGGAGCTGACACTTTCAGCCTTTGAAGAAAGGGCATGTAATTGCATCAGTGTGCCATGAAATCCATTTAAATCTGGCAAATGTAGTGCAATTCTTTGTTAGCAATTATAAATTCACAGTGGTTGGTGATAGGAACAGAGACAGAAATGGGATGTCAGGAAAAATGAGGATCACTTGCTGGCAACTGTCTATTCAGTTGCCAAAAAATTAAACAGTTTGAGCTTCATTGGGGTATTAGTGCTACTGCTTAGAAACTAGCAGTTAATTTTTATACCCCTTGCTGTCCCCACCTTTGTTCTCATGAAGCAAACAGATTTAGTTTCCAAGGCACAGACTGGTGCCATAATAAAAGAGGGTATTTCTCTGAAGGAAGTTATATATTAAAAAAGGAAGCATTTCTCTCTAAGATTATAGCGTTTTAAACTGCACCAACAGGAACATAATCAAGAGAGTAAAAATAGAGATTTTCTAACCTAAATATGACTGTCCAATATACAGCATAGTGTGAGTGTGCTGTTCTTGTTTGAAAATATGGAACTTTCATAAAGACTTTGGCATATATATATATATATATATATATATATATATATACATGCAGAATTCCCAAGTTGTCAAAAGTGAAAATGTTAAGGCTAACACAATGAAAATATTCAGTTTTACACTGCATTTAATTCTTAAATAGCATCCTTGCTTTTAAAAGTCAAATACAGGGCAGCAGTTAAACTACATGCCTCAAAAACATGGACCATTTTGCTCCTCCTGCTGTAGACAAATCCCATGACTGCTACTCAAGTGGGTGATGGCCAGTGAGTTAAATAGATGAGGTAACATAATGCACTTTAAATCTCCCAAACACATTTTAAAGCCCAACCATGTGTATGTAAAAATAATTAATTGTGCAAAACATAGGGAATTCTAGAGGAAAGTTCTTTGACTTCCTTTTGTTTTCTCTTTTTTTCCTTAACTATAACTTTTAGTCAGCTCTCTGGCTTTTCCCTGTATCCTGATGCAATGCCCAACTGTTCCTCCAGAAACCTTCCTCAGACATAAATCATCATCTAAAATCACCCCGACTTATTTTGGGCCATAGCAAATCCCCAATTCTCTCTCCCCATTTAAAAAAATTTCCTATTTGAAAATACCTTCTCCCTTCTAATTCTCTCCCAACATATTTCTTCGATATTTCTTCTTCAAGAATCTGCAGATCATGGCAATAATTGCTAAATGAATAATATATGTAGTAAAATGTGATTAGCTAAAATGCCAGTCTCATTTTTATTGCAAATCAGCAACTTAAGTTATATTGATATAGACCATTTTCTTATTTCAGGATTTGGAGAAAGTGCATATTTATTTGGAACTCTAATGAGAAAATGAAAGTTAGCTATCTTATTATCTAATTTTGAGAATACATTAAAACTAAATTAGATATTTTCTCAGTAGAGTGACATCATATTTCAAATTATACACCTGCAAGACTGGGGTTGATCATTGAGCTTACATATAAACATTCTTCTGTAGAATTTTTAGTAATCTTAATGGCAATTCATGATGATGAATTGAAGCTCAAGGTGAACTGAAAAGCAGGATGAGCTCATTAATCAATTCAATATAGTATCTGTCACAGGTAACTTTAGAATTATCTACTTCCTTCTTATATCTGGAAAAGCCTAGTTGCCAGATGACTATTGATAAAATGTCATAGTGAAAAAATATCTGAAATTGAAGTATGCCTGCTTTGATATAAAGTACTGAATTAAAAAAGAAGAGCAATGTTTGATATTACATTACTCTAATAGATACCAAAAAGTCAGTATTTTATATGAGATTAGAATGAAGACTTGAAGTGAATTAAGTGTTAATTACATCATTTATAACTGAATAAAGGATCTACAGCATAGGCTCTGAATTAATATGCTGATGACTCCCATATCTGAATATTAAGCCTGAATCTGATTCCCAAATTTGTATCTTAAACCCTAAATTATCAGAACTCCAGCCTCATAGTCTACCTAGTCTAATATCATCTTCACTTGGATTGGGACTAAGTATCTCAAATTTAGTGTTACCACAAGGGAACTCTTACCTGTAGTTCTCAAGCCTGCTTCTGCCTTAGCCCTCCATTTCAGTAGGGATACCACAGTCCATCGTATAACTTAAATAAAAAATCATGAGGCTAACCTATTAAAATATTAGTCTTTTACTCTCTTCTCATATTTAACCCATGAGCAAGTCATGTAGACCCACCTTCAGTGTATGCCCATGAATTTATTACCATTCCCACTGTTATTATCCCAATCCAAGTCATCATGACTTCTTGGCAAGTTCATAGTAATGGTTTATTAATTTTCCTGCTTTTCTTCTTGTCTTCTCCTTCCATTGCCCACGTATGATCTCAGTAATGGTCTGAAAGTTAAATCAAAACATGCTAGTCTTTACTTAAAAATTATTATCATTTGCTTCATTTAGAATAATTGTCAAAATTTTTATAGACT
This sequence comes from Phoca vitulina, assembly GCF_004348235.1. Lineage (NCBI taxonomy): Eukaryota > Metazoa > Chordata > Mammalia > Carnivora > Phocidae > Phoca > Phoca vitulina. Next base: position 749,290 of record NW_022589726.1, read on the forward strand.
TAAAATCCATACATGTACTGGCTCTTGCTAAATACTCAAACCTCTACTTGAATCACTTTCTACTTTACATATTTTGTTCCAAAATTACTGGAATTATTTTGGCTTTTTGATGGTGGCAAGCTTGTTCCTATCTCCTGGTATTTGCAAAAATTATTCTCCCTGTTTAAAATATACCTCTATTTAACTTTCTCAAGACTGGCTCACTCTTGCCATTCAGATCTCTGTTAAATGTCAATTTAAGTATCAGATTTCTTCTCTGACATCTCAAACTATAGCAGCCACCAGATGATCTCTATCTCATTACTTTGCTTTAATTCTCTGTATAATACTTACCACTATCTGGTATTTCTTAAGCTTTTATGTATTTTATTTCTATTGGCTATCTCTCTCTACTAGAATGTAAGCTCTATTAAAGCATGAATCTTATTCATCTTTCTATTCTCAAGGTGTATAATGGTGACTGGAGCATTTAGGCATTCTATACATATTTTCCCAATAAACTGATTAAGGAATTGTGTATTTTCAATTGAGTAATTACCATAACTTAGTGAGTGTGAGCCAGGCAGGAAGCCATGTGTAAAAGTAGTAAAAATGTTGAATCTACACACCAGCATGGTATTTTTGTGTCCCATATTTGGATTAGGTTGGAATATTTGCAAGTTTACCTTATCCTTTTGGATTGTAAAATGTTTAACATCACTACAGTTAATGCATTCATATAGATGAGAATGTAAAGCTCATTATGTTCCATGCAATGATTTAAATGCTTTACATATGCTAACTCATGTAATCTTTATACATGCTAACTTCATGTAAGTTTTATAAAATATAAATTTTATTGTATAGATGAGGAAACTAAAGCACAGAAAGATTAAACAGCTAGCTCAAGATTGTATGACTAATAAGTAGCAGAGTTGGGAATCAAACCTAGTAGCTTGGATTGTTTGTGTTCCTAACCCCTAAGCGATACTACTTCTTAACCTTGAAATGCGACTTAACTTATTCAACCAACATTCAATAATCATTTACTGATAGCTTACTGTGTTAATGGCAAAGTATTAAATATTTTAGACAGAAAGACAAATATTATGGTTATATTCTTCAGGAGACCTTTATTTTTGACAGACTAGGAGAAAAGTTAACAATTAGTGAAGTGTCAATTATAATGTGTAGAAAAGCTTAGTTAAATAAAAGTGGCAGGGGTTAAGTGATCTCAGGGTTGTAAGTTCGAGTCCCATTTGGGTATAGAGATTATTTCAAAATAAAATATTAAACAAACAAACAAAAAAACACCTAGGAAGAAAGGTAGCCGACATATATTGAGGAAGGAAATTTGTCAGTCAAGGAATTCTGGAAGAACTTATGTTTAAGCTAAATCCAAAAGCATCAGTGGGAGTTACCTCAGAGAAGAATTAGGCATGTCATAGCAGAGCAGCACCGCAAATAGTAAAATTTAAAATCAAGGTCTAATCTGGCATATGTTTTGGGTTACAGGGTTATACTGAGATATTAGACATACTCAACGTGACTGGCTCTTTTGCTGGCTGTCAGTAACATGTGTTCTCATGTGAATCTGTCTTCTAATTCTTATATTTAGTGGCCTTCCTGATCTACTGATTATAAAGTCAACCATAGGTCATTGCAACAGAACTAACTTTTCTCTTTTTACACAAAAGAAAGAAATGGAGGTGAAAATGATATAAATAAGGAATTTTAAAACTCGTGCAAATGAACAACTTTAAAACACGTAGGCAATAGAATTAATTTTAAAATGCTACAAAATAGGAACATTATTGTATTTAAAGGAATTATTTTTGAGAAATATTTTTGACTAATAATGTGGTAGTCAATAAATTTAAAGGAAATTTAAATTAAGATGCTTTTTAGTAATTTCCCTCACAAGCAACCTTAAAGTATTTTTAACAAATATAATAACCAATACCAAAAGCATAAATTTCAAAATAATCATCATAGGCTTGAATTTCTATTTGTTCTAAAAATATTTTAGTCAGTAATATCTGTGGATTATTACTTTATAACACAATTCCTAGAAAAAGTGATTCTACCCACCCCAAATTTTCTGTGTATGTATGTGCGTGTGTTCTTTTCCCACTTGAATTGAATACTTCTGGAATCAAAAGAGTCAGAGAGTGAAAAATGTTTACTTTTATCCAATGCCTATCACCTCAGACAAACTCTTGGTAGTTACATTAATCAAATAAGAGAAAAATAAATATAATATTGGAATAAGTTCTAGCCATTAGATTTCAGGAAATCATTAGAATATTGAACACTCTAATGTAACAAAAACTTTTAGAAGTGGTAATTCCTTTCTTTTTTATTAGCTTATTTTTATATGTTAATATGTGACTAAAGAAAACAGAGCAGTTCATCTCTTTACTACTTATTGGTTCACTTCTTTTCAAAATATGAGCATCTATCTCATGATTAATTGTACAACTTTTCAGTAGCTATGGTTGTTGCTAAAGAACCTTCCATCAGAAACTTGAGAGAAAATTTAAAGACATTCATCAAAGTTTTCATTTGGAGTCTAGAGAAACAATAAGGTAGATATTGACTTCTCTTGAAGAATGGATCATGATTTATTGATCCAAAGGGAGAGTCAATATTTACCTTCAGTGAAAGTAATTCTTGACGGTCAATGGAATGTAAAATTTAATGCATTATTTCTAATAAAAAATATCTTGAAATCTATTAAATGGTGACACTGTTTAAATAGCATTTATATTTTTCAGTTTATAAAAATATATATGCATTGTAAGAAACTCTATAATATATAGAACATTAAAAGTAGAAAAATTACCAATAATTGCCCATATAAAACTGTAAATAGCTTGGTGTATTTCATGCCAGTCATTTCCTACAAAAATATTTGAGGGTGTTTATACATGTAAATTTTGATTTTAATTATGATAAAAATAAATATGTAGTTTGTGTTATTCTTTCCAAATATGCATTCCTGCTTTCTGTAAGAGGATTATATATCCCCACCAATGACCTGTAACTTGGCAAATCTTATGTGCAATGAATGTACATTTCCAACCCATTGACATTGTGTTTGTCTATGAAAATTGCTTTGGCCAATAGCATGGGGCATACACACACACTACCACATCCCAGCTTTAAAAGAGATCACGTATTTCCTCCAACTCTCTTGCTGTTTTCCCTCTGACATGAAACTGACTTGTGTCATATTGGAACTTCTTTTTCCATAAGGATCCAGAGTTAGAAGACAAATAGAAGGGCGAAGCATCATCTCTTCACAGATGCTGACGTATAATGTGTGGAAGAAATAAAAGTTTATTGTTGCAAACCACTTAGAGTTTGGGTATTGGTACTGTGCAAAAGTGACTAATACACTGAAGTGTGTTAATAAATGTGTTATTTTTAGACATAACATAAACTTTACTAATCATAAAGGAAATATTGATAAATTCTACTGCCTCAAAATTTAGAATTTTTATTAATCAAAAGATACCATAAAGAAAGTGAAATAAAAGCCAGAGAATACTTTCACAGAGAAGGTATTTGCCACATATGTAACTGAAAAAGAATAAATTAAAAACACTTTCAGATATTATATACAAATATATATTTATCTAGTAACATATATTAATATATAACTAATAATATATTACCTATAAATATGTAATATTTATAATATGTATATAATTAAATAAATATAAAGACTAAGAAAAATACAAATCTGATAAAAAAGGGCAAAGTGAACGAATGGCATTTTACAAAAGAGAAAGATCAAATATCATATAAACATTTAAAGATGTTGTGATTCCTCAGTAATTAGGAAAATGAAAACTAAGAATACAATAAGATACAATTTTACTCACACTATATTGGCAAAAATTAAAACTGAAGCTATCACATGTTGAAAAAATGTGTATCAATTGGGCAATAGGAATGCTTACTCATTAGGTTGGAACATATTGGTAATAACAATTTAATAAACAGATCAATTTTACCTTTTAAAGCTGAAAGCATATATGTTGTATTACTCAGAAAGTTCACTCTATATACTAGAAAGCTTTTGTACTTTTGTACTAGAGACTAAGAGATAGCAATGTCCTCAGGAGGAAATCCTGGGAAGCGCACACAAATGAATCTTACACATAATGATTAATGAGGGGGGGGGAAGGAAGGAAGGAAGGAAGGAAGGAAGGAAGGAAGGAAGGAAGGAAGGAAATGGAAAAGAAAAGAAAAAAGAAAAGAAAAGAAAAGAAAAAGGGAAAAGAAGCAAACCATGGACAATTACTTATAGTAGGATGCACATTTATGGAGCTCACACACAATATTGAAAAACAATGCTTTGTTTAGGAATATCAATTTTACATATGGTAAAGACAAAATTCAGGTAGGAATTATCTATAAAGGAAGAAGGTATAAAATATAAGTGTTAACAGCTGTTCATTTTATTATTATGTTTTATAACTTATGTGTTATATTATTGTCTCATTCATGTGTGTCTCAATAAATTTTTATAAAATTTAACTCTTTTATCTTTGTGAGAATATTAAATAATATTTATAATACCATGATGAATATTTATTTATAATTTACGTTACATTTGGAATTATTTTCTTAGGACAGAATGCCCAAGAATGGATTTAGTGGATTTGACTATATCATTTTTGATATACATCACCAAATATTTACTCAATAGTTGTGCCAATATTTTTTCTACCCAAATATATGGTTCATGCATCAACACTGTATATTTTCATTTAACAACCATATTGTGCTAATTTGATTTATGAAAATAACATTCCAATGTAAAATATTTACTCCTTTGTTTATCAGTAAGGTTGATCATTTTCCATTTTTCATGTCAGTTTCTTTGTTATCAATTTACATGATGATTTTACAATGGAAATAAACTCTCATAGTGATTGCAAGCAACCTTCATGTTGTTGTCTCTTATTTTTTAAGTACAGGAGTTTTTTCATGCTCATCTTCTTACATTTGTCCTTCTTTCCACTGTGGGATTATTTTTCCTTTGAGTTTATATATTAGAAAACTATCCATTCTCCAACATTTAAAAGGCAACGATTACATTAGTTTCTAGTTTTAATGTGTATTTTACATTTACCTCTTTTATGTCTACGGAAATTACTGGAGGAGTGTAAAGTGAGTTTGTTCTATTTCAGATCTCAACTGGTTCTTCTAACACCATGTATAACTCTTTCTTTCTCATCACAGTGACATGTGAGGGTTCCTTTGTCAGTCATTACATTTCATTTTTGTAACACTTTTCTATTTTTTAGTTTGATGCTATCTTAATTATTAGTGGTTATAACTTAGTTTAAAATGTATGATGTTAGCCCCCATTACTGCTGTTTTATTAATTTTTATAGTGTAATATATTTTTGTGTTCTTTTTAAGAATGCTGTATTTAGTTTACTTACACTGAATATTAATTCTTGAAGAATTGTTTTCTTTAAAATACTTAATATTGTCTTTTAGATATTTGGTGTTTCTTAACATAATTTCTTTTCATATTTTTCAGAAATTTTTTATAGTTTTCTGCTTATGTGTTACATATATATTTCTTTCTTTCTTTTTTTTAATTTTATTATGTTATGTTAGTCACCATACAATACATCATTGGTTTTTGATGTGGTGATCCACGATCCATTGTTTTTGTGTAACACCCAGTGCTCCATGCAGTACGTGCCCTCCTTAATACCCATCACCGGGCTAACCAATCCCCCCTCCCCCCTCCCCTCTAAAACCCTGTTTGTTTCTCAGAGTCCATAGTCTCTCATGGTTCATCTCTCCCTTCAATCCCCCCACCCCCATTTTTCCCTTCCTTCTCCTAATGTCCTCCATGTTATTCCTTATGTTCCACAAATAAGTGAAACCATATGATAATTGACTTCCTCTGCTTGACTTATTTCACTTAGCATAATCTCCTCCAGGCCCATCCATGTTGATGTAAAAGTTGGGTATTCCTCTTTTCTGATGGCTGAGTAATATTCCATTGTATATATGGACCACATCTTCTTTATCCATTCATCTGTTGAAGGGCATCTCGGCTCTTTCCACAGTTTGGCTATTGTGGACATTGCTGCTATGAACATTGGGGTGCATATGGCCCTTCTTTTCACTACATCTGTGTCTTTGGGGTAAATACCCAATAGTGCAATTGCTGGGTCATAGGGTAGCTCTATTTTTAAATTTTTGAGGCACTTCCACACTGTTTTCCAAAGTGGCTGTACCAACTTGCATTCCCACCAACAGTGTAAGAGGGTTCCCCTTTCTCCACAACCTCTCCAACATTTGCTGTTTCTTTCCCTGTCCATTTTTGCCATTCTAACTGGTGTAAGGTGGTATCTCAGTGTGGTTTTGATTTGGATTTCCCTGATGGCTAATGATGTAGAACATTTTTTCATGTGTCTGTTACCCATTTGTATGTCTTCTTCAGAGAAGTGTCTTTTCATATCTTCTGCCCACTTTTTGACTTGATTATTTGATTTTTGGGTGTTGAGTTTGAGAAGTTCTGTATAGATCTTGGATACCAGCCCTTTATCTGTAGTGTCATTTGCAAATATCTTCTCCCATTCTGTGGGTTGCCTCTTTGTTTTCTTGACTGTTTCCTTTGCTGTGCAGAAGCCTTTTATCTTGATGAAGTCCCAAAAGTTCATTTTTGCTTTTGTTTCACTAGCTTTTGGAGATGTATGTTGAAAGAAGTTGCTGTGGCCGATGTCAAAGAGGTTACTGCCTATGTTCTCCTCTAGGATTTTGATGGATTCCTGTCTCACATTGAGGTCTTTCATCCACTTTGAATTTATCTTTGTGAATGGTGTTAGAGAATGGTCGAGTTTCATTCTTCTACATGTGGCTGTCCAATTTTCCTAGCACCATTTATTGAAGAGACTGTCTTTTTTCCATTGCATGTTTTTTTCCTGCTTTGTCAAAGATTATTTGACCATAGAGTTGAGGGTCCATACTTGGGTTCTCTATTCTGTTCCATTGGTCTGTATGTCTGTTTTTGTGCCAGTACCATGCTGTCTTGGTGATCACAGCTTTGTAATAGAGCTTGAAATCGGGCAACGTGATGCCCCCAGCTTTGTTTTTCTTTTTCAACATCTCCTTGGCGATTTGGGGTCTTTTCTGATTCCATACAAATTTTAGGATTGTTTGTTCCAGCACTTTGAAAAATGTCATTGGAATTTTGATCAGAATGGCATTGAAGGTATAGATTGCTCTGGGTACCACAGACATTTTAACAATGTTTATTCTTCCGATCCGTGAGCATGGAAGATTTTCCCATCTTTTTGTGTCTTCTTCAATTTCTTTCATGAGTGTTTTGTAGTTCCTAGAGTATAGATCCTTTACCTCTTTGGTTAGGTTTATTCCGAGGTATCTTATGGTTTTTGGTGCTATTGTAAATGGAATCGTTTCTCTAATTTCTCTTTCTACAGTTGCGTTGTTAGTATATAAGAAAGCAACTGATTTCTGTGCATTGATTTTGTATCTGCCACATTACTGAATTGCTGGATGAGTTCTAGTAATTTGGGGGTGGAGTCTTTTGGGTTTTCCACATAAAGTATCATGTCGTCTGCGAAAAGAGAGAGTTTGACTTCTTCTTTGCCAATTTGAATACCTTTTATTTCTTTTTGTTGTCTGATTGCTGTTGCTAGGACTTCTAGTACTATGTTGAACAACAGTGGTGAGAGTGGGCACCCTTGACGTTTTCCTGATCTTAAGGGAAAGGCTCTCAGCTTTTCCCCATTGAGGATGATATTCGCTGTGGGTTTTTCATAGATGGATTTTATGAACTTGAGGAATGTTCCCTCTATCCCTATACTCTGGAGAGTTTTAATCAGGAAAGGATGCTATATTTTGTCAAATGCTTTTTCTGCATCAATTGAGAGGACCATATGGTTCTTCTCCCTCCTCTTATTAATGTGTTCTATCACACTGATTGATTTGCGAATGTTGAACCACCCTTGCATCCCGGGGATAAATCCCACTTGGTCATGGTGGATGATCCTTTTAATGTATTGTTGGATCCTATTAGCTAGGATTTTGTTGAGGATTTTGAAATCCATATTCATCCGGGATATCGGTCTGAAATTCTCCTTTTTGTTGGGGTCTTTGCCTGGTTTGGGGATTAAGGTAATGCTGGCCTCATAGAATGAGTTTGGAAGTTTTCCTTCTGTTTCTATTTTTTGAAACAGCTTCAGGAGAATAGGTATTATTTCTTCTTTGAATGTTTGGTAGAATTCCCCAGGGAATCCATCAGGCCCTGGACTCTTGTTTTTTGGGAGGTTTTTGATCACTGCTTCAACCTCGTTACTGGTTATTGGCCTATTCAGGTTGTCAATTTCTTCCTGTTTCAGTCTTGGCAGCTTATAGGTTTCCAGGAAGGCCTCCATTTCATCCAGATTGCTCAGTTTATTGGCATATAGTTGTTGATAATAATTTCTAATAATTGTTTCTATTTCCTTGGTGTTAGTCGTGATCTCTCCCCTTTCATTCATAATTTTATTAATTTGGGTCCTTTCTCTTCAATTTTGGATAAGTCTGGCCAGTGGTTTATCGATCCTATTAATTCTTTCAAAGAACCAGCTTCTAGTTTCGTTAATCTGATCTGTGTTTCTGGTTTCTAATTCATTGATTTCTGCTCTAATTTTAATTATTTCTCTTCTAATGCATGGCTTAGATGTTGTTTGTTGCTTTTTCTCTAGTTCTTTAAGGTGTAGAGTTAGTTGGTGAATTCCGGATTTTCCTATTTTTTTGAGTGAGGCTTGGATGGCTATGTATTTCCCCTTAGGACCGCCTTTGCAGTATCCCATAGGTTTTGGACTGATGTGTTTTCGTTCTCATTGATTTCCATGAATTGTTTAAGTTCTTCTTTGATTTCCTGGTTGACCCAAACATTCTTGAGCAGAGTGGTCTTTAGCTTCCAAGTGTTTGAATTTCTGCCACATTTTTTCTTGTGATTGAGTTCCAGTTTTAGAGCACTGTGGTCTGAGAATATGCAGGGAATAATCTCAATCTTTTGATATCGGTTGAGACCTGATTTGTGACCCAGTATATGGTCTATTCTGGAGAAAGTTCCATGTGCGCTCGAGAAGAATGAGTATTCTGTTGTTTTAGGGTGGAATGTTCTATAAATATCTATGAGGTCCATCTGGTCCAATGTATCATTCAAAGCTCTTGTTTCCTTGTTGATTTTCTGCTTAGATGATCTGTCCATTGCTGAGAGTGGAGTATTGAGGTCTCCTACAATTAATGTATTGTTATCAATCTGACTCTTTATTTTGGCTAACAGTTGGCTTATGTAGATGGCTGCTCCCATGTTGGGGGCATAAATATTTACAATTGTTAGATCTTCTTGTTGGATAGACAAGAAGAATGATATAGTGTCCTTTAAGAATGATATAGTGTCCTTCTGTGTCTCTTATTACAGACTTTAGTTTAAAATCTAATTTTTCTGATATAAGAATTGCTACCCCACCTTTCTTTTGAGGTCCTTTGGCAAGGAAGATGGATCTCCATCCCTTCACTTTCAGTCTGGATGTATCTTTAGGTTCAAAATGAGTCTCTTGTAGACAGCATATGGATGGGGCCTGTCTTTTTATCCAGTCTGCAACCCTGTGCTGTTTTATGGGAGTGTTTAGGCTATTCACGTTGAGAGTGATTATTGAAAGATATGAATTAATTGTCATCATGTTGCCTGTGAAGACGTTGTTTTTATAGATTGTCCCTGTAAATTTCTGTTGTAGATCACTCTTGGGGTCTTTCTCCTTTTATAGAACCCCCCTTAATATTTCTTGCAGGGTCAGCTTAGTGGTCACATATTCTTTCAGTTTCTGCTGGTCGTGGAAGCTCTGCATCTCTCCATCCATTCTAAATGAAAGCCTTGCCGGATAAAGTATTCTTGGCTGCATGTTCTTCTCATTTAGTACCCTGAATATGTCTTGCCAGGTCTCTGTGGATAGGTCTGACGTTATTCTGATGTTCCTCCCTCTGTACGTAAGGAATCTCTTCCCCCTAACTGCCCTTAAGATGGTTTCCTTGGTTCTAAGATTTGCAAGTTTTACTATTACATGCTGGGGTGTTGGCCTGTTTTCCTTGATCTTAGGAGGGGTCCTCTCTGCCTCTAGGACTCGAATGTTTGTTTCATTCCCCAGATTAGGGAAGTTCTCAGCTACGATTTGCTCAAATACATCTTCTAGTCCTCTCTCTCCACTCCCTCCGGGATTCCAATTATTCTGACATTGGAAAGCTTCATGGTGTCACTTATTTCTCTGATTCTATTTTCATGGATTCTGAGTTGTTTTTCCCTGGCCTCCTCTTTTCCCTTTTTATCTATTATATTGTCTTCCAGGTCGCTTATTCATTCTTCTGCCTTAGTTGCCCTAGCTGTTAGATTATCTAGATTGGATTGGATCTCATTGATAGCATTTTTAAGTTCTGCCAATTCACCTTTTATTTCTGCCCTTAGAGACTCTATGCTACCATTAATTGATTTCTCCATTCTAGCCATTGTCTTCACAATTGCTAGCCTGAATTCCATCTCCGACATCTTGGTTATATCTGCATCCATTTGTAAATCTGCAGCATAAGTCATAATCTCTGAGTCTTTTCTGTTTTGGGGGCTCCTCCTCCTAGTCATTCTGTTGACAGGTGTTTGAGGGAATGTATAGAGTCCAAATTATTGACCAGAACCCAAGCAAGATGCACCTGTTTTCTTGGGACCTTAGGGTTGCTGGCCTCTTGTTTTCCCAGCCTGTCTTCTGCAGGAGGGGCCTGCCGCGCTGTTAATCAGGCAACCCTGTTCAGGCAGAGTTGCCCTGCCTCCCTGTGGCGGGGGATGGGCTCAGCGGGAATCAGTTTTTGGGGCTTTTGTTCTCTGGCGGCTTTCCGCATCTCTTCCATGAGTCAGAGCCGAAGAGACCGTTTCCAACCCTCTGCCTCAGAGCAGAGAGACCCTAGTCTGTTCTTCAGTGAGCTCTCCAGACCACACGTCTCCGTTTCTGTCCGTGCTGCTATAAACTGCAGCGTCCTGGGTTGTGCGCCCCTCCGCAGCACTCCCAGTCCTGCCTCCAGGTCGGGGCACGTGTCTGCCCTTTGTGCTTCTAAAACTGCCAGCCGCTCCCAGTTCGCGCGCGCGCAACCCCGCTGCTCCAGGTTTCCGTCCAGGGGCTGCAGTTCGCAGGCGTGACCCCGCTGCTGAGGGTTGCCACCCGGGGGTTGCCCTAAAGTCCTTTCCTGGCCACTACTGGTCTGCGAGTCTGTGCCCCGCCCGCAGTGCGCGAGGCTGTCACTCACCGGCGGTGTAGGATCCCCAGGGCCAGGCTCCCTCCCGCTGCCGTTTATCCTCCGAAATCTGCCTGCGGAATCGGGGCTCCCCGCTTCCTACCTCGAAACCAATCACCTGCGATATTCTGTTTGTAGAGATCCAGATCTTCTTACATCTCAGGCTGGTTTCCTGGGTGCTCAGAGTGGTCTGGTAGATATCCAGCTCAATTCCGGGGACCAGTTGAAATAGGGTCCCCTACTCCTCAGCCATCTTCCCCCCCATATTTCTTTTTTTAGAAATTTCTTGGCCTTCTATATCTTGTTACTATTGTGAATGAGATTTGTTTTTAATTAATTTTTATGAAATAAATTACTAAATGGTAAGAATAACCCCTTGTACCATAGAGTTTTTAAAAATAAGCCTCAGAATAGATTTTTTTTCATTGCTAACCTCTGACCAAGACCTATACAGGCCCAATGTTGAGATTCAAAGACTGAACTCAAATATCTCATGGATGTTAGGGTTGTTGGCAAATTTCTAACTGTAGATTTTTATGTATTAGGAATTCAAACTAGAATATTTGGTAAAATTTCAAGAAAATACTTATATTTGAACATGGGAAGCCCATTTCAGTGAAAAGAAGCAAGAACAGGAGGGAGGGAGTAAAGGGATGAGATTTCCATATTCTACCTTTCTGTCAGAGCATCACAGCTTCATCCTTGTATTTTATGCCTCCACATGAGACGTTTGACATTTTATTAAAGAATCATTGGCCCTAAACAAAAGAGATGTTCAATAAATGCTAATTTAGTTTTCTAGGTTTTAAAAAATTAAATATCAATATCCAATATTGACAGTAATCAGTATTTGAATATCTCAAGGAACATCCCCCTCCCCCAACATACACACACACGCATGCACACACACACACACACTGGGTTTGGGCCCACTGTGATAATATCTAAAATTGAAGTCCACACTTGAATAAGCTGATAGGAGTACCTTATAGATTACTTAGGGCTTTGCAGGATTCTCAACCCGCCAATATACAATGAATAAGGAAGCTTCATCGATAGAAGATGGATTTTTAATGGCAGCATAACAGGGGTGAATGCCAAACCAGTTGTAAGCAAAGTCTACAGAGAAGCTCATTCATGATACTGACCAAGGCTCTATGTCAAAAGGGACCCAAAGCACTTTTACATTTCGTGAAAATCCCTGTGTATTTTTTTAACACAAATGGCAATTTAGGATTACAAAAAAATGGTGGTATGTTTTAAATACTCTTATTAAGAAATGTACATATTTAACACACACACGCACATGCACATGCACACACACACACACACACACTACATTGACTTTGTCAATTAGAAATCATCAGGCACAAATTTGAGGTCCTTTGAAAATGTGAGATCTGGACCAAATGTTCCACTTATTCTCCCGTAATAGGCCTTGATTTTAACTTTTCAGAAAGGAGTATTTCAAATAACCTCCTAATAGGATCTACATAGTGTTGGTTTCTTGCTGTTGTTGTTGTTTTTAATGATACTTTTATGGTACAATATTTTATTTCCAGCTCATTTCTTGGCTATTTTAAGGAGATATGAGTAAGGCACTTCTCAACATTTTTATTCATTTCACTTTTGATCTAGGCTCCTTTACTTCTGAAGAATGTGTAATGGGATTTCATTAATTGAAAGCACCTTCTGTATGTTTTGGTTTTGATTTTTTTTTTTTCTATTCAGAAGGGTCCATATGTTTCAGTGTATGAATTTTGAAGCATAGGTGGCTCTCTATAAAAGATCTACTCTAAGGAAATCCAAATATTTTACATTTTAGAAAGTAGGATTTAGATGAAGATAGATAAAGAATATGGTGTATTTCATACAGCACTGTTAAGTAATTTTTCTTTTTCTCCATTTTGGCCCTAAATTTTGCAAAGGTAGGGTTTATCTTTCACAATGGAGCTTTCTTTTTCCAGGAGAGTTCTCAAATTAGTTGACAGAGTGCAGGATAAGGGTCTGCACTGGATTTTTTTTTTATGGACAATCTGCATCCTTCTCATCCCTTGCTTATAAGCCTTTCTCAATGTCACAAGGGCTAGAAGACAAGGAACTACTTTTCTTAGACTCATTTGCCTTTACTGTTTTGCATGCAGTTCGCCTTCTGTCAAGCCTTGAACTCACACAAGATTCAGAAGACGAAAATATGACAAAGGGCATTCTTCCTCTAGAAACAGAAATGAATAATGTTTTTTTGCAATATATGATGCTTTAATGCATATTGCAGGCTTCAGCTGACAGGAATTTTTGTAATGGCTAACTAGACTCTAAGTTTGATTTTTAGTCACTAAGCGCAAAGCTGCTGGTCCACTATGACTTTGATGGTGGGTTCTTGAACATTTCTGAGTTCTGGGTGACTGAAGCACGTTCTTGACCTCTAAAACACAATTTCTATTTAGGACCTAAACCTCTTGTGACATCTTTATTTTCACATTTCCAGTCTTTGCAACAAGTTTGTAAATGCCTCATTTCCTGTAATAAGTTCTTTTGTGCCCAAAATACCAAATCAATACCAAATTTCCATAATCCTAAGATGAACAGTGAATGATACAAGTCCTTTCTAGCATGGATTCTTGTTGGGCCCTATCTTTGTGTCAGGCACTGCTCTAAATGCTTTAAATATATTAACATATTTGACCCTAGCAGCAAGCCAATAATGTAGCAATGCTATCATTCCATTTAAAGCATAAGGAAATCCAGGCACAGAAATGTTTAGTAATTTTTTTCCCAATCACATAGCAATAAGTGGTAGAACGTGGATTCAAATCAGGCAGTCTGGTTACAGAGCTTATGCTTTTAATCAATCTGCATTTCTGTCTCAGTCATAGAACACATATGGTATTTATCCCAGCAACCTAAGCAGGATGGCAGGCTGCGAGTCACACATGTACATGTATTTTTTTCTATATCATAGTATTTACTGCTATTCTTGTGCAATCTCCAATTGTTCAAGGAAGTCCACTACATGTCATTTGTGCTAAAGTAGTATGCTCACTCTAATCCCAGTATCACACTAGTATTTCCTAGCAATTATATGAAGAATTAGATTAAGATTATTTTACCTTGTGGTAAGATCTTAACCTATTGGTTGAAGTGGATTTCCCCTATAACAGGTGAGAAGTGTTATTTCTCATGTATTGTCACGTAGTTGAGAATGTTGTGATAATAATTTTAAAATTTCATATAAAAATTAAACTTCATAGTTTTGTTATTGAATAAATATTTAAATTGTAATGGATTTCAGTGAGGGAATGTCATACTATTATAAAAATTCACTTTATAAAATTATTGCAAATAGTTGGTACTCAGATATTTACTAAATAAGTGATTTCTTTAAGAGGATTGCTAATGGCAAAAATAGAAGATTGTATTATTTTTGAAATGAAGAAGTTTTCTTTTAACTTTATTTGAATGTATTGTCTAATAAAAATAGCAGGATTTATTCTTATCAGCTACCCTGAGACTCATTTTATTTTGTTTTATTGGTAAACACCAGTATTATTATTATTTAACAGTTATTTAATTTCTTTGAATGCACTGATTACAAGGTATTTATCTTAGGCATCACACTTTTCAAGATTTCTATAGTTTTTGAGAAATATTCCAATTAAAAATATTTGCATATATTATTTTTTATATCAGAGATACTTTTATTAATTGTTCTACCTGTTCTCATATATCCATTTGCACATTATGAGCTTTTTTGCATTTTTAACTTCTATTGATTGTAATTTTCTTTTGAACACATTGTTTTCACATCACCCAAATTTGCTGCCCAAATGCAGGTGCACAAGCCTGAAAGCAGACTTGCATTTATCCACTCATCCCCTTAGGTTACAAGTTAAAGCCAGTTACCGTTGACAATACTTTGCAACTCCTTAAATTGCATATCAGATGGTCCATAATTTCTTTATTTTATGGAGCTAATTTATGACTTCAGAATCCCTCATTGAACAGTGTGGATTTCCTTCAACATGTCCCAGTTTTGATTTATCCCTAAGTAAATGAGCAATAACTAGTCTGTTATAGATTGGTAAGGATTCTTCCCTTAACTTTGTCACCTACCCCTCTAAAGGCAGAGACATATCACATCAGTTTGTCAGTGTCCTTTTCATGTTAATAAAGGATTGGTATAACACAATAATCTGCAAAGCCCCAGACATGTGGAGCATGGATGCAGTTGGTAATAAGGGATTTAGCTGATGTTACTTATAAGGAGTATTACTGAGCTCTTGAATTCTGTGTCACATTGTACATTTTAGAGGTCAGATTCAACTTAAGAGCTGCCAAGGAAGCCAGATATTTACATAATTCTTCATAGTGTCACAGAAAGAGAGAGAGAGAAAGCAAAATGGGAAGGAAGTATAGATTATGCAGTGGTTTAGGAGAAAATAATCTATTTTATATATTATTTAAGTATATATTATATATATAATATATTATAAATATATAAATATATACTTCTCTATATAATATTATATACTTATATATTATATATTATACTATATTATATTACTATATTATATATTTCTATATAATTATTTAGATGTATATAATATATAATATATATTATATATATAGTGAAATATACACAGAAATATATATAGAAAGTGAAATACATATATAGAAAGTGAAACCTATAGCAATAATTTGGATTGTCACTAAGCTTTAAACATTGACCAATTGAAGGCAGAATCCAAAAATATAATGCAATTTGTAATACATTCTTACAGCAGACAACACAAAATCAAGACACTGATTGGAGAAAAAGACACAAATGGAACATTTTTCTCAGCCACATCTGATTGAGTGTTTCCTCAATTACACAATGTGAAGAGTTTGAAAGTTAATATAAGAACCACACTGGAGATTATTTCTAATATGTTTGTTTATAATTATGCTAAGTGAAGTCTTTATTCAAATTATGCCTTTATTCCATGGTATGGTTCAGTGATTCTCAATTAATCCTTTCGTTATGAAGTGCTCAGCTGAAGAGAATCTTCATGCAATTTATGCATAGGCATCAGAATATGATAATCACTAATCAATAACTGGTTATTAATGGTTCCATTCTAGAACTCAGTTCCCAGAGTAGACTAGACAGCTAAGCCACACTCTGTGTGGACTGCTAAAGGTACCAAGCAAATTCTTGTTGGTCATGTCATATGTTGCCTATATGTACATTAGTGGCATGGTTATACGCTTTGTGATATCTCTGATAAACTTCAGAAACATTAATTATATGAAAAAGAGGTTCACGGCATTACAGCATTTACATTTACACTCTAATGGATTCTTATATTAGGTAATTGAGAATAATAATCTTATTATCACTCAGGTGCATTAGAAACAGAGAGGTTTCCAGATACACCAACAGTTTTCAGTCCCACTTACCATTTTAAAGGCAAAAGTATTAGTATACATAATCCATTAATAAAGCTTCTGGAGGATGCTTGTTCTTGTAAAGAATACTGCACTCTAAAGATAAGTGGCATTAATGTTACTCAGAGAACCTGAAGCTTCAATATTCTCTTGGGAACAATTAGGATTCTGTCACATAAGTACTAGACTATATCTACTTAAACTGGTTTTCTATATCATGGAAAGTAAAAAAGTAATTATCAAAATGGATGTACATGAAACATGCATTTTAGAAAACAGTTGAACCAATTACTCTCAAAGGATATATAAGGGCTGGCAAATCTTTCACCTGATTTACTCATCCACTCAAACTTTATTTCCAAAAGTAAGCAGAGATCATTACATAAACATTTATTTATTAGATTATAAAATGTGGCCCCTCAAGCTGCAGAAAACTGTTTGAGACAGAAATCATTTGACAACTAATCTAAGACCATTCTTAAAAATATTTCTGCCACAGAAGTAGACTTTGGAAAAAATCTCTAATTATATCTTGTTAGATACTATTATAACAGCAGAGAGAGTTTTCTCAAAGTAT
The DNA here is from genome assembly GCF_004348235.1 of Phoca vitulina. Classification (NCBI taxonomy): domain Eukaryota; kingdom Metazoa; phylum Chordata; class Mammalia; order Carnivora; family Phocidae; genus Phoca; species Phoca vitulina. The sequence goes on from NW_022589726.1 coordinate 766,604, forward strand.
ACTCACTCTGTCACAGTGCAAGACTGGGAACAATAAACACAGTCTCCAGAAGCCCTGGAGAAAGGCAACAATATGCAAGTCCCTATTCCCATTAAAATAAGAAAATTGCATGCGTAATTATCTAGGGACCACGTGAACATGATTATTTTACATTTGAAATTTGGATTCCTCACTTACAGCCTCCATTTGGAGAACTGTAGCAAAACATTTTGCTTCTTGGAGGCATAATAGCAAACAAGGACGGGCATTATCTTTTCTTTCCCTTGGTCTTCTCCTCTCTTTTCCCTTTTATAATTTCATTACTTACTATCATCATCATATCACTGTCAGCTAAAAAGTAAAATCAGAATAAATGGATGGTTGAATATTAAAATTATGGTTAAAGAAAAGTGAAAATGATAAATTAATGCTACTGTGCATTTTTTCAATACATTTGAGTTTTTAAGAGAGGAGTTATTATATCCATTTCTGTTTATAACATCCTTGTGAAGTAAGAAAACTTAAGATGAGAGTTGATGTAACCAGCCCACAGTTAGAGGTCAATGCAGCAGAATTTGAACATATGTATGGGCTTTGGTATCAAGAGTCATGTATTCAAATCTCAGTTGCTTTAATTTCTTTCATGGTGATAGTTGTTGGGTTGGTTAATTTCTATTCTTTGAAAAGTTTTGCATCAGTTCAAGTGATTCAGAGCTAAATTCTCAACTTTTCACTGATGCGAAGGTTTACCCTCAATTAAATACTATATGTTTGAAGCTCTTAGAAAGGAAAAGAGGCATTTGTGTATGTGTGTGTGGTGGGGGGAGTATTGTGAACAAAGGAAAAAATGGCAGCAACAACTGTGTTCTTTTACATGTGGCCCTAGGTTAAAACATTTTTATAGTTCAGAACATTCTTTCCCAAGTGATGGATATTTTATATAACAGGGGTAGTGTCAATGCTCCTCATAAAGCGTTACTGAGCTGTGCCGGCTGACAGTATAATATGATGATTAACAGTGAGGGTTCTACAAGCAATCCTAAAATTTGTATGGAAACACAAAAGATCCCAAATAGCCAAAGCAATCTTGAGGAAGAAAAGCAAAGCTGGAGCATCATAATTCTGGACTTCAAGTTATATTACAAAGGTGTAGTATTCAAAAAAGTATGGTACAGGCACAAAAATAGACACATAGGTCAACTAATTTTCAGCAAAACAGGGAAGGCTATCCAATGGGAAAACAAATGGTGTTGGGAAAACCAGACAGCAATATGTGAAAGAATGAAACTGGACCACTTTCTTACACCATATACAAAAATAAATTCAAGATGGATTAAAGACCTAAATGTGAGACCTGAAACCATAAAACTCCTAGAAAATAACACAGGCAGTAACTTCTTTGACATTAGCTGTAGCAACATTTTTCGAGATATGTCTCCTGAGTCAAGGGAAATAAAAGCAAAAATAAACTATTGGATTACATCAAAATAAAAAGCTACATAGCAAAGGAAACAATCAAAAAAGCTAAAAGGCAACCTACTGAATGGGAGAAGACATTTGCAAATGACATATCCAATAAAGGGCTTGTATCCAAAATACATAAAGAACTTACAAAACTCAACACCCAAAAAACAAATAACCCAATTAAAAAATGGGCAGAAGACATGAACAGACATTTTTCCTAAAGAAGACATCCAGATGGCCAAGAGACACATGTAAGCATGCCCATTATCACTTATCATCAGGGAAATGCAAATCAAAACTACAATGAGATGTCACCTCACACCTGTCAGAATAGCTAAACTCAAAACCACAAGAAACAATAGGTGTTGGTGAGGAATGCACTATTGGTGGGAATGCAAACTGGTGCATCCATTGTGAAAAACAGTATGGATGTTCCTCAAAAAGTTAAAAATAGAACTACCTTACGATCCAGCATCACACTACTGCGTATTTTCCCAAAGAATACAAAAATACTGATTCAAAGGGACACATGTGCCCTGATGTTTATAGCGATATTATCAATAATAGCCAAATTACGGAAAGAGCCTAAATGTCCATCAACTATTGAATGGATAAAGAAGATGTGGTATATACATACAGTGGAATATTATTTAGCCGTAACAAAGAATGAAATCTTGCCAGTTTCAATGATGTGGATGGAGCTAGAGGGAATAATGCTAAACAAAATAAGTCAGACAGAGAAAGACAAATACCATATGATTTCATCCATATGTGGAATTCAAGAAACAAAACAAATGAACACAGGGTGAAAAAGAGAGAAGCAAACCATAAAACAGACTATTGGCTATAGAGAACAAACTGAGGGTTGATGGAGGGGAGGTGGGCGGGGAGAAGTGTTCAATGGGTGATGGATATTAAGGAGGACACTGGTTGTGATGAGCATTGGGCGTTGCATATAAGTGATGAATCACTAAATTCTAGACCTGAAACTAATATTACACTGTATGTTAACTAACTGGAATTTAAATAAAAACTTGAAACTAAAAAAAAATACAAAAACACTAATTCAAAGGGACACATGAACCCATATGTTTATAGCCGCATTATTTACAATAGCCAAGATATGGAAGCAGCCCAAGTGTCCATCGATTGATGAATGGATAAAGAAGATGTGGTATATATATATATATGTATATATATATATATATACATACATATATATATATATATATATATACAGTGGAATACTGTTTAGCTATAAAGAAGAATGAAATCTTGCGATTTGCAGTGATGTGGATGGAGCTAGAGAATATAATGCTAAGGAAAATAAGTATATGATTTCACTCATAGGTGGAATTTAAGAAACAAAACAAACAAGCAAAGGAAAAAAATGAGAGAGAGAGTCAAAGCAAGAAACAGAATTTTAATTATAGAGAACAATCTGATGGCTACCAGAAGGGAGGGGGGTGAAGGGATGGGTTAAGTAGGTGATGGAAGTTAAGGAACCCACTTGTGATGGGCACAGGGTGATGTATGGAACTGTTGAATTGCTATATTGTACATCTGAAACTAATATAACAGTGTATGTTAACTAACTGGAATTAAAATAAAAACTTAAAAAAAGTGTGGGTTATAAATTCACACTGTTTGGATTTAGAGCCTGGGTGTACCACTTACTTAGCTGTATGACCTGGAGTAAACTACTTAATCTGTTTGCACCTTGGTTTATTCATCTGTAGAATGACTCTAATAATAGTACTTACTTCCTAGGGTCAGTGTGAGCATTAAATTAGTAATTATATGAAAAGCTCAAAACTCTTTGGCACGTAGTAAATGCTATATACGTGCTATATATTTTCATTATTGACAAATCCCTCTTCAAATGGTGATGGGGAAGTGATGTTGCCCTAAAAGCATGTTCCATCAAATAAAGCTGCCCTAGAACATGGTCAGACTTCAAATTTTGCAGTAATCCTTCACCAATCCTTCCCATTGACTATAGTCCACCACAGTAGGCTTAGTAATGATGTTAACTCAGAATTGTTTGATAGTGGGTGTGATTGATTGTATAAGCACCCTAAGGACTAGGCAGAAGAGTGGGAATCTAGTTTCTAGTAGCTCAACCAATTTATCTTATTTGCTTTCTGGTGTGAAAAAATGTCCGAAGCTCACTTTGTATGTTTCCTATTAAAGACTGAACTATTTCGGAGGACTTGAATCTTTTGGTGGAAAACAGTATTTGTCTGGGCCCTGGTGGTGTTCACTGCTGGGTTGGTCATTGTTTATTGTCTATACAGTATATGTTAATAGGTACAAATATATCTTGAGTGTTATATTGCTAATTCCTAATATTTCCAACTCCACTTTAGTCCTGTGGGATATTTACTTAATCTTATTAATCTTACATCTGTTCCTCCATATTTCAGCACAGAAAATCCAAGTTCTCAACATTATTAGTCACTTACACTACTCCACAATATTCACAACGTTCTAGAAGTGGCATTAACAACCCTATCACTAACAGAAGGTTACTATAAGCAGATAAAGTTTTTTTTTTTCTTCATTTCATTTGTCCTTAGTGTATATCCCAGAGTCATTTATAGGAAATTACTTTGTTTTAAATGTTCCTTTACAGAGTTAAATCTAAAAGCAAGGTCTACTCAAAGTAGTCTGTTGTTATTCTCATTTCTCCTCCATTTCTTCTTTTTACCTATAGGCACTTATTTTGCCTTTATGTGATTGTTTGTTTTGATATAATAGCAGAGTACAGGGCATAAATTTTTCTCCACCTTGCTTCTTCACTTAACAAAGCATCTTGGAGATCACTTCATGAAAACACAGAGACATGTGTTCCATTCCTTTTTTAGCTGCATAGCACTCCCTTGTAGGAATGTTTGAGTATAACCTAGTTTACTTAACCACAGTGATGGACATATGTACTTTTGTCTATAGCTATTACACATAATGCTGTAATTAATGGACTTATAAATTGTAAATATATCTTTCTGGGGTTACTTTGTTGTTGTTTTGTAGTATTTTTTTTGTTCTTGGTGGTGTTTTTGCCACTATGCCTTTGGTATATATTTCTAGAAGCGACCCTACTGGGCCAAGGGATAGATGCCTATGTAATTTTTCTAGCTATCCCAAATTTGCACTCCTACTACTGATGTATGATGACTGTGTTTCCACTGGTGTGTCAACAGAGTATATTGTCAAAATTTTTAATATTTGCCAAACTAATATGTGAGAAATAGCATCTCAGTGTAGTTTTGATTCACATTTCTTTTATTCTGAATGAGAGTAAGATTGAGTGGCATTTTTTTTTTGAGTGCAAGGTATGTTCACATATGTAGTCCACTCAGCACAGTATGTTGAACACTCAGAACATTGCTAATATTTGATACATTTTAGGACACAGACTTCTTTCATGTTATTGTTGTTTTTTTTCCACGTAGCTCCATGAGTGTCCTAAATAACCCTTCTGGCAGCTCTCCACCTTCACATTCTTTTCCCAAGGGGTTAAATCATGACTTAACATAACTGGCAAATGAGGAAGGAGAAATTGGTCACGAACAGCTGTCTTCTGCTTTGCCCTCTTCCTCTGAACCTGCTGCAGAGTGCATGTGCTCTTGAGAAGTTTACTTTTGTGTAAACGTAGTGTGAAAGATCTTTTCCCATAGCCTGTGACTGGGCACAAATGTTTGTCCAGTATTGGTATTCAATATGTAGGAGCCCAGTTTTTGCCTATAAATACAAGGACGATATCTTTATTCCTGGGAGACAGATGCTACAATATTTAGGAATGAAGACTCACGAAGTTTGCAACATTTTTTTCAAATGGTTCCCTCAAAAAACTCCACAATAATAATACTTTCTATTATATTTGTATTAACTTTTATCAGGGACAGAAAACAAAGAAGGTAGGGGCGCCTGGGTGGCTCAGTCGGTTAAGCAGCTGCCTTCGGTTCAGGTCATGATCCCAGGGGTCTGGGATTGAGCCCCGCATCCAGCTCCCTGCTCGGTGAGGAGCCTGCTTCTCCCTCTCCCTCTGCTTGTTGCTCCCCTGCTTGTGCTCTCTTTCTCTCTCTCTGTCAAATAAATAAATAAAATCTTTAAAAAAAAAAAAAAAGAAAACAAAGAAGGTAAAGTAATAATGATGGGTAAATTTAGGTGAAGAATATATGGGAGTTCATTGTGTTATTGTTGCAATTCTTCGTTAATGTAAATAGTTTTCAAATTAGTAATTAAAAAAATAAGTTGGCCATAAAATAAAAAAAATAAAAAAAGAGGAAAATAAAAGTCACTGAGATACGAGAGAAGAGAGATGATAAATAGGCTGCTAGGTTGTATTTATAAGAGCAGTATTGCCAATAAATGTCACTGAATAAATCCTAGAATAAAAAACATGATGTTTGTATTAGAAGGTTTAACAAATATCACAAATGAAAACCATGTATTTCTTTTCCTCAATTAATAAACAGAACTGTTAACTATGTGGTGAGATTAATGTTCAGAACTAACAGCAATCAGTTAAAAGTGTTTATTTTTTAAAAATCTCTTTTATTTTCTACTGAAAATAATATTGATGTTTCTCAGTTCTCAACCTGTGAGATTCCTTTTATTTTGTTTCAGATTCATCCAAGGTCAAGCAGGGAAACAGATACTTTTATTTCATAGTCAAGCGCTGTGGACACAAACTTATCTCTGCTTTCAAAGAGATGACGTGATTTGACCCCATGGTTTATAACCTAAATGATTTTCATTTGGTGAAATACAAATGTAAATTCTTTATTTGGCAAACTGACAGTTGGGCTTTCTCTATTATTTAATGGAAACATTAGAAAGTAGCAAATATGCATAATTTGTTTCCTTTTTTATTGTATCTGGTATAAATTATCTTTTGGGATGAAATGCAAAAGGCCATGTGGTATCAAGTCCTAGGAACATATTACAACTTATCAAACATAAAATTGTGAAATGTAAAGGAATAATGATTACATAACAAATGTCCACAAATCTTGGCCTAAAAACAGGGTATTTTTAAGAGTCTTATTTTCTTCTATTTATCAATATGTTATCAAAAACACCTCATTTTTTCTTATTATTTTACTTGTGGGGTTTTTTTGAGCTTTTAAAATAATTTGCCATTACTTTATAAAGTCTTCATAATCTAAACATCTATATAATGCACAGAAGAGCTGTATATTGTACTTTAATATGAAACGTAAATTTCTGAAAAATCTCTTAAAATATATCATTATTCTACATGTAAATGAATCTGAAATTACTAAGAATGAAATCTGTTTAGGCACCTGGGTGGCTCAGTCAGTTAAGTGTCTGCCTTCGGTTCAGGTCATGATCTCTGTCTGGGTCCTGGGATTGAGCCCCGTTGGGCTCCCCCTTCAGTGGGTAGTCTGCTTCTCCTTCTCTCTCTGCCCCTCCCCCCCCCCCCCCCTGTGCTAGTGCATGCTCTCTTTCTCTCAAAAAAAAACTTAAAAAAAAAAAAAAAAAAAAAAGAATGAAACCTATTGTGGAATATTTAATTCCATAGCAGACCAAAAAGTGTAAGGCTCATTCTAGCTCCAGTATCTACATTTGTTTTCTAAACTTTGTCCCTCCTGGGCAGTTGCTCTAGAACAATCCCTGTTGAACTAATCCCATGTTGGATTAGTTCAACAGGGATTCCCAGATGCTGATTGGGTTTCTTCCCAGATGCTGATTGGGTTTCTTCAGTGGAAATGCAGCACCTCCCAATATAACTCTCTTTACCCTGCACCCAAGCCAGGTCAGCTTGAACCACAGTGCTGGCCTCAGACTCCCCTGTGTGAGTCAGTGACAGACCTCCGTGTTCCTCAGCCTGCAGGAGAGTTGTGTCTAGGTCTCTGAATGATCTCTTGAAGCCCCTCTCCTTCATCCACCATGGGGAGGTTGCACATCACTCTGGCAACACATGCCAAAGGAATCCTCTCCAGGGTTTCTTCCCCGTCCCTTTTGACAGTCTAGTACAGAGGGTAAGGCTAAGGGCAGAATAAACCAGTTTTACATCTATTTCTTAGCATGTCTTTCAGAGGTGATACAGCACCTCGGTCTATGTGGCAGCTGCTGTGCTATTCCTGTCCTTTGTATATACTGCCAAACTCTGTTCAGAGTCCATTTTAACACCTTCTTAGCTTTTCTTCAACTAACCAAAGTCAGTTTCTATTGTTTATGTTTGAAAGAACCTTAATTAATATAAACAACTTCAATGAATATATCTTGCTATGCAGCCAAGAGGTATATATTGGGTGCACACACATGAGACACAGCTCTCTCAGTGGCCATGGATCTAAGGGAGAACAGCCTTGAATTTTACTGGACATAAAACGTGAAGTTAAAGAAAGCAACAAAACAAAACTTAAAGGAACCCCAGGGCTAAAGGCTAAAGAAATGAGGTATTAAAGAACAATTTAGATAGAGATGTGTTAAATTCTGCTATAATAAGTTAGGTTGTGTTATTACAGACAATGAATACATATGACTGTGATTTGGGTGATGCATTTCAGGGAACTGGAGGTTTCCTGACCAGACTAAAAGTCAGATGCTTGTTTTTTAAAGATGTATATATTTTATTTTGAGAGAAAGAGGGAGAGAGAGAGCAGAGAGAGAGAGAATCCCAAGCAGACTCTACAGAGAGAGCGGAACCTGAAGCAGGGCCTAATCCCACGACCCTGAGATCATGACCTGAGCCAAAATCAAGAGTTGGGTCACTTATTTATTTTTTTTAAAAGATTTTATTTATTTATTTGTCAGAGAGAGAGAGAGCACACAAGCAGGAGGGGCAGCAGGCAGAGGAAGAGGGAGAAGCAGGCTTCCCCAAGCAGGGAGTCCGATGCGGGGCTCGATCCCAGGAACTTGGGATCATGACCTGAGCCAAAGGCATATGCTTTGAGCCACACACGCATCCCAAGAGTTGGGTCACTTAATCAACTGCACCACCCAGGCGCCACTGAAAGTCAGATGCTTGTTGATTCTCAGTAATCAGTTAACCTCACAAGGTCTGATGCTTCAGTTACAAAATGAGCAAGTGGTAACTACAATCACATTTGATTGAAACATTCTAAACATTTTAGTATTTTGTGACTTATTTTAAGATGTGTTCATATTGTAGTCTTGAGCTTAAGTACCTAGTTTAACTAGATAACTGTCTATAATTTAATTAACTAATTCAATAAATGTTTTTGAACTTTCAGTATGTGCCAGGCTTTTTTCTGGGAACTTGGGACTCATTTGGTAGATATATCAAATAGACAATCTAGCCCTATCCAATAGACAATAAACAATAAATACAATCAAAAATAAATTTCTAGTAAGCTAAAATGTGCTGAGGGCTATGGAAGAAAACATGGAATAGGATAAAGGGGCTCAGGAGTGGAAGTAGGTTGGGAAATTACGGTTTAAATAGGATTGTCAGAGTAGCTTCCTTGAGAAAGTGACATTTGAGCTGACTTGAAAATGAGCTGCTGAAATATGATAAGAGGCAAAGGGCTTTCTGGACGTATCATTCCAAGTTCAAAGGTCTGAGGTGAGCTACCCTAGCCTATCCTTATAGGCTGAATAATAAGGTTTAATAATAAGGATGCATGACTGGAGCCTAGGAGAATGAGGACAGCAGATAGAGACAAAGTCAGAGAGATATGGGTGGGGATAGAAACAAGAGAGGGCAGAGTATTAAAGTGAAATAAAATCCACAGACGTGTGGGCAGTAAGAGCAGAAGATACACAATTCTGAAAATGCCTCCAAGCCTTACTTTTGGTCTTGTTCAGAGTGCATTTCCTTTCCCAAGGAACAAGTACACTCATAAAATAACATGATATGCAGAGGTCATGTGTCTGCTAATTGTTTCTGCTCAGCTCAATTTGTCCCACAGAAGCTGAAATGTAGAAGAGAGGTAAAGGATAAAATACTGGCAAAAAGAATTAATGCAAATGAAAATCAGTCCTTTAGTATCAAGAACATTTGGAAAATTGACTACCTGTCTTCTTTTTTGAAGTAATTGTCTCAGTTTTCTTATATTACTTTAGAGAAATTAATGTTCCAAAATAATTATTGATAAATTATCTATTATTAATAATTACAAAATTGACAATTTTAGTGGGCTTCAATGACAACCATTAATATAAAAGATCCAAGACTACCAGTATGACCCCTTCATCTGCTAACATATCCAGGTGACAGACGATGCTCAAATCCTATTGGATTATTAGTTCTGATATGCTATTTAGCTAATTTTTGAGAGGATTTCTAAAAATCTCAGGCAGATTGTTCTTCAGAAGTTAGGCAAGGGACATTTTACTTATAAGTTGCATCTTATTCCTTAAGATATAGTGCTATTGGAAAACAGAAGAGAACATTTGTATTTCTCATTGCAGGGGATGTGAGAAGTGGGGATAAGAAGCATGTCTTGTTCCATTTAAGGAAAAAAGAGAACTTAAAGTAGCTTCTTATTCCTTATAAGGAGTATTCTTTCCCTTTTTCTTTGAAGACAATTATTATGCTTTTCAGTTAGACAATAAATATAGAGCTCTTTGTTTAAAACAATGTTTTATTCCACTTTGGTGGAAACTAATAAACAAAATAAATAAAGTAATGGAGTTAATCATTATATGCAATGTACTGGGATCTCTGTTTTACAGATACAGAAAATAAAATAGAGTAAGATTTAATCTCTATTTATTGATTGGTATGAAGTGGTTGTGGAATAGGTCTATATGCTAGGCATCTGAACCAAGGAGAATTTCGTTCCTTACTTTATCACAGGTAGCCTCTGATAATTTAAGATTATTTATTAATTATTTGTCCACAATGCACAAAAACTGAAGGTGTTTATTAGTCTTAGAATAATTTTGTGCAAATGCAGATTTTTTTGTCAACTTGCAAAGGAAATTTTAAGAAAATATTATTAAAGTTCATACAAATCTTTCATTCTTGTTAAATGGTAAAATGTCTACAGCAAAAAATGTTACTTAAAATATGATATACCTAAATTTGATATAATATTTTGACTTAGAAAAAATAAATAAAACTTAATGAAAAGCTGATTTAATGTTTCAATTATCCTATTTAAATTATTACTGCCTCTAATGCAGAGGACACATCTTTTAGTTAGAGGGAAACTATTTTCCATTTTAAAATTATCATTAACATCTACAGCATGGTCATTGCTTTTACTATACCACTGTTACAGAATTTTAAATCTCTGAATTACCCAACCACATTTTTCTGGGTGTCTGAATGAGATTTTGTTAACTTCATAACATGGTTCTAATACATGTGCAGATACCAGCCAGTTAATAAACAGGGGACCAGAGGCAAAGGCTCCTGAATTCTGGGCAGCGCTGTACTGCATAAGAACAAGGCATTTATCAAACTGTCTTATAGACATCCTGTTAATCTAAATGTGTCTGGATTAAAGTAACAGCAATTTATTTCACCATTTCATCACTTGTGAAGTTTGCAGATTAGTATTTCATCATTTTAAATGCATAATTATTATCCTTTGCTCCATGCTTTCTCACAGGTCCTCTGAAGGACAGTAAAGTATTACAATCATATTTTTGGTACTAATTTTTTTCTCTCAGTCTTACACACAGATGAAAATATACTGTATGCAGTATATGAGAGTGCACATAAGGGGAGGAGATAAATTCTGCCTAAATATTTAGATTAAATGCTTCTGTTTTACTAATATATGCAATTAGCTTCATTGGAAGTTATCCTTCCACCTCTTTTGTAGATTTATACCATTTCTGGTTGTGTCTTGAAGGAATGCTGAGCACCTCAATGCATATATATCAGTGCAAACTGTGCCTTTCCCCCCCAGTTATAATCCATGTAACAACTTACAACATATTGGTAAAGATTAACTTTTTAGAACAGCTCTGTATTTTTTAATGAGTACATTGCTAAGTCATTAAATAATATTAAATATCACATTAGTTATACAGAAAATATAGTAGCCTTGAAATACTGGTTTAATACACTTAAAAGAAAAAAAACATTGCCCACTTCTATGCTATCTTAAATATTCATTTTTTTTAACCTGGGGCCAGTTATCTCTTACATGTATTTGAAATCCTAGTAAAAAAAAATCAAAGATTCTCATCCCACTGAGTTAAATTGATGCCCTGATCTCAATTAGTTTTATTATGTATAAAATTCCTAATAACATTAGCAGATTAAAAAATACTAAAATATCTCAGAAAGGACTACTTACAGTTTGCTTGGCATATCTAACCTTATTTACATTTTCTGTTTCTATATAGGCTAAAGATTTATTGTATATTCTTTAGAATGTCCTTTTCACGTTATTTGTCCCAGGTCAATGTAAGAGAGGATTTGTTTCAATTGTGGTTTGCACCCCTTTAGGAAAATGCCATATTCTTATTTGCACAGGGAGGGAGAATTATAAAGCTAGCCAAATAACTTAGTTTAGTGTAAAAGAAGCTTTAACCAAAATTAAATTAGATGAGCTCTGGTGTGGGGTAGAAGGCTTTGGTTCACCTTTTGCTTCCAAACTGGGAATGTCCCCCATAAGTAATCCACTTCCCAACATTCAATATCCCTAATATAGTCCCTTGGTTTTCATAATGACTTGTCTAATATCAAAGGAAAAGGAGAAAATTAAAGATGTATCTCTTATGTATCTGTATTATAAAGGTGTGTATTACTGAGGGTTGAAATGGAAAAAGGCAAAAAATGCATCTATCACGATCTTTTCGAATAAAATCTGTATTTCTGAAAATTTCTTATTGATCCAGATATGACTTTATTTATTTTTCCTTAGACAACATATGCATATATTGAGAAGTTATTGTACCAGGCATTGTTCCAGATTCTAGGGAGTAAAACCGATAAAATTCCTGGCTCACAGAGTTTGCTTTTCAGTGGGGGTAGATGTGATACACACAGTTCCATCCTCCAGCTCCTCACCTCCACCTCCATCCTGAAGGCACACATTCCCTAGGCCTCCATCAGTAGCCCTCTTCTCCTCCGGCTTCACATTCTGTACTGACCAATCTCAGTAGTAACTATCCACTGTGCCTTAATGTTTTCAAACCTACAATTAACATCTGCACCACTCTGATATGCCTTATCTGATCATTTACTGAACAGTCAATATGAATGTCCCACAGGTATTGTAAGCACAAAGTACAAAATAAGAACTCAATATATTTGCCCCCACACCTTCTCTCACGTCGACCTGACTTTGTTTAGCATATATCCACTTATTAAACCAACTGTCTCCCAGTCTCTACCTACTCATTTTTTTTCACTGCCCTTGCTCTAATTTTGGCCATGTCAACCAACAAAGCTAGTATAACATATAAAAATAATAATATTATAATGTAAAAATAATATGATATGATACAATATGATACAATGTAATATAATGCAACAAATGAGTTTAACTCTAATATCACTATAGCCTCTTACACTAAAACTAATCCCATCGTGATTACTGAAAGAACTATCATTTGAAAATGTCTACATCATCATAATTCTTTTCTACTTAAATCTTTCCATGGCTTCCGGTAAAAAGCAATATTATTTAGCATGGCATAAAAGGCACTTCATACCTGTCATCTATTTGTGTCATATCCTGCCCACCTCCCTATGTTCCCCAGAAGAACACCATCAGTTTAGCATGATTGTACAGCTCTTCCATTTTCCCCATCTCTCACCTTGTTTCTTCTGTCTAGAAGTTTATTTCTGTATCTCTCTGAACATATTTTGTGTGTGTCTGTGTGTGTGTGTGTTTAGTTACTTGACTCTTTAAACAGTGATATGCTTTATAAAATTACTAAATCATTTTTACTTTTCTTATTTTCTACAGCATTTTCCTGGATTTATTTATTTTATTCCTCCAAGAGTGTTGTTCTCAAAGTGGGTCTTTGAGTGGATAATTTTCTGGGCTCTCATATACCTACCACTTAAATTAAATGCAGCTGGATATATAATTCTGGGTTCAAAGTTATTTTCCATCAACCACTTTAAAATTATTACTCAATTTTTTTTATATCCGGTATTGCTATTGAGAATTCTGATGCCAGTTTGAGTCTTACTACTCTGTAAGAGCTTTTCTGGAAGCTTTTATTTCATTTTAAGGTTATAAGGGTATATTAGTTTTTCTTTATGTAAAATGCATTACACTCTATGAGTCATTTCAACCTGAGGTCTTTAATATTGCTTTAATTATCTGAAATTCATTGTTATTTTCTCAAATATCTCCTCCTATGTGTATGTATTTAAGAATATACCTGTGTCTGTATTTATTTTCTTTTCTTCAGTAACTCATTATCTGTATATATCTTCTATTCTATATATCTCTTATGCTTTATTTTTATATCATATATCTTTCTATCTATCCTTTTCATTTGCCTTCTTGGATAGTAATTCACACTGATCATCCTGGTTGCTAATTTTTCTTCCATTGTATCATATCTTTTGTTCTTTTTTCAGTCATTATAATGTATATAACTCATATTTTACTTGGATATTTGAATGACTTCTTGCTCCTGTTTGGTTTATGAATATCCTCTCTTGTCGTATTGAGAATATTTATTATAGTAAATATATTTATCAACATGTTTCAATAATCTTGCTTCATGCTTTATGTGTCATTCAGATAGTTTTCTTTCTTTTAATGTGTTTAAACTCTTATCCTGTGGCCTCGCAACTTCAGATAAAAACTATTCTGGGGGCACCTGGGTGGCTCAGTTGGTTAAGCATCTGACTCTTGATTGCAGCTCAGGTCTTGATTACAGGGTCGTGAGTTTCAAGCCCTGAGTTGGGCTCCACGCTGGGTGTGGAGCTTACTTAAAAAACAGAACAGAACAGAACAAAACAAAACAGAACAATTGTTCTGCCTGCTAAGGGTTACTGGGGAGACTGCTAGGAATGCAGTGGCAAATAGAGAGATTCTCTGTATGGAACTTAAATCTTTAGTTCCTTTAAAAAAACATTTTACTGAGGAATGATAGACATACAAAATGTATACATATTTAATGTATACAATTTAATGATTTGGGAGGTAAATTTACATCTGTGAAACCATCACTACAATCAATGCCATAAACATATAATTTGTCCTCAGAGAATGTGGCTTCAGAGAAAATTCAGTTTCATGCACCAGAAGTTCTGTGAGAAGAGAATGTGCAAACCTAGCAGTAATATATGAAAATAATTTTCTAGTGAGATTATATGGTGGATGACACAAATGTTACTTAGTTTTGATAAATTATTTAAATTTTAGAGACACATATTGCAGGTAAAAATAACTAAATTCAGGGGCACCTGGGTGGCTCAGTCGGTTAAGTGTCTGTCTTTGGCTCAGGTCATGATACCAGGGTCCTGGGATGGAGCCCCACATCAGGCTCCCTGCTCAGCGGGGAGCCTGCTTCTCCCTCTCCCTCTGCCTGCTTGTGCTCCCTCTCTCTATCTCTCTGTCAAATAAAATCTTTAAAAAAAAAAAACTAAATTCAATTATAGCTAGTGTTAGGTTGTGAACATTTAGGATATTTTTGTTAAAATTTTACAAATCAAATTATTCATTTCCTGGGGATTTTCAATCTCTAGTCAGTGGGAAAAGTTTTTATATAATTTTAATATGTTCATTCTGCACAAAAACCTTAATAAGAGGAATTTAGTTTATTTATTTTTCACCCTGTATAGAACTGGGATTTTGCATGAACCCATTAGCTTGTCACCAGACATTATTTTGATTCTTTATGGAGACTGCTTTTGAAATGGTTTGATATTTCTAGCTGAAAGTCAAACAAGGTTTAAAATGCAAGACTGAGTTAGGCAAATCTTAATAGCTTCTGATGAGAAAGGATTACACCAATCTGGTGGAAAACATGCTTCTCTGCTGCTCCAGTTATAGTTAGAATTTTACTAAGGGAGATTGTAAATGTCCCCATGGGATAAAGCTATGAGAATAACAACACCATTATTGTACAAATGTTGCTTGGATTTTAGTCCCTTGAGAAGGTTTTGATTGTGTGTATGTGTTTGCAGAAGGAGGTATACAGAAAAAGATGTATCTGTCTTTTTAACAGGGAAGGCTAGGACATTGAAATACACAGGTGCTACACACACACACACACTCAGATGTAGTGGAAATTGTTGGGTGCTGCCCAGATCCTCCTGCCACTAGAATGTAGGCATCCAAAGGCTTTTAGCTGAATCCCTTCCTGCAATTGGGAACAGCCTCGGCCAAGGTCATATCTCTTCTCTAGGAGTAGCCCACACAATGACTGGTCCATGCTGGGGTACGAAGTTGCCACCACTTCTCTCTATTCATTACATTTCCGCTGAGAACCATTCCTGTTTCAGAGACCCATAGGATTGCCTGAGACTTCTGTCTCAATTGTATCAGCAGTTCAATTTCTCCATCTGCTCAATTCTGTTTCTTCTCTCCTTTCCAGGCAGTGTTCCTGAGAGCACATCCTCCAAAATTCCTGCATTCAGATCTGCATCTCATCAGTTTGTCTTGGAAAAAACCTGACCTATAGCACACTATGTGACATTTCCCACTGGAATTTTGTGTCTGCCATTGGAAGTCTTGGGCTTTCTTCTGTGGTTCAGTATTTCTTAGCCCTCATAGCCTGCAGTACTAAAGGTTATTGAAATTTATCCAACAGATAATGAGAATTACCTTCTATTACAGGAGAAAAAAAGATTACCCAGATACATGAAATAATTTTTTAGGACTCTCCTCTCTTGACGTTTTTATTTACTACATATTATTGCATCTACTTTGTAACACAAATACTTTCTTTGGGCTAGAGGGGTTTGTTGAACAATAATTTCATTGGTTATATGGAAATTTACAGATCAACGCTGTGATACTAAAAAGGGTATGAGAGGTTCATATATATATTTAAGCGTAGTGTTGCACATGTATGCTGAGATTGGTTCTTTCTCTCTCTTCTTCATTAATCTATTCATCTATCTTTGGACAGTTTCTCTAGAAGTAGAATCAGACATGAGGAATTCTTGTACAAATAATTTCTTATGAGGGTGCTCTCAGCAAAAGCTAAGTAGGGAATCAGGTCAAAGAAGGGAGAAATCTAAGCATGGTTGTAGCTGTCCAGGAAACTCGCTGCAGTTTGATCCATGAGGGATGTTCTGTAGCACAAACTGCACAATAGAATTAATCTTACATTGAGGCAATTATTCCACACCAGTCAATCTTTGGCCAAAGTCTGAGATTTGAAGGGCATAGAAACAAATCTCGACAATTCTCAAGGAAAGGGGTAGCTACGAAATGTTATCTGGGCCAACACTTTCAACAGTGTGAAATGGAAGCACTGTGGCATATCTTGTAAAGGAAGGCAAAAAGGGCAATAACAGCATCCACCCTATCATCAATCTATCATCCATTCATTTATCCATCCAAAAGATGCACTGAGTATATATCTTGCAAGGTTCTGGGAATGAAAAAAAAATGGGCCCTTGATCTGAGAGAACATGCAGATTGATTAAAAGGCAATTAAGGGGCGCCTGGGTGGCTCAGTCGTTAAGCGTCTGCCTTCGGCTCAGGTCATGATCCCAGGGTCTTGGGATCGAGCCCCACATCGGGCTCCCTGCTCCGCGGGAAGCCTGCTTCTCCCTCTTCCACTCCCCCTGCTTGTGTTCCCTCTCTTGCTGTGCCTCTCTCTGTCAAATAAATAAATAAAATCTAAAAAAAAAAAAAAAAAGGCAATTAAAACCCAGAAAAATATGTTCTTTTATAGAAGTCTAACTAGGAGCTCTGTGCAAAGTTAGGTCACTTCTAATTCTTCTTGTATAAATGAGGTTATAGAAAGTTTCTTTAAAAAGATGCAATTGTTAATAGTAATGACAAAAGAAGGTCATTAGTTACTAATAAGGATGAAGGAAGGAACAATGATTGGCAGAACAGAAGTTAAGTTATTATTGTTCATTCTTGACAGAGAAAAGCCTAATCAAATTAAATATTTCTTTGGGCCTATTTTGTTATTTGGTGAGGAAGTGAACAGTGTTTGGGTGTTTGTGAAGGACTCGATGAACTAGATCAGAGGGTTCTCTTGTGTTCTCTTGGCTTAGAATTACTCTGTTAGACCTAAAGCTATATCCCAAGGAAAAGGAGCATCAGAGTTTAAAGAAAGCTATTATGATGAGAGATTCTCTACTTAGTCACTTGACTTAGTAATGTTTAATAGGTTTCCTAATATTTTTCCTATTAAACCCCCACAAGTCTTAGGTTTGACTTGGAAATTAATAGTGACCACTGAAACGGATCTTTAGGTTGAATTAATAGTGGGTTGGAAATTAATAGTGACCACTGAAACGGATCTTTAGGTTGATTAGCCAAGTAGGGAAAAAAAAAAAAAAACTACATTTATTTGAAACCTAAGTGCACTTTCTAGACAAGAGTTTGAGCTAAGGTAATGTTGAGACTCTGTCACAAGAGGACTTCATTGTGTATGTTAAAAATAGGACTGATACGATCTATCTTTGTTTTATAATACAGCTCTGCATGAGAAGAGGATTTCTTAGGTAGAGAAACTTAGAGAGAGGGATATTAGTTAACTGTCCATTTCATTTCCATGACCTAACTCAAAATGATTCAGTTACCTTTTAACTTACAAATGAGGGGAGCAAAGCCATTACTGCTCTATCATCAATGGATTTATTTATGCTTTTTTTTTTTTTTTTTTGTAGTGGACTCAAGTTAGTTTTGCCTTTCTATATTCCCTTTTGTTCATAAAAACAACTCAATTCTTTTCTCTGTGTACCCACTACTCCTTCATTCTAAATTCATGTATTAATGGTTGGGCTTGCAGGTCTGGTCAATTAGATTCTCAGTAACTGATTCAAGGATGTACGTGTGCTTTATTCCAAGCCAAGAATAATTAGCCTCAGGAATTTTGCAAGGCACTATCAGAAAAGAAACACACTCTTTTTCTCGGAGTTTAACAAATCATAAAATGCAAGTCTATTTGATATTGACTATCCTTGTTACTTTGTCGGGGAGAGCCTTCTCAGATTCAAGCCAATATAGAAGAAAACAGCTGGGGAGCCCCTTCCACACAATCACTGAGCTAGTACTGAGCTAGTAGCTGAGCTAGTACCCGCGCCTGGAATCCAGCCACAACCGCAGCCGCACCTGCCGCCTGCCACTGCCTCTGGACCATGGATCCCCACAAAGTGAGCAAGCTTCGGGCCTTCGTGAAAATGTGTAAGCAGGATCCGAGCGTTCTGCACACCAAGGAAATGCGCTTCCTGCGGGAGTGGGTGGAGAGCATGGGGGTTAAAATACCACCTGCCCCTCATAAAACTAAATCAGAAGACAATATCAAGGAAGAAAAAACAGATAGTAAGAAGGCGGAGAAAAACATAGACAGACGAACC
The DNA here is from genome assembly GCF_004348235.1 of Phoca vitulina. Classification (NCBI taxonomy): domain Eukaryota; kingdom Metazoa; phylum Chordata; class Mammalia; order Carnivora; family Phocidae; genus Phoca; species Phoca vitulina. The sequence goes on from NW_022589726.1 coordinate 785,463, forward strand.
ATCAAGTGAGGAAAGTGATCTAGAAATTGACAATGAAGGTGTGAATGGACAAGATACTGATGCCCCTCAAGAAATGGGAGATGAAAATGTAGAGATAACCGAGGAAATGATGGATCAGGCAAATGATAAAAAAGTGGCTGCCACTGATGCCCTAAATGATGGTGAACTACAGAAAGCCATTGACTTGTTCACAGATGCCATCAAACTGAATCCTCGCTTGGCCATTCTGTATGCCAAAAGAGCCAGTGTCCTCACCAAATTACAGAAGCCAAATGCTGCCATTAGAGACTGACAGAGCTATTGAAATAAATCCTGATTCAGCTCAACCTTATAAGTGGCGAGGGAAAGCACACAGACTTCTGGACCGTTGGGAAGAAGCAGCACATGATCTTGCCCTTGCTTGTAAACTGGATTACGATGAAGATGCTAGTGCAATGCTGAAAGAAGTTCAACCGAGGGCCCAGAAAATTGCTGAACGTTGGAGAAAGTATGAGCGAAAACATGAAGAGTGAGAGATCAAAGAAAGAATAGAAAGGGTTAAGAAGGCTCAGGAAGAACACGAGAGAGCCCAGAGGGAGAAAGAAGCCAGAAGACAATCAGGAGCTCAGTATGGCTCTTTCCCAGGTGGCCTTCCTGGGGGAATGCCTGGTAATTTTCCTGGAGGAATGCCTGGAATGGCAGGGGGGAATGCCTGGAATGCCTGGGCTCAATGAAATTCTTAGTGATCCAGAGGTTCTTGCAGCCATGCAGGATCCAGAAGTTATGGTGGCCTTCCAGGATGTGGCCCAGAACCCAGCGAATATGTCAAAATATCAGAGCAATCCAAAGGTTATGAATCTCATCAGTAAATTGTCAGCCAAATTTGGAGGTCAAGCATAATGCCCTTCTGACAAATAAAGCCCTTGCTGAAGGAAAAGCATTGATCACCTAATGGATGTTGCAATAATACAAACCAGTGTACCTCTGACCTTCTCATGAAGAAAGATGGGGTACTGTGAAGAGAATCCCTACCCCTCTGCCCCACATGCAACTGAAACATTCTATAGTGGTTTGCCATTAGGGTATTCATTCAGATAATGTTTTCCTACTAGGAATTGCAAACTTTAAACACTTTTTAAACCTTAAAAATATTTAAAAACATATTAAAAGGGTGTGTTAGTCCCTAAAAAAAAACAAAAAACAAAACAAAAACCAGATGGGAAGATGTCATTTCTTAAAGACATAATTTTACAACCTCAATAGACAATAGAGTCATGTCTGAAGTCCATCTAGTTATAGACTTTCTAGTACATGAAAATTCCTTTTGGTAAATAAGCCAGACTGAGTTGTGTTTCAATTTCTTAGACTCAAAAGAGCTCTGACTCATAAACTTACTTTCCAATCAAAGCTCCAAACTGCCGCATGTCTGCCCACTCTTAACTCAGAACATCATTGGCTTCTCATCTCTTCATTAGTAATTTTTCTTGTTTGGTTGTAGTAATACTATTTTGGGTTGATTACTTCAGCCCAAATCTGGAACTATTAGTAAGAAGTTGTGCCATACATAGTTCCACCATACAAAGCTGCGATCATACAAAGTCATTTGAGGAATTGTCCAATTGTCTTGCAAACTCCACCTCCCTCCCCAAGGTTCATTCTTATATGAAGATGCAAAATTAGAGGAAACTCACAGCAAGTCAGGTCATTAACTGATGAAGGCATGAACACAGATGATTTGAGAGCTCTTTAAGAGGCCACTGGATATTGGAAATGAAGGACAAGAGCAGAATTTATAATGACTTTGGCCTTCTTTGGTACCCAGGTGAGTAACAGCGCCATTAGGAAAAAGTCTTAGGGAAAGATAATATAATTCTGGGTGTATGTCTTTCTATCTCAACTATCCAAAAGCTAGTTTAATTTGCTTCTCCCTGTATTATAATGATCTCATTGCTGGTTTCCTCACATCTACTCTTGTTCCCTGCTAGCTAAAGGGCAGGGAGAATTTTCAAAATCCAAGCCTGGATATTAATCTCTTTTGCTTCAAGCCCTTTAAAGACTTTCAAATGTTTTAAGGAGAAGCAAAAAAAGAATCCTTAACATGAACTTCAATTTCTAGGGGAATACTCTTCCAAAGGCACTGCAGAGCTCACCATCATCAAAGAAATAAATTTAGTGACATCAAGGGAAATTATGTAAATAGCATAATAGCACAGTCTGCCACCTTCTTGCCTGTCAGCCTCAGTCAGCCTACACTTTTCCCCTCTGGTAACTGACTGCCCCTTGGCAATCCCAGGTCCTCAGCACACCCAACTCCCTCTACTCCTGGGGCTTTTAAGCATGCCTTCGCTCTGGTGGAGCAACCCAGCCTCCCACATCCCATTTCCCAAGTTAATTTTACTTAGTTTCCTAACACACTAGAGCAAATCCTCCTATTAAATCGACTTTGTAATTTTTACCAGATCTGCAGTTCTGTGATGATTCATGTGATTATTTGATTATTAAATGCATTTCTCACTGCACTGTGTGCTCCATGAAGGTAGAGACCATATAAGTTTTAGTTTGCCATTATATTCAGTGTCTTGTGAATTGCTGGCTCATCATAAATCCCTCATATGTATTTATTTCTTAAATAAATGAGTATTTTTTGAGAGCATATATATTTTTGTTAAAATCTATTCTTGCTTGCCTTTGCATGTTTGAGTCCATACGGATCAGCATTTAAAAAAAAAAAAATTCTTCTCCCTCCTACGGCTCTGCCTTAGTTTCATTTTTATATATCACTGAGATGAATCCCTTCCTTTCTCCTTTGACAATAAATGCTTATGCCAAATATTAGTTGGTAGGATTCTGAATCCTAAACATATTATGTAATGTTTGTGTGTAGTTCCATGGATGGCATTGCTCTCAATTTAGGCAAGATTACTGATAACATTCCTTTGGTAAAGGAATTAATTTTTCTCACTGCAATTTATTTACCCTGGAAATGTCAGAAAACTCACTATTCAGAGGTTTCTTAATCTCTTGCCATTTAAAATGACAATTTATGTGGTAGGAATGGTGGCACAAAGGAATGTCATTTATTTCTGCAAGGTTTATGTAATGGACAGAGTGCAGACAGCAGATAAAGCTGAATATTTGTGCCTGGGATAGAGAATATTTTAATTGCAAATTCACCAGTAGAGGAATTCTTGTCACTACCTTAGAGGAGAATAAATAGATGATCTCCCTCTTACTTCCACATGCATACTTATGAACTTTATCGGAGAATCAGGCTAGACATAACTGTGCTGTTTAACTATTTCTATCCCGGGAAATGTTTTAGCTAACTCATTAGCTACAATATATCTACTTTGGGGAGATCTCTGTAGAATTTGCTATTGATGATGGCTTTGCTATGTTAGGATGCCCAGTTTGCACTACTGGAAAGTGATTGGAACAGAGAAAATAAACAGTTAGTGCATAAGATTATAAACACTAGCATTTCTCAGTTTTTTGCTGACTGGATTTACAGGTATTCATGTAAGGTTTTTAATTTTCTAGATTATAGTGCTTATGACATTTCTGGCACTATTCCATACAAAATTAACTTATCAAATGGCCATGAATTATCAGACATTATTATAACCCTTCAGAAGAGGAAACTGAGGCATAGGGAGGATAACTTGCCTGAGGTCCAACAGCTAGTGAGTGCTGGCACCAGGACTGGATCTCAGAAATCTGGTGTCAGAGTCCATGTCCTTCACCACTATCCAGCATTCGTTCTTGTTTATCATAGATTCATTTGTTTTGTTTTGCATGGATCTCTAAAATTCACCATGGCTTCAACTCAGATTAAAAACAAGAGTCTTAAGAAAAGTACAATCCAGTTAATGTTCATTTTATCTGCACATATTTACTTTAAAAAACTACTTGAAAGTGCACTGCTTGCTTCCCCTCTCTGTCAGTAAACTCCAAAATAGTTGCAACTTGATCTCCCTTCTCATACACTCTTCATCCAATAGGATGTTGATAGTCTCTCCATGAGGATGGGGCTGATGTTGTCTCCCTTTAAGTCTGTGCTTCGGGCATGTGCTTACAGTGAAAGTAACCAAGAAGAGGTCATTAAAGATAATGTAACTTCTGCCTGGTCATCCTGAGGTGCCTGATCTTGGAGCCAGTCACTATGCTGTGATGAAGCCCAGACCACATGAAGAGGACACATGCTGTTGTTCTGGTCTTCAACATCAGATGAGATCTCAGCCAACAGACAGCATCAGCCACCAGACATGTAGGTTAATACCACTACAGATGATTCCTGCCCCCAGTTTTTCAGTCTTTCCAGCTGAGACCTCAGCCATTGAAGATCAGAAATAAATTATCCCTTTTGTTCTCTGTCTGAATTCCGGACTTAAAAGGTCTGGAGGATAATAAAGTCATTTATGCCACTAAGATTTTAGGTTGGTTTGTTCCTCAGCATTAAATAACTGGAACAATAAAATAGGGCTAATATCTCTCGCTTTTTATAAGGCATATAATTAATTAATATTTGAATTAGTAGTGTAATTAGAATTTTTCATTATAGTTAAATCCTAGATGAACTTTAAAATCACTTTAAATCAAGAGCATCTAATTTTTTAAAAAGAGTGAGAATTTAGGGGCATCTGGGTGGCTCAGTCGGTTAAGCGTCTGCCTTCGGCTCAGGTCATGATCCCAGGGTCCTGGGATGGAGGCCTGCATCAGGCTCCCTGCTCAGCGGGAAGCCTGCTTCTCCCTCTCCCACTACCCCCCTGCTTGTGTTCCCTCTCTCGCTGTCTCTCTCTCTGTCAAATAAATTAAAAGAAGAAGAAGAAGAAGAAGAAGAAGAAGAAGAAGAAGAAGAAGAAGAA
>NW_022589726.1:790316-824638 GCF_004348235.1 Phoca vitulina
AAGAAGAAGAAGAAGAAGAAGAAGAAGAAGAAGAAGAAGAAGAAGAAAGAGTGAGAATTTAAATTTGAATTTTAGGGAAAAGTTTTTTACTTTTGCTATATTAATTACTTAGGTATTTTTTTGTATTATCTCTTCTTAAATGTTTTGTGCCTCATTTTCTTTCTCTTTCAAATTCTTAGCTGCTAAAATCATGTTTTTTTATTATGATGATTACTCATAAACTTTTGCAGAGTACACTTTCTCGCATGGCCATGCAAGTATATTTGAATGATGAAGGCTTAACCATGTGCTCTGATATGCCTACCAAACTCTAGTATGAAGAAGTACATTCAAGGTCACCGGCATCTAAGATTGAAACTAATTTTATTTTAAATATTATCACTGGAAACTGCACTTCAATGAGGTATTTATTTTTCCAGCAATTTGAAGTATTCAATAGTAAATATTCTGGGACTGTGGAAGAGCAGTATCAAAGGAAATTGTCTGAGTGATTTTCAACTAAAAAAAAAATAATGAGAGTAGTGTGTGTGCGTGTGTGTGTGTTTTGAGACTGAATCTTCTTAAGCAGAGTATCTTAATCTAAGACTGTCCATGACTTAAAATATTGGAATAATTCAAGTTTACTGGAACTAAGTTTTAGTGCAATTTGTAAGGTTTTACTTGAATATGTTAAGTACCTGATTAAGATACATGAATATTTTTATTTTGATATTCTTTAAGGATGCTAAAGTTTTTCAGTGTGTTGACAATTTTATGTGATATATTCATATGCCTTAATCTCTTAAATATATAAATCTCTTGACATTTTTTAAAATGTGAGGTTTAAAAAAGAAAACAACCACAAATATATTTAAATAGCTGTAATAATTTTTTTCATCTCATCACTACAAAATGGCAGACATCACATATTCTAAACAAAAGCTAGCAAGAGAATGGAAAGTGGAAGTGAGAAATGTTAATTAGTGCATGTGTTCAGGTAGAAATAAATGGGTATATTAATTAAAAATCAACAACAATATAAAACAAGTAGTAATAGTTTTTTGGGGGGGTTTCCTTTCTTTATTTAAATTCAATTAATTAACATATAGTGTATTATTAGTTTCAGAGGTAGAGTTCAGTGATTTATCAGTTGCATAGAACACCCAGTGCTCATTCCTTCACGTGCCCATCACCCAGTTACCCCATCCCTCCCAACCCACCTCCCCTCCAGCAACCCTCAGTTTCTTTCCTATGCTTAAGAGTCTCTTATGGTTTGTCTCCTTCTCTGATTTCATCTTGTTTTATTCTTCCCAGGTTTTTTTTTTTTTTTTTACTAACCAGAATCATGCTGTATGTATTATTCTTTGATGTGCTTGTTGGAGATGTTCTCAGCCTAGCACACTCCTTTTATCCATTCTATATTCCATAGAAATAGTGCCACTGTTTGGGTTGCTTCATTCTGCTGTTATAATTATGCCCACTTTTGTGCATAAACTTGAGCACAGGGGCTGGAATTTGAGGGAAAGAGTGCCAGTTTGAGCCCTTGGCAATCTGAGGTGAAGGCGTGTTGACTTGGCATTGAGCAGGTGGCAGGCTGTGCATACTGACTCAAGCAGAAAGGCGGCTGGACTGTGAATTTGGGACCCACAGGCTGATGGCATCATGTGTGACAGGGACATGGCTGGTTTTGCTTTTAACGTTTGTTTTTCTGGGAAAGTCTATCTCTCCTTCTATTCTAAATGAAAGCCTTGCTGGATAGAGTATTCTTGGCTGTAGATTTTTTCCTTTTGGCAGTTGGAATTGATCATGCTGCTCCCTTCTGGCCTGCGGAGTTTCTGCTGAAAAATCCACTGATAGCTGTATGGGTTTCCCTTGTATGTCACTGCTTTCCTTTTTCTTGCTGCTTTTAAAATTCTCTATCACTACTTTTGGCCATCTTATTTACTTTGTGTCTTGGTGCAGACCTCTTTGGGTTGGTTGTGTTGGGGGCTCTCTGTGCTTCCTGGATCTGGATTTCTCTTTCCTTCCCCAGATTCAGGAAGTTTTTAGCTACTATTTCTTCAGACAAATCTTCTGCCCCCTTTTCTCTCTCTTCTTCTTCTGGGATCCCTATCATGTGACTATTATGCTTGACAGTGTCACTGAGTTCCCTGGGTCTATTCTCAGTTTGCATATTTTTCCCCCTCTCATCTGCTCAGCTTGATTACTTCCCATTACTCTGTCCTCCAGGTGGCTAATCTGTTCTTCTACTTCCTCTTGTTTGCCATTTATTCCAGGTGGTCTGTTTTTATTTCCATTTAGTGAGTCCAATAGCTCTAATTGGTTCTTTTTTACATCTTCTATCTCTTGGTGGAGGGTCTCATGGAGGTTCTGCACTCTTTTCTCAAGTCCAATAAGTACCTTTATGAGCATTACTTTAAATTCTCTATCAGACATATTACTTATCTCCATTTTGCTTAAGTCTCCTGCTCTGATTTTGTTCCACTCTTTCATTTGGGACATATTCCTTTGTCTCCTCATTCTGTCTATTGCGGTATCTGTTTCTCTGTGTTAGGAAAGTCAGCTACGTCTCCTGCACTTGAAAGTAGTGGCTTTGTGAAGAAGAGGTCCTGCAGTGCAATGTCTCCTTTTCACCAGAAAATGGTGCTTCAGGGGGTGTCTCCTATGTGTGTTGCTACAGGCATGTCCTACCATTGTGGCTGGGATGTGTTTGCCGTCAGTCCAGCCTGCAATGCTCTCTGCCTGTTGTGGGCAGAGTCTGATGCCAGTGGTGTTAGTGGGCCAGTCTGAGGCTGCCTTGGGCTTGAGTTGAGTCAGAGCAGGTGTTTGCCAGAGATGAAGTAGCACCAAACTGCAGGCACTTTCCCTGTGTTGTCCCCTGAGAAGCTTTTGTTGGTGGTTGGGGCCTGCAGTCAGACCAGCTGCCTGCCTCCAGCCCACTGCTGGGGTCACAGTCAGACTGGTGTGTGGTTATCTTCCCCTCTCCCTGGAGCAGGACTCACTTTGGAGTGGTGCTGGCCCTTGTCTGGGCTGCACACACATTGCCAGGCTTGTGGCACCACTTTGATGGGATCTTGCTAAGAGCGATCGGAGGGGGTGGATCTGCTTTGCTGTGGCCTCTTGTCTATTCTGGGCTGTCGAGAGTCTGTTCTGCCAGTTTTCCAGCTGCTTTCTGGGTTATTTATGCCAATGTGGGTGCTCTCTAGGCGGCCACTCGGCAAGAGGTGAGCCCAGGCTCCTCCTACTCCGCCATCTTCCCAGCAGCCTCCACAAGGAGTAATAGTTTTAAGAGAAGTAGAAAATGGTATGTTTTCAACACTTTAGTTAAACAAAGGGTACTAAACACTTACTTTGAACCAGTGATTGGGATAAGCTTTGGGGACTCAAAGAGACCCTTACCCGCAAAAAATTGAAGTTCTGGAAACAGGTACATTTGACATAAATGTAATAATGACAATGATAATGACATAATGATATAATGACAATGTAATGTGTAAGTACATAGGTATTAAGTACATTGGTGGGCACAAAGTCCATAGAAACAAAGGTTCTCTGTATGGGAATCTCCCAAACAATTCTGGAGGAAGAGGATCCTTCACGAAAATGTTGAAGGTTAAATTAGAAGAGGATGGAAGAAAGAACATTCTGGAAATAAGCCACATGAAATATAGTACTGACAGAATTATTTATGGAGGAACTAAAAACAATTTAGCATGGCTGGAGCATAAAATATGAATCAGGCTGCACTGAGTGATAGTTTTGAGCCATATCAAGCAAGATCTTGTATACCATAAGGAGCTATGTCTTCTTGTGTAGCATGAGGAATGAAGAGACATTAAAGAGTTCATGAGAAGGAAAGTGATAGGATCAGATTTTATTCAATTGTTCTGGGTAGGTCACTGAAGCTTTGTAGAAACTGGTTATAAATGAGAGATTTCTTTCAGTAAGCAAAGTCAGAGACCAAGCATCTAACTAGAGCAAGGAAGGCCAGAGGAGATCACGTATTCAAGAAATTCAAGAAATTTTGATTTGGTAAAGCTATCAATGTTTGGTTGAAAACCTAGCAGATGGGGAATGAAAAAGAAGTAAAGAACAGCTTTCTGTTGTAAAACTTAAATTACAAAAATGAAGCACAGCAGGACTTATTTATGATGAGGCTGAAGCCATTTAAGACAAGGTCTCATGTGCCATGTAAACTATAAAGCTTAAATTGATTTTCAATGATGTCACTCATTGAGGTAGAGAACATAGGAAGAAGATCAATTTTGGGAAATAATTTTGTTGTTAGCAATGATAAATTAGCAATTGTAAGATCATATTTTGAGCTTTTGGGCAAGGTTCTTGTGTAATAAAATGAGAAAAGTCAGATATGCACCAAAGTTCAGGGAAGAAGAAACCAGGATTGGATATTCCAATTTTTGGAATAGTCAACATGAAAATTTTAGTAAAAGTCATTAGACTACTCATAGAAAGTGAATACAAAGCAAAAAGAAATGGTACAAATGGAAACTTTAGAGAATTCCAATTGTTAAACTCACTGATGTACTGGTAAATGTTTAACAGACTCTCTTAAAAAAATGCTTGTCTATAAGTACATAAGATTATTCTAAATTTTACTAAAAAGGATGTGTAACAAAGTTTTTAAATAACAATAAGATATACAATACTCATTACTAAAAATTATTTAGAGTCAACCCATTCCCAGAGAATACTTTTGTTGATTTTTGCTGAACTCTTTGTATCCATAGCTAATCCGTGTTAGCAACTGATGAATGATTATAGTTGCTACATTAATGTTCGTTGATATTCTCCTGAATTGGTAAATTGAAAGTGGAACAATGAAGATGTATCTTAGAACTTCACTTGTGTCAATAATGTGAAACTTCTTTGCTGAATCAGAAAGTAATTTTTGAATATAGTAAAAATATTCTCTCATTTTTTGTGCTATTTAATGTGATGCTACACTTTTTAATATAATATTATTAACATTTTCTCTAACACTTTTGTAAGTCTAGAAAATAAACAAAGCAAATAATCAATACTTAATTTATAGTGCTTGCTGATTTCCATGGTTTAAGTACTCCTATCATGGTCAACTTCAAGCTCCCAGCATAGTGTCAATTAATGCAGAGCTTGGGAAAGATATGCAGTAGCACATTAAACATACAGATAAAATGCATGTAAATAACCCACAGAGCAAAATGTAGTAAAATAATTAGGAAGTAATGAATTGTGAGAACTTACTACATTTGTTTTTAATGCTGAAATATCCAACTGAGAAGTTAGAGGAAAGAATTCACAAAAGACCACCTTCACCTCTGACACTAATTATAAGTTTGGGAGGTTCAATTACTTGCAAGAAAGACTAAGAGAACTCACTAACAGCTGTTATACTTGCAGTTATGGTTTATTACAGGGAGCAGATACAGAGTAAGTCAGCTAAGAGAAGAAATGCATATGGCAGCATCTGGAAGACTAACCCTATGTGGAGCTTCCAGTTGTCCTCTTCTCATGGAGTCAGCACAACCTTCTTCTCCCAGCATTGATGTATGACCGTGCATAGGGAGTAGGGTCAACAGGAAAGTTCTACTGAGCTTGGATATCCACAGTCCTTATAGGGGTTCTATCTAGTAGAAATGGCTGACTGCAGAAGGGACTGATCCTAGTTTTCAGCCCCTCAGGAGGTCAAGATGGGTGATCCAAAGCCCTCACTGTACATCACATTATTGATGTGACTCAGAACATACAGGTTAAATCACATTGGTGTGACTCCGAGCCCCTACCCTAAATCATATTGCCCCAAGGCAAATGAAGACATTCCTCTCAGGCATGACATTCCAAGGGCTTATTACCTTCCAGAAGCCAAGGGCAAAGACTAGACCTTTTTGAACAAGGTTAAATTCTTTACTACACAAATATAATTTATTTAATTATAAGTTTAGATAACTTAATCTTTAATAATGACTATGTTTCACATCTGGCTTTCAAAATTCTGGAAAATTTTACAGCAGCTCTTGTGAACTATTATAAATTGCTTCCAGCATGGCACTAGTTAAAATGGAAACAGAGAAGAGAGATCCGTGAAAGGAACAGGGATATAAAACAATACAATTGGAGAATATATTTGCAGGAAAAAAAATTTAGAAGAGGAGATGTGGTGCTTAAAAAGAACAAAATGATCAATAGTTAAGTCCAATAAATAAGGTCTCAAAACTCTTTTCTTCACAAATAATATGTTTTGCTGATCAAAGGACAAAAAGTTTATGCAAGATTGTTATAGTGAAGGAGTGGTAGGAATAAACTGGATATAAAGGTTGCTTGCTTTTTATTTAATTTTCATGGGAAAAGTTTAATAACTTGGGCATAGGATGTATAAGAAAATCTAATGTAAATTTGACAGACGAAATATATTGTAATCCTGATTTTAAGAACTGTCCCAATGTAACTTACAAAGATCATAAATAACCAAATGGAGATATAATATTTAACTCCTTATGTAAAAACATATTAAGAGATAAACTATGTAATTTAAGTGGTCAAAACAGCTGCCAATATCCACATCCCTGTCCTCCATGGTGAGAAATTCTTCTATCAGGTGTTTATTCTTCTAGCATTCTAAGCAGAAGAGATTTTTAAAAAGAGAACTTTGTCATTTGTTTTTCTCTTTAAAGTAGGTCCTTGTTATGGGACTAAATCAACCTTTATGATGTTGACCCACAGAAGTAGAAACTATAGAAAATTAAGGTGCTAATAAAAGGAAATAGTGCCCCTGAAGGAAAAGAAAGAAAGGGACACTAAAATCAAAGTGTATTAAATGGTTTAATAAAGGATAATGGGAGACTTCATTTGCATACCATTTGTATATATGAGATTATTATTTTCATCATACATAAGATAAATGTATCATACATAAGATTTTTCCTCCCTTGATTCTTGTCAAAAACCAATTAACTCCCATGCTTTTCATGTTTTGGTCTTTCTTGTACTTTATATTTTTCAACAAAATGAGTTGTTAAATAGTTTGACAATTAAAAGTGCCATTTGTATTATTTATTGACAGAAATATGACCTATGGAGTCATGCAGAGTAGGGTTAACAAGAGATTAAGCTTGAACTGGTGAATTACTTAATTTTGGGTATTTGATACCTCAATATACAATGAAGATATTAGGATTTGTATTATAGCACTCAATATAATAATGCACACAAAAGCATTTTAACATTATTTTGACAGGTACATGGCAGTTATGTGAATAAATTAATGTAGAATATTATCTAGCTTTTCTATAATAATTCATTTTGGTTTCTCTGTTAGTGATTCTTCCTTCTTTGCTGATATGACAACTGAGGCACAGCTTTTTTCCATATAATTATCAAGGAATATCTGCATGTGTACAGGTGTAAACTTAGCTAAAATCCCCTTTTGTAGAGTGTAGTACAGGGTCTTGCATATTTGTTTATGTCCAAAGGTTTTCTTGGTAGCAACTCTGCTAATTATCTCTACCGTAAATTGATATTTAAGAGATGAGTATGTTCATTAAAGATAACGACACTGCTGTATATCCTATTTACAGTCCCAGCATTGTCTAATATATGTTTAAGCATTTGCTCAATTAGTATTTGATTTATTAAGATGACATAGTATTTTATAATTAATATTTGGGGTAAAAATCTATTCTATTGCTAAATTGCATGGAACGTGGCATAATGATGAATGAGGCCTCAAGTCCAGCTTGGCCCTTTAGTAGCCATACGACCTGGTCTACTTACTCAGGCTCTCTGGGTCATGTTTCCTTATCTTTAAAATAGGGTAATACCTATTTCATGCAGCTCTAAAGATTTATAAGTTTTACATAAAAAGCTTAGCACAGCTCCTGACTTAAGTTAGCTCTCAATAAATATTAATTCTCTCCTGACCCATCATTCTCTAGAAGTTGAATTATATGCACGCATTATAGGCAAAGTAATTAATAGCTGGTGCTGCTAACATCTTAAAAGTGTTAGTTACAGGGACGTCTTATATTCTATAAACGCCAGAGGATAACAACAACATCTTTAAGGCAAATGTGCTCAAATAACCTGTGACAGCAATCTTACTACCAGCAAATAAATTATAATAGTAGTAATTTCCCCATGAAATTGGAAACCTTTTCATAAGAGAACAGTTCTTTTATCTTTAACTTCATAAATCACAGTATATAATGTGCTCTCAACTTGAAAATAAAGATGTACTTTGGTAGATGTTGAAATTTATAACGTTGTTACCTGCAGCACTAGAAAAAATTCCACTTTAAGGAAATCTGACTGCAGTTTTTTCAGTGAGACTGACTACTTTTGCCTACATAAAAAAAATGTGAAAATTATGTTATGAAATCTCTCTGCTATTTGGTTTTCAAGGTACTTTCTGACTTCAACTGATTATTGGTGGTGTCAATAGTGTTTTACTGTCTGTACATGGCATGCTTCTAAATAATTGAATAGTCCTTACGCTGCTTTTGTTCATACCATTATTTCAAATAACTAGATCCCATACGTGTCAGTGATGCCAGAAGCTCATTTTGTTCTCCCGAGAATAAAATGTGCCATTGCATTCCACAGATTAAAAGGACTCTTTACTCTGGATGGGCCTCTGACAGACTGCTTGTAATATTGGTCATGAATAAGGATTTTTATTTTTTTTTATTTTTTTATTTTTTTAAAGATTTTATTTATTTATTTGAGAGAGAAAGACAGAGGGAGCAAGCAGGGGGAGGGGCAAATGGAGAGGGAGAGAGGGAATCCCAAACAGACTCCATGGGGAGCAGGGATCCTGATGCAGGGCTCGATCTCAGGACCCTGAGATGATGACCTGAGCCAAAGTCAGATACTTAACTGACTGAGCCACCCATGTGACCCATGAATAGGGATTGTTAAATGATGATTTAGGAAAATACATACAACTTGAATATATTTTGAATTTTATATTTTTTCTATTTTCCATTTTTTGGGATAACTTAAAAATAATGCTATTTGCCTGAAAGTATATTAATGAGCATTTTTAATTTGGTAGTAATATCTTTCATATTTTAGATTATTCTATATGGTTTTGTGTCCTTATGTATTTGTTTATAAAACTGTCCCTATTAAAACATGCCCCTTCTTACTCAACAACTTTATAAGAGAATTATGTTATTTATTCACAATGAATATTATAGAATCTAATTTTTTTCTGATCCTAAATCCGTGGCATTTAGTCAGTGGTATACAAGTGCCCTTGTATATTATTTTTTTCTCAGAATAAACTTTTGTTGTACAACTGGGAAACATATTTCAAATTCAGTTTAATTCTATTTCTCCAAAAAAAGAAGTATTTTCTGAATATACAAATAAAGGAGCAGCCATGGAAGTACATCACTCAGATCTCCTATAAGGGAAACTGATACGGTGACCTTGGATGGAATGATAGTCAGCTATTGTCCCTTTAGAACCACTACTGCATTTACACAGAAACCATGTTTCCCCAGGCTGCTCCTAGCCAATAACTGAGCATAGTACCAGTGTTGGCCCATTTTTACTCAATGCAGTATCTCTCTAATGGGTAACTTTTACTTAGGGGTTCTGGCTGAGGCTTTTATTTTTTTTATAAGTATACTACAGTATAAGGCTATTCTTACCCAGTTCTTATTTCCCTCTCTATTTTTATATCTCTCAGATCTGAATCATGGTATAAAGACTCTGCCTACTCCAGCTCCCATCCCTTTATTCTTCACAAATATTTGCCCCAATAAATGTCTTGTATCTTAGCATCCATTTTTCAGAGGACCCAAATAGATACAGGTAGGGCCAGGAGTGGTCCAAGGAAACAGGCAGTAAGATGGGGTTTTGGCGAATGGCAAAGGAGCCTATACTGAGTGCAATATGAGGGCACAATAGTCCCTAGTTCAAGGTGGTAGCCCAACTGCTGAATATTTCCCCAGTGTAAGCTTGGTAAATAATCTGGTAGAGAGAAAAACCACCCTAAGGCCAAAGGAGTTCCCTCAAGTGTTGTGCCTCTCCTGGTTGCTAGGCCAATATGTAATATTAAACTTCAGCATATACCAGCTGGGGACCTGCTGGGACTGATAAGGAAATAAAGAAATTACATATCAAGATATGCACAAGAATTATTTAGCATGTACCATCAGGAGCCAGAGGAATATTCCTGGGATTGGATTTTGAGGGTGCTTGATCAGAACATAAGATCAGAATGTGTTGAATGTGTTGAATTATGGGAACTTTCTTAGAACATAGGATTTAACAACCCATCAAGGACTTCAGGGATTGAGGCAAACTCACTGTTATGATGATAGCCAAAGCTGAATGCAGGAGAAGAAGCACTGAGCAACTAAGTAGACAAAATAACTCAACCAGTTGACTTTAGCCAGTGTTCATAATAGGCCACTCTGGATCTTGCATCATGAGCACATGAATGAAGTGGCCAATGATGGGTGATAAAGAGGCCACACATAGGTTCAATATAATGGGTTCCCACTCACCAAAGTCAATCAAGGCATAAATGACTGAGGGTACAATTTGCTAGCAATGGATGCTAATGCTGAACCCCCAATTGGGTACTTTTCCATGAGGCAAGAAACAAACTCTTCTGTCACAATTCTACCACTTCCATCCTAGAATGCCAGTGGTTTGTCCTGATAAGAATAGATACCTATTCTAGTATATGTTTGACTTTCCTGCCTACACAGCCTTAGCCAGCAACACAGTCTGGGAGATTACAAAATGCCTTACTTACAGACATGGAATCCCACTGCTTATTATATGATCTGCAGACTCACTTTACAGTGAAAGAATTGTAAGAGTGCAACCTATGACCTGGGATAATGGGCTTTGCTGATCCAATCACAAATCACACTATCCAGAAGCAGTCAGTCTCATAGATTACTGGATGACACAGCTGAAACATTACTGTGGAGGCAATATGAAAGGGTGCCAGACTTCAGGAGGTAGGACATATAGTAAAAATCAAAAAAGTTTGAATGTGTTTGGTGGCCCTATTTAAAAGAATTTGTAGATCCTGGAGTCAAAGGATGCACTATGGTCTGAATATTTGTGTCTACCAACATTCATAAGTTGAAATCTTAAACTTCCAGTGTGATATTACTAGGAGGTAGGGACTTTGGGAGGTGCTTAGGTCACGAGGGTGGAGTCCCATGAATGAAATTAGTGCCTTATAAAAGGGGACTTCAGAGAGATCCCTAGTCCCTTCCACCATTGAGGATAAAATGAGAAGTATACATTCTGGCAGAGGCGCTTCACCAGACCATGCTGGCACCATGATCTTAGACTTCTAACCTCCAGAACTGTAAGCAATAAATTTCTGCTGTTTATAAGCTACTCAGTCTGTGGTATTTTGTTGTAGCAGCCCAAACAAACTAAAATGGGATGGAAGTAAGAGTAGTCCTACTAATTATTGCTCCCAGACTCACTGGGGGACCTGATGTTCCCTATCCCCCAAACCTATAGCTCTGAAGGTGGGAAGTCCCAATTCTCAAGCAGGGAACACAGAAAGACAGGTGACACCTCAAAAGAATCATTGAATTTTAAGTTAGAACTGCTGCTAGACCACTTTGGACTCCTTGTGTTTGGGGAAATGGAATCACCATGTTGGCAAGAGTAGTTGACCCTGATCAACAGGAGGAGATAGGGCTGTTTTCACACAATGGGGCCAGGGAAGAATACATGTGGAAGCCAGGTGATCCGCTTGGGTACTCTCTCACCTAATTTACTCTCTCACCTAATTTACAGAGAATGGAGACATTCAACAACGTGTACTGAGAAATGTGTGGTTTTCAAGGGTTCAGACCCCTCAGGAATGAAAGATTGTGTCACACCACCAAATAATCCATCAGGACTTGCTGGAGTGATGGCAGAGAGTAAAGGAAGTTTAGCATAGCTAGCAGATAAAGGAGAGGACAAGTATTAGCTTCATTCCCAAGATCAACTGCAATGACAGACGTCATTCATTTCCCTAACCTCCCCTTCTACACTTTCTCTCAGGAAAAGAAACCAATGAGAACCCTGAAGGAATGGCTTTCCAGTCCTAAAAGGAAAATTAGGTCTCTACAGTGGAGCCACACAGATTTCTTTTAAAGAGAATCTGCTGCTGTGGTCATGGTTGATCAACAACTCAGCTCCCACTCTTTGATCCATCATTGTATTTACACTGAGGCCACATTTTCCTTGGGCTGCAATGTAATGAAGCATGGCAGTATATTAGTGCCAGCCCCTTGCTGCCAGGTAAGAGATTTCTTAACGGGGAAATTTGCTTTGGGATCCCTCATGAGCCTGGCCAGAACATGCTGCAATAAGGCCCTTTCTATTCAATCATCATTTTCTTCTCTGCTTTTACAAATGAAGACCTGCACTGTGCTTTGAAGCCTCTCTCTGTCTACTCCTGCTACCTTTATCTTTATATTTCATAAGTGGTTTCCAAATAAATTTCCTGCAAATCAAATCCCGTCTTGGCCTCTGCTTCTTGGACGATTCCAACTGACACAGAGGTCATCAGTACCACTATGTGCTACTTTTGTTTATTATATTTTTCTATGTACTGCAGAATAGTAAAATGTGTTGTTTACATGTCTGTATCCCTACTGGGCAAGGAGGTTTTAGGCTATCTGGTAATTAGGGATGGGCCTAACATAAAATCTAACATATACTATGTGAGTAATACATGTTTTTTGGATAGAGTTTTATTAAATTTATGTTCTTCACATCGCATGTCTATATCAAATTTAGCATTTTCATATTGTATAATTATTGATTAGTCTCTCTCCAATCACACTACTAAGCTGTGAGCCATTCAGAGTAAAGATAATGCTCATTCATCTTTGTATTCTCAGTACATAAAGCCACATTGCAGAAGCTAAATAAATGCTTAAAAAAGCTAATTTTACTTATTTTAAATGTTAATAACCCATATGAAATAACATAAAATAATAGCATAAATTAATGATAAAGTCATTATTTCATAATACTTGGGTATTTATCAAATATAAAAAGCAAATAAAAAACCCAAAAAACAAGTAACCCAATTTAAAAATGGGCAGAAGACATGAACAGACATTTCTCCAAAGAAGACATACAGATGGCCAACAGACACATGAAAAGATGCTCAACATCACTCATCATCAGGGAAGTGCAAATCAAAACTACAATGAGATATCACCTCACAACAGTCAGAATGGCTAAAATAAAAAACACGAGAAACAAAAGGCATCAGCAAGGATGTGGAGAAAAAGAAACCCTTGTGCACTGTTGGTGGGAATGTAAACTGGTGCAGCCACTGTGGAAAACAGTATGGAGGGTCCTCAAAAAGTTAAAAATAGAACTACCATATAATCCAAGAATCACACTACTGGGTATGTACCCAAAAAATACAAAAACACTAAATAAAAGGGATACATGTACCCCTATTTTCACTGCAGCCTTATTTACAATTGCCAAACTATGGAAGCAGCCCAAGTGCCCATTGATAGATGAATGAATAAAGAAGAAGTGTGTACACAAACACACACACACACACACACACACACACACACACACACACTGAAATATTATTCAGTCATGAAAAAGAATGAAATCTTGCCATTTGCAACAACAGGATGGAGCTAGAGAGTATAATGCTAAGCAGAACAAGTCAGTCAGAGAGACAAATACCATATGATTTCACTCATATGTGGAATTTAAGAAACAAAATAAATGAATAAAGAAAAAAAAAGAAAGAGAGAGAGAGAAACAAACCAAGAAACAGATTCTTAAATATAGAGAACAAACTGATGGTCACCAGAGGGGAGACGGGTGGGGATGGGTTAAATAGGTGATGGGAATTAAGAGTACACCTATCATTATGAGCACTGAATAATGTATAGAATTGTTGAATCACTATATTGTACACCTGAAACTAATATAACACTGTATGTTAACCATACTGGAATTAAAATAAAAAACAATAAAAAACTGCAAGATTTTAGAACTTATTAAGTTGCATCTCCTGACATTTTAGGAAAAAAAATCATGAGAAGATAAAAAGCAAAGATCCCTAATTGATTAAAATAAGAATAAAAGTACAATGGTGGTTCTTAAAAGGTTACCTCTGGTCACTGGATGCTCTTAAGGGTTGCTTTAGGTAAAATAAATAATTTCTTTATTGATTTAATTCATTCATCATATCCACATTGAGCATCTCTTAAGTGTTAACCACTAAATTAGACACCATAATATTTTCTCATAGTAGAATATAATTATATATAATGGGCCACATTTAAATATTTCTTTCTTTATTGATACTTATTTTATTATGTATTATTTATTGCAGCTTTTTAATAATTATTAATATACATTGATATATATTTTTAAAAGACAATTTCATAGATGTTAACTTTACATATTAATATTTACTTTATTTATTCTCTTAATATTTATATTATTTATTCTCTTTCTCTATTGGTTTCTCTTCTCAAACAAACACAAAAAGCAACAACAATAAAACAAAGAAACTAAAAAATTAAAAGGTCATAGCTCCCTTAAATAAGGACAAAGTATTTTCTTTGATTCTCTCTAACAAATTACAACCTTATTGTTGTTCTTGCTGTCACAATTAAGTGTTTTACCTTACTGGCCTTAACTTCTTATAGTTCCTTACCGATAAACTATCAATTGGGCAGCCATTATTCCACGGAAGCTACTCTTTCAAAGATCAAAAACAGCTGCTGTTAATTCCCAAGAGTGTTTAAAATTTCCTACCATGAGACTCTGTGACACAGGAACATGTGATCTATGAAGTGGGAGGAGGAATATAATTGACTAGAGAATGTCTCAAAATGAAGTAAAACATTTGAGAATAAAATAGATCAGGTTAAAGAACCTAGAAAATGAAAAAAATAAAAAGCTAGGGAATGATTAAATTAGAGGAAGCAACAATAGAAGTTAAGCTCTAACATCAGTGTGGTAAACCCAATTCAGCTCTTATTAGCCATCAATTTGAACAATAAATAAATAGTAAAAAATTTTTTTAAAAAGAGCCATCTCTGTGAGCAGGGTGTATTTAGCAGCACCGTATAGAAACAGCAAAAGCACCAGGTGTTATCCAAATACTGTCTTTTCACTACCTAGATTGGAAATGTCTCAGCTTTGCCTTTTGTCATTTTCATCACCCCCTATTAAATTCAATACCTCTTTGTGGGACATAATTTGTTATCTTCCTAACCAGTCTTTTTGATTCCAGATTTTTCTTCATCTAATACATTTTCAACCATGTCATACAAGCTGACTTTCTAAATCTGATTATATTATTCCTCCTCTCAAAAGTGTGCAGTGTTTTGTTTTGTTTTTTCCTTGGGGATAAAAATATCCAAATTCCTTAATACAGCATTCAAGAGTTTTATAATTTGTTTTCAACCTGCATTTTCATCTTGACCTCAGGTCATATTTCTCAATATTTTACATGTTGAGCTTGCTGTTTTGCCCCAAATTCTCATTAATTCCTTCTCACTGTGGCTTAATCTATTCTATCTGAACTGTCCTTCTTTTTCTCTGATTGTTGAGTGATGTATCACTTATCCTTCAATCACATCTAGAATGTAGTTCCTCTGTGAAGACTATCTAGATTGAATGCCACCAAGTATAACTAACTGCACTCGTGTAACACAAGTACTGGTAGATGTTCTCAGTACCCCCAGAAGATGGTTCAAACCTAGGCTAAATGGTTATGTTTGAATCCCTTTTCCTAGATCAGTGCCTGATAGAATTAACAATCAACAAATACGTATTAAACTTTATTGAATAGGTAGGTCTTTGTCTCATGAGACTGTCTGTGGTTATCAACATCTGAATATAGGTTTAGTAAATGTATAGCTCTGATTTTGTGAAACTCAAGCTGAAGATTGGGTTAAGGGCATGGTTAGACCCACCAGAGAGGTCAGATCATTCTGTGGGGTAGGCTAACATATAAATGAAGTCTCAGGGCTGGATCTAGTGGACAAGGCAGAGCAGGGTCACATTTGTTTCTGGAAGGTTTTTGAGCAATTATGTTTTCTCTTTATACAAAGAAGTTGACCCAAACATGCCATGAAGTGCCTACAGATATATACAGATTGGGAATGATAGAAACACAGATACTATGATTCTCATAAGGTCCAGAAAAAAGGGTCATTTCAAAAATCTTGGAGTCAAATAAATGCATGGAATGGGATCCAGAAATGATTATTTTAGTCAGCAGTGAGGGCTGTAATAAAAGGAATGATTTGGTATAAGTAAAAAATGGCTCTTTCTTAGACAGGATTCAGTCAGAAAAAAAAAAAAAAAGTTTTAACTGCATCTGTCCTGTATTCCCTAGGGCTTTATGTGTCCTGCTGTCCTCTGGGATTACTTAAGGGAGCCATGACAAATTCTAATGAATCATACATAATGAAAACTAAGAAAGCATTCTGTATATTTGGAATAAGAGCTTTCTTCCTTTCTCCTGACCAGAAAAGTTAACCATTTCAAAACACTTTAAATGATTAGCATGATTTTCTAAATGATTTCTATTTAGTCTTTATAAAAATAATACAATCAACTTTTTCTTAAAGATAAGATAAATGAGCACAGTATAAACTCATTTAGTTTTAGAGAATAGAGTAACTTTAGAAATGGTAAGTTTAATCCTCTCATTTTACAGTTATGAAAATTTTGCTAACTAGGGAAGATGTTTCCCCTGGACAGCTAGTGTCAGAGATGGGTCTGGAACCCATGACTTTTGTTCTCTTTTCCATAACATAATTACATCAATTTTATTATTATCTAATGCAGGAGTTGGCAAACTATGGCCCATGGGCCAAATCTGGCTTGCTGCCTGATTTGGTAAAGTTTGCTGGAACCTAGCTATGCTCATGTGTTTACATATTGTCTGTGGGTGTTTCCATGTGACCACAGCAGAATTAAGTAGTTACACAGAGACCATATAGCCCTTGGAACCTAAAATATTTACTATCTGACTCTTTACAGAGAAAATTTGCCAACCTCTGATCTAAACCTTTTGTGAGAACCTTACACGCTTTCCTCATTCCTCTCCCAGTTTATTTTCCTTGCAACTACCCACTCTCCAGCTGCATCCACACTCTGCTATGGGACATGCACATGGGAAAGAAACAGAGACCTTTATACTCCAGCAAAGATTGCCCACTTTTTATCCCAAACTAAATTTTCCTAAAGGAGATCATTTGAATGCCTTGCTAAGGAGCCATTAAGAAACTTAATAGGCATTCTAAGTTGGACAATGGGTACACATTGTAGACATCATCGCTATTGGCCCTAGTATACACAAGCAGTGATAATAATTGATAATTTAGAGGTCTGCTGCAAGAACTGGCTTCAAAGGTTTTGTCAAAGGACTGCAAACAAAAGCATACATATTTAAGATTAGATAATTTTGTATTTTTTTGGATAATTTTGTATTAATGTCTTTTTGAATTGTTTTTGTGATGACAATTTACAACCACTATTCTCTCTGTGATGAGAATTTTGCCTGAGAGTCCTTTCCTGAAGATCCATTCACCATCTGAATTGATAATGGTGAACACCCTGGCTAAGAAACCAAAATAATGGTATCACTAGCCCCCCCCCCCCCCCCCCCCCGCACAGAAGTAATGCTTGAATGGGTACTTTGAAAGAACAGAGTAATACTCATAGTGCACTTTCATCTGGATAAGAAATGAGAGCCTAAAATGAAATATGATGTTCAGATAGCAAGAAATGTGGTAATGAAGGTAAGCTTCTCAGATTGTAGAGATGAAGAGGAGGATGGTAAGACAAAGAAAAATAACATGGAAAAGACTAGCCAGAATTATATGACAGGAGGAACTGAAAAAGATTATATTCATCTGAACCTCAAACCCTGTTGACAGTAGATAGAAAATGGTGAATTCAACTATAGCCTTACAAGAGTGGGGAAAGCGCTTGATGCTCAGTACTGCTCTGTATGGTTCACCTATTATTGAGGATATTACTGGCAATTCATGCTGCACTCCCTTTGAAGCTACTGAGATTGAGGAGTAGAAGAATAATATCAAGGCGTATGTGCACCTACAAGGAAATTATTCCTGAGAGCCTCAACTTTGACCATAGTGTCACAGGCTCACAGGGGCTTCCTCTTAATATTTTTTAAAAAGTGCTTCAGTAGAGCAGGATTAAGAAGACCATTCACAGGACTATGGTCAAGAAATGCCATGGGGCACCTGGGTGGCTCCATTGGTTAAGTGTCTGCCTTCGGCTCAGGTCAAGATCCCAGGGTCCTGGGATCAAGCCCTGCATTGGGCTCCCTGCTCAATGGGAGACTGCTTCTCCCTCTCCCTCTGCCCCTCTGCTCATGCTCTCTCTCTCTCTCAAATAAATAAATAAAATCTTAAAAAAAAAAAAAAGAAATACCATGAAATTCTTTCAACTGACAAAAGACCAGTGATAACAATACATTTTTTATCATGAATATCCAAATTGCTGGAGCTGGGAATCTAGGCAAATTCCACCAAGTTACTGCTCAGAGTCAGTGAAAGGCTGATCAGAACAAGCATCATATAAAAGAGGCCTAGGTGATTCTGATTGATCAGCCAGGTCTGAGAATCACTGAACATAGAATTTAGATCAATGAAAAAGTCCAGGTTTTAGAGCTCTCAAATAATCTACAACTTACCTGATACGTCTGAGAAATGGCTTTTGTATTTTATTACATGTTAAAATTAACACTCTTCGAATTCACTTGGAAGTAACCTCTTATCTAGACCCTTATATCCAATGTTCTGAAGCCTGGGTTGGGTCCCAGCATATCTCTACATTAAGCTTCCCTTTTTTATTCACACACTGAGGACCAGCACATCTTCATTGCTTCATACTTTCTGAAAGCATTTTTTTTTCCTTTTACTAAAAGCTAAAAGATGTTTTCCTTGTTCCTCCTCATTTATTTCCTAAAATGATCTAGTAGAAGTTCCAGCCCCTCTGTTCATGATCCTCACACAAGCTCACAAAGAGGTTTTTGCGAGGTTACTGTCTCCTGGCTTTATCTTTCTGCTCAGTCTCAATATTAGCACAATTACTATCATTTTAAATTTAGATAGGTGAGTTTATATCTAGCCACATTGGAGTAACTTATCAGTCTACATATAACTTGGAACAGAGAAATTAAGGGTAAAATAAAACGATAAGGCAGAAACAGCAAAAAACAAAATAGCTAATCTTTTCTGAATGTTTGAAATAGGACTGCACATTTGCTTTAAAAACAACTCTTACATTGCCAATGGAAAGTGAATCTTATATCTGATTACTAATATACAGTGTAAAAACTAAGAGCTTTAAGCTCTTAAAAATATTATAGTAGAATTTAGTATTTAATCCCCTTTTAGTTATAAAGTGAAATGGTTTTCTATTGACCAAATTTAAGTTGTGAGTGTTTCTCCTGGAACTTGGGTTTTTGTGGCTATTGCAACATGGGGTGTAGTGAACCTATCGTTCCATAAGGTGGCATCAACCCACCAGAGTGAGCAGGGACACCACAGATCATATTTCAGGTGACCTTGGACCCTGAGCTTGCATTTTTCCTCAAGTTGTTCTATGCAAGGGAGAAATTCCAAGATATTTTAAAAGGTTCCTTCAGATCTATTATCTATTGACTTACAAAAAGAAAATCTCAAATGAATCCAAATTTGTGTTCTTCTGAAGAGCCTAAAGTTCAAGTGTACAGTTGAAGCTTATCTGAATCTCCAGTCTTCCCCGGCCTGCATACTTGGGCTTGAAATCCTGCCAGGAACTCTATGCTTCTGGGATTTCTGACATTTCAACTTTTGGGTTACAGTCAAACATACAGTCACACGTACCATGCAGATAATGATTTTCTTAGTTTTCTAATGCAACAAAGAAATGTGGGAAATGGAGAAACATGTAAGATATTTAGTATTTGATTTTTTTTGGTTTTTTACACATTGAACCAAATCTTATTGTTTTTTAAAGATTTTTTATTTATTTATTTGACAGAGAGAGAGAGACAGCGAGAGAGGGAACACAGCAGGGGGAGTGGGAGAGGGAGAAGCAGGCTTCCTGCTGAGCAGAGAGCCCGATGTGTGGGACTGGATACCAGGACCCTGGGATCATGATCCGAGCTGAAGGCAGACGCTTAATGACTGAGCCACCCAGGCGCTCCTGAGCTAAATCTTATTTAAAAATAAAAATAGGGCGCCAACTGAGCTACCCAGGTGCCCCTGAACTAAATCTTATTTAAAAATAAAGAGAGGGTGCCTGGGTGGCTCAGTTGTTAAGAGTCTGCCTTCGGCTCAGGTCATGATCCCAGGATTCTGAGATCGAGGCCCACGTCGGGCTCTCTGCTAGGCGGGGAGCCTGCTTCTCCCTCTCCTATTCCCCCTGCTTGTGTTCCCTCTCTCACTCTGTCTCTCTCCGTCAAATAAATAAATAAAATCTTAAAAAAATAAAGTAAAAAATAAATAAATAAAAATAAATGGTGCTCTTTGAATTGTTTCTGTAGCAAAATAAAAGACTCAAAAATACAGAATTTAAAAAAATCAAATAAAAATGAAATTGAGCTGTATAATCCTCATGTGATAAAGGGGAGGGATTGAACTAGTTTATTAATAATAAATGAAAGGGAGAGAGAAAAGAATACACTTGGTTCAACAATTGCTTTTTAGTGAATGTTAATATTGTAATTTATTGATGAATGTTAACCAGCTCACATAACGAGAAAAACAAGTGATTTTATTCCATATATCATTAAAATACCATGCACTACATCCTGCCAATATAAATGCATTTACATTCCCAGTTATTTCAAAAGGTCATTTTAAAGAACATTGTTATAATTAAATATGAAGAAACCTGTTTACTTCTCAACTCCTAGTACCAGTTATCTCTGAAGAGGTTCTTATAATATGAGAAATAATGACCCAATATTGCAATAAGGGCAAGCCTTAAGCAGTTTTCTCAACTCTGTTTTTTACCAGTTTGGTGAGATTATATAAGTCATTTAATCTCCCTACATGCAGATTCAGAATTGACTCCCCATTCTTACTTTACAGCAATGTTAGAAGGATTAATTGGATAATGAATCTAAAGGCTCTAGGCTCAGTAAAGGAAGACACAAATGCAATGTATTATTTGCCAGTGAAGGAAGACAATGAGAAAGCACTTTCCCTACTAATCAGAATTATTCCTACCGAGAGAGTGAATGTTAGCAAGTAAATTAAGACTATTTTTGATAGAATTTCTAATCTCAGATATCCTAGGGCAGCAAGTAAGGAGAGCAAACATGGCTCTCAGACAATTTAAACACATTCTCTTAAGAAAATGGGGCCACTTCAAAGGCATAATAGAAAAGATTTCATAAAGTCATCAAACCACAAACTTTGAGATAGTTGGACTAGACCTAAATAAAAGACATATGTTCAATAAATTTAAAAAATAGTAATTCAAATGAAGGTGTTTTCTTGCATTCCTTTTCTGTGATTTTCTTAGAACACAGACCACACCATGGTAAATGATTTAAAAAATAAAGTAATAAAAATCTATCCTATATAGATTAGCAGCATGAAATATAATTCCCAGAATTCATGATACATGTGAATACCTGTGAGTTTCTGTAAGAATGCAGGCATCAAGGAGTTGTTTAATGACTGAGCCACCCAGGCGCCCCAAGGAGTTGTTTAAATAGAACTGGATTGGGAATAAGATTACCCGAGGCTGCCCTTTTTTGATACTGTCTCCTTAGGATATTTTGCCCTTAAATTAAATTTTTGCAGTGAGAGGTCTGCATTATATCTAAGTTATTTTCCAGCTGAAAGGTAAAACAGTTACAATTTTCACCTGAGTTTAAATCTCAATAAGAGTTATTTTCCTGATCAATAAAAATGAAAGCAACTGACTTTGGTCCAGGTGTAGGATCTCCCAGTGTGCCAGGTTTCCCTAAATTGGGAATGATGAGGATTAATGAATACACCACTATATCAGAGTCATACCCCACTCAGACTTGGTTTGAATTTAGCCATCTTCAGGTGTGAAAACAGATTTGAGGCAGGATTTCTGAAATTTGTTCTATGAAACAAAAACTCTCATCTTGGCAATCTTTTCACAGTAGTTTGTGAAAATGGTTAATGCATATAAAGCAGAGTTCTTAATACCCGACACTACCTCACATTATCTTCAAATAGATCACCTGGTTTATGAATTTGAAGCTTTAGCAATCATTTGTCAACCTCCTTCCATCAGTATGATCGATGGCATTGTGGTTAACCTGTGTTCCTGTTTTGTTATTGGATTGTAGCAATTATCTTGGTCTTTTAATTATAAGTCCCAATCAAAAGATCTCATTTCTTCTGAGGAAACTCAAAGCCTTTTCTTAGACAAATAATTAATTTAGTTTTAGAACATATTAGATATACTCCCAGAAAGCTGATGATCTGTGGTTATCAAGACAAAAACAAATAAACAAACAAACAACACATATTGCAAATACTCTAATAAATCATGTTATTTATCAACTAATAAATTCTATATGAATAGTAATCAAATTAGCTAATAAGCCAACCATGTATCATATAGCTCATTATAACGGCGTACTTTAAAAATTGATGGTAAATTTTAAGTTGTCTTATAATACATGCAATTTCTTATTATATTAATATTTGTTCAGCAGCTAAATCTAATTTTAAAGTTTTCAGAAAGTAATCAATGAAACAGAGAAACGTTTTGAATTAATTTCATGATATCACATATATTTTGGGGGGATTGAGGTAATACTTTCCTTATTTTTTTCCAAGTTTAATGTGTCAAACTATTTGTGGAAATAATGAAAAAAAAAGATTTATCATAAATGCTCATTTTAAATCAGAGATGATATTTTTAGATCTTTACTGAACTCATTGCAAATTTATCTATTTTTCATATGTAAATTATTGTTCTAAACAAGGTTGGAAACCTGTTATTTCTTTCAAGACCGAATTCTGTTACTTTGAAAAATCTACCACAAGGTGGCAAGCCAAGAGAGGTTTTAAAACTGTAATCCTGGAAAGTAATTTGTGGGGTGAGAGCTTCAAGGCAGGTTCATTTGAAGAGTCACCACACACCTGACATGTCAGTGGCCAAACCAGTACGTAAAAGTTGATGTACGCTCCAATTAAAAATCATAATTATCCATAAAGGAAAGGCAGCAGGCTATGAAACCAAATGCTCTGGCATTGAGCCAGATATCTTAGATCTATCTTGGTTCTAACAGTATAAAGCCTGGTAATCAAGTTAACTCTTTGTGTCGAGGTATTTTATTTCTTTGTGCCAACCTAGCAGTGATTTTGTATATAGTAATGAAAAATAGCTGTCTGTAGCATTTCAGCTCCAGCTACCTCCAAGAGTCTAGGGGAATAAGCAGTACTAAAAGGAGCTTTCAGTTTAAAGCAGTTCAATTCAATTTACCTCACCTAAACTCCACTCTCAGAGACCAACCAGGCAAGAGCATTGTGCTGAAGAATACACAGATAAACAAAATGCACATCTTTGGCCTCAAAGAAACAAACAAAAGCATAGGACACAAGGGAAGGAAATTTACAGAAATTTCATCGCTAATAAAATTGAAAATGTACACACATAAATAAATAGAAATATCCAAAGTGGTTAGACTAGCTAACAAGTAACCTTTAACATTTATATACCTTACATTTGATACAGAGTGTATTTAGTTTGGTAATAATTTATTAAGAAGTCCATAATATTGATATGTTGTGTACCATGTTTATCATGGCTTTATCATTCACTGAAAACAGGGCAGTATATGTTTCTTTCTTTTACAGATTTAGTTTTTTTAAATACTGAAACCAATCTCACAATTTTTGCTTAGAAAGCAAATTAATCCAGAACTAAACGTTAAGCTCTGGTCCTCAGCATACTGAATGGGCAATGGTTTATTTGAAAACAAAGGTCACTTCTTCCTTTCACATTTATTTATTTATTTATGTATATATGTATGTATGTATTATTTATTTATTTATTTCCAGTGTCCTGCAAATAGTGGGGGCTTGCTCAATGTCACTTTGTATATTTATGTACTCTAGAGGGATTTAGTAATATGGATCAATAACCGGGCAATTAGAACACAACTTTATGTTTCTAGTATTATATGTGATTTCTGTTACTAATTTAGTAAGCCTCATTGCATTTTCTCAAGAAATAATTTAAAAATATACACTTGAAATTCTAATTTGTAAATTAAATAAAAGGCTGGAAGCTACAAATGCCAAATTTTTATATCAGATTAGCAGCTAAGAACTTTGCTGAATAATTACTTGTTTTATGTGTGCTAGAAACTGCAGTAAATGTACATTCAACATTTACCCAACCAGCATCTCTTGTACCTGATAAATTCGTTTTTATGCATAATCAAGTTATCCTTTTGTTATCTCTTTCTCTCCTTTCCTATTTATAATTGATCAAATGGGCCCCTATTAGTATTATTTTGATATCAGTTTTTAAATGAATGCAGACTTTCTTAGCTGTGGTCTGGTGAAGTTATCTTTAGAAATTTTCAACCAGGGGCAATTTTACCACACAGGAGACATTCAGCAATGTCTGGAGACATTTTTATTGTCATTGTAGGGGAGGGAATTGCTCCTGGCATTTAGTAAATAGAGGCTGGAATGCTACTAAACATCCTACAATGCACCAGACAGCCCCACACAACAAAGATGTCCACAGTGCTGAAGCTAAGAAATCTGTTATTTTAAACCTTATATTCAAAGTTGGATATATATATATGTATTTGCACTTTTTAAATGAAGAAAGTCTATGGCTTTCATCTGTTATTAGAAGGGTTCCTGATATCAAAAACTACATTGAAAAGTTACACATGATTTTACTACCCAATTTATATTCTGTTCAGTTTAGTTTTAAAATTGGCATTTATTGAGTCTCTTTGTTTAGCAATGAATAAGTCATTTTTGCACTAATGAGTTACTAAACAAGAAAAATATAATAAAAATGGCACAATAAAGCTATATATTAATGATAAGGGCAACTTTATATAAGAGGAGTGGGGGCATAAAGAACTCTTCTCATTTTTTTCTGTATATTGAAAACTGCTCTAAAAAAAGTCTTAATTTTTTTTTTTTTTAAATGCAATGTGATGTATGCAATAATAGCAATGAGACAAGCAAGGACAGAACAGGAGGTGACACCTTCGCACTTGAGCAGGCACAATCGGAAGGAGAGGCACCTACAGAGAAGAAAGGTCACAGACATGTTCCACAATATAAATTATTCATTTGAAGCGGAACATTTTCTGGGGATTTTTCACTGGTATAATTAATAGATACTTTTAAGTCTGGGGCTTCCTGGTACTCGCACACCCTGCCTTCCTTTCCAATTTCTGCAGCTAGATTGATCTTATATTCCTTTTCCTATGCACATTTGTGGTTCCTATACTGGGTTACTGTCATATATCCTTTTCTCTCATAACAACTATATCATTCTTTTTTCCCCTATTTTTGTTATTCTAGCAAGACTTCCTATTTCTTCTCTTGAATCTTCCAACTGCCAACTCCATTTATAATGTTGGTTTGGAATATCCTAATTCCAGGAGTGGATGAAGGAGAATTTCAAAGAACCTATAAAAATCCAGTTACATTCTTCTCTCACTCAACAAATTTAAGAAAAATCTTGGAATCATTCTTTGAATGATCTTCTTACTTTGTAATACTTAAGATACGCCCAGGGCAAGAAATTTAAATCTGGCTTTAACTTCTAGCCATTGCTCTTGTAGACTTGCATATCTTCTTTTTATTGTTGTTGATGTATGTAGGATTGGCTTTTTTCTATTAATGAAGTACAAACATTTATGATTTTAGGTTTGGGCTTTCAGAAGAAAAGCAGGCAGAACAGGCCTTTGGCCTGTATTTATTCTTATCAATTCACCCTTTTACTACAGAAAAAAGTAGTCCTACTTACATTCCAGGTTCACTCCATGGATTTTAACACTGGAGTTTGGGGAGAAGTCTCAGATAGGGATGCAAGCCATCCTTGCCTTGCATTGCCTCCTAAAGATATTGTTGGAAAAATATAATTAAAAATAAAAACTCCTCCCAACCCAGAAAACCTCTCCACAAAGGTAGAAGAGAAAAAAAGAGTCTTATTATTGAATAGGAATTCAAGCAGAATGCAGTGCACATCACAGAAAATCCGCTAAAGAAATTGCAAATACATAAAGAAATCTTACCTTTTATATAGCCAAGCAAATACAACTCATTACAAACATATTCTTAAAATAATCAATAAACAAACTAGTCTTCAAGTAAGGGACTTGACATCGCCATTTGTCATATATAGTTCATCCTAAATTGACTTGTTAATTGGTGCAGCCTCCTGTTTTTGCTAATTGCCTATATTTAAAAAAATCTTATATCCTTACCATCAGAGAGGTAAGTTTTCAATTTGGAGCCAGGAGCCAGCTGACGTCAGGCCTCCAAGCCCTCAGAAAAGTGGGAGATAGGGTGCGGCCTTCCTTGATTACATTTCAAAGAGATGGTTTCAGTCCTCAAGAAATATTCTTGGGTTGCAAAACTGGTAAAAGACTTATTTAGCCTTTAAAAACATTTATATACATATCAAAGGGGTAGGGAAAGGATTCACAATTACATGTTTTCTAGAGTAAATGCTTTAAGAAAAAGGTGTGTGTGTGCCTGTGTGTGTGGGGGGGGTGTCCCTTTTGCACCAAGGAAAATTAAACTTTTTCTATTTCGATTTGTATTTGCCTTACAGCCTATGGTTCACCTGTGATTCAAAAGTGTACAGTATTCTCTTGTGGGATTATCAGCTGATTTCGATTTTATTTTAATACACAAATATGTGCACACACATTTATGTTTATTTGTAACTATCAATCATATCCAAATTTGATAAGTCTTATGCCTGTTTATAAAAATTTCTGTTAGTTATGTTTCTTAATTTCATATACTGTAAGGAACCATTATATAAATATTTGTAACAAAATTTATGTTAAACTCTCTGGATAGAAAAAAATCCCACTAAATTGTATTTCTTTTTTTTTTTTTTTAAGATTTTATTTATTTGACAGAGAGACAGAGAGTATAGATAGGCAGAATGGCAGGCAGAGGGAGAAGCAGGCTCTCCACGGAGCAGGGAGCCCAACGCAGGGCTTGATCTCAGGACCTTGGGATCATGACCTAAGCCGAAGGCAGACGCTTAACCGACTGAGCCACCCAGGCGCCCCCACTACATTTTATTTCTTAAACTGAAAAATTAAAGAAGGGAAGAGTCAAAACAGATTTAAGTAAAAATTAGATCTTGCCCTTATACATAAATTGCTTTAAAAGTTTTTTTTTCTTGTATTGGTATTGCCTGGAATACTGATGTTAGAATGGGGATCTCAGCATCTACTCCTAGTCTACTGATTCTATTTTTTAACAGCTATTCATACTTAAAAGTCCAAATCAAAAAGAAAAAAAAAAGAAAGAAAAATCATGTCTGTTCCCTACATAATGTATTTAATTCTATGTACGATGAAAATCCACCCTACTTTCCTCCAGTACTGAGAGTCCCAAAGTATCATTAATTATTGTTTCAAATCTCTGGGTGATATTCATTTCTTTTATTGTTTAGTCATCTCACTTTCATATTCTATAAAGTATAAATTACATTTTAACACTAATTACCAACTCCTTATATAAAACAGAAGGGATAAGTAAAGGAAGAAGATAGTTAATACTAAGTACACACACGAGCATGTGCACACACACAGGAAAGAGAATAAGGAAGGAAGATAAGTATATAATATCCTCCTTTTTGAATTAGTAAGAAGGTCATGGGTCTTATTTATAATTTCCTTCCTCCAATACTCCTTCCATGTTCCCTTTATTCCTTCCGCATCTCAGATGGATGCTCTTCTTTTCTTGGTGAAATGATTCAAACTTTCATTCCTGGAGATTCTAACCCTTTGGTGATCCTGATCTTACCCATGTTCTTTTTCTGTAGTGTTTCATTAAATTTATCACTGGCTGTAATAATACTCTGAAGTGCTCCAGAGGATCTTCTGGGACCTAGGGATTCAGGGGAACATCTATCTGCCTCCACTGTTTAGCAGCAAGCCTATTTCCCTTACCAGCTGGGATTATTTGCCACAAACATTTTGCTCTTGGTAAAGTAGCGATAAGAAGTCTTAAGTGATCAGATGGCAATGCAAATTCTTATTTAGTGGAATAAGGACCAGGAGCATTCTTTTTTAAGAAATAAAGACCTCCACATCAGAAGAATCCAAAGACATGGGACTAGGAAGCTAGATTATTCTCAAGTAGGTCCCTTGTTTCCTAGACCCGTGTATCCTGGTTACAAGAGAAATAACCCTATAGGTTGAACACTGTTAAAAAGATATATCATGTGCTATAGGGCAATATCCTAATGTCCTAAGGTATCATCTACTAGCTAGTGCTGTAACTAAGTTTTTTTTTTTTTCTCTAAATTCCATTCATTTATTTGCCAGAGAGAGAGAGCACACAAGCTGGGGGAGCAGCAGGCAGAGGGAGAAGCAGGCTCCTTGCTGAGCAAGGAGCCCGATGTGGGACTGGATCCAGGACCCTGAGGTCATGACCTGGGCCGAAGGCAGACTCTTAACCGATTGAGCCACCTAGGCATCCCAGTAACTAAGTTTTCAATAAGCCATTATAAAATTGTTCCTAAGCTAAAGTGTACATGTTAAGAGCAGCAAATCTTATGGGATCAGTAAATTGCCTCATTTGTTTTTCTATAAAGTTCATTTTTTTTGGCAAGATGTAATGTGTAAAATATAGGATGGTGAATTAAGCATTAATAACTCCAGAAATTCTGATTCTGACTGAAGCATTATATTCAGGAAAGACAAATTCCAATCACTCTTTCAAATCACTACCCACTCCTTAGTAGGATGAGACTATTTTAATCAACTAACCATCAGGTAACAAGAGCTAGTCTTCCCAGGTTATGGTAGCATATGAGAGTCTCAGCATTAATCTTCATGATAGGCACTTTGGGTACACAGCAGTGACTATAGCCAGGTTATCCTTGGAGAAGTAAAGTTTATCATTTCGAGACATTTGATAATACCTTTCCCTATAAACATGGCTTCTTTCTCTCTGAGTCTCTCCCTTAATCCTAATACATGCCATGTCCAATTTCCTTTTGACTTCAGATCTGCTCAAATAATGTTACTTCAAACTGATAATGGGATGCTACTGCACATTGCTCAGCTTATGGCTGGAAAAATCAATAAATACCTGATTCATGATGAGTAGTGACTACAAGATTCAAGATCTTGTAGTGACTGGTGTCCCACTGAGAGGTGTCTCTGACCAGGACCCAGTCACAACCTAGGGGATGCTGTTGAAAAGAGTTCATTTTAATGGTGTATATAGAATTATTCAAATTCTAGGGGCTTGCTCTGTGATTCTCTGATTGTGTTATTATAGGCAAAAGAATATACTCAGAAAGTAAAGGGAAAGTCAGAATTCTTTTCATTCTAAAAATTAATGCTGAAGATACTTATACAAAGACAAATGCTCATGAGGACATATACCCTCAGACTTCCTCTGTGTTCAATACCCTTCCACCACCCTATTTTTAACTACTACTAAAGTTTCTATCATGTCAGAATGTAACAATTTCCTATTTATCTTCCTGTATGCAACACTATACTCGGAGGGCAAAGATTGTATCTTCATCTTCTTAAATCATTAGTGTCCAGCTGAGTGGTTGACAGATAGCATGTGATGAATAAATGAATTAATGAGTCACTTCTCACTCTATATCCCTGAAGAAACTTCAGGAAAAAAAGGATTAAAAAAGAATTGAGGTGGTCCCCTTGTAATCTTGGACAATTTTATCAATCCTGGAGTTTATATG
Source organism: Phoca vitulina (assembly GCF_004348235.1). Lineage (NCBI taxonomy): Eukaryota > Metazoa > Chordata > Mammalia > Carnivora > Phocidae > Phoca > Phoca vitulina. The sequence continues at coordinate 820,239 of NW_022589726.1, forward strand.
TGCAATTTAGTCTTAGAAAACAATTCTTTGGTGAATTTTACACAAACTCTGTTTTCATACCTCACATGATTTTCCATCTTTCCATGTTTAAGTCATCTGAAAAAAACAAAACAAAGAAAAAAACAAACCAAAAAAAAAAAAAAAAAAAAACCCAAACCAAACCTCCAGATTTGTATGAATTTAGAGATTCCCAGAATGTAGCCACTCATCAAATTCTCTGGATGATTGGGGATTTGGGTATAAATTCTGACAACCAACTTTGTAAAGTTTTGAAATTACTTTCTTTCTTTCTAAGATCTGAAAAAAGGTGGGCTCATGAGCTATTGTAATTGTCAAGAGAATAAAAGGTATTTATTTTTTTGCTGGTGATAAGAGGTACTTCAGCTAAAATTTTTCATCTCAGATTCAAATATAACAGTCAAGAAATCAATATAACTCACATGATTCTGGTGTTTGAAATAAAGGCCCAGTGAATATGATAAATGGGTAGTTTGAAAGCTTTATGTTTACATTTCTAGTGAACTCCTTGCATCACAATGTGTGGTCTATTTAAAATACTCCTTTCAAATATAGAAAAAAATATTTCTCTTTTGCTGCTTTAAAATTTTTTTTTCAAAGAAGTCTCAATAAAGGAGTTTCAATAGATTATAAAATTTCAGTCTCAACTAGCATGACATTTGAGGCCATAATATTAGGATTCTATGTGATAAATGTTCAGATGTCATCATGTATGATTTCAAGAAGTGGATGACCATATTTGAACCATATTGGAGAAGCCTGTATTTTTTGACATCACTTTTTACAAGTAAATGTAAATTAAAGCATTTATTTCATATTAAATCAGTTTAAATATTTGGGTGATGTGGGGGAGACTATATGAATATATTTTTCATAAAATTTATAAAAATAAATTTAGACTTACATTTAAGCATGTTACCACTGTTTACTTGCCCAAATCTTAGGGTCTCTGCACATTTGATAGCTTCTCTTTAGATTAAAAAAGTAATGTGTCTATTCCCATAAAACTTCAGCATACAGATTAATTGCAGGCTTATTTTTAAAAGTTCATTGTATAAAGTATAACCTGAACATCTACTATATGGTATTGGGTCTACTGTAATTTTTGGCATCAATTTAGATTTTAAAATTCAGTCAAATCTAATAATTCTGAAATTCCATTTCTGTAGTGATGTATAAAAATTCCTCATTACATACCACTTCTCTGTATGTGATAATTTGAATAACTGATCCCAACTTTTCACTCTTCCTTCTCATATTGTTTGCCATATGACATTGTATTCCTTTCAAGAAATGGGGCAGAGTATATTTTCCTACTACTTTCCTTTAGGTTCAGACATGTATTTCGTATTGGCCAATATTAGGAAACAGAAGTGAGAAGTGCCAATTCCCTTAAGAGACCATGTGTATTTCTACTTGCTCCCTTGCATCCCTGCCCCCACCATAAGAGGAACTTTCTCTGTAGCTACCATTTCCTCTGGCTTGATCCTAGAATGAATAGATAGAAGAGACATGACACTAAATCTCAGTAAGGAGAGTAGCCATGCTTAGAGAAATCCATAACTTGGAGCAAAGCTATCCCCCAGTTAAGTGCAACCAAGATCAGGTTGCATCCAACGCTGAACTAATTAAATGCTTATTGTTGTATGCCACTGACATCGTGTGGCAATTCTATATGCAATATTATTCCTCCATGTACAGGTGAATATGTTTCATGATCTGAAATTTATATATTCATCTATTCCAGACTGGGCTGTATCATTTGATTTGAATCAAATTGAATCAGAAATTAGGACTTGTAGTTCATAAAACTGACACCGTCTCCTTTCTCCAAGCTGCACTGATATAAGATGATATGGGTTTTAATAGAAAGGAAGTCTTTTGACAATCAACATCAAAGGAGCCTTGTACATAGCTCCTAGATGAGGGATGGCTTTATATTTGAAGGTGTGAAGTAATGGCAAATAAGTCACCTGCTACTGGAAAGAGAAATTATGGTACCACCACAAGATAAATGTTTATATTTTAATTCAGTACAACATTCTCTGTAAAATGTAATGTAAAACAAAGTTCAGAATGACTAAAAACTTCAAGTGATTTGTTTGTGTATGTGTGTGTACTGTTGAGGGATAGGGAAGAAGATGAAAAAGTAGGAAATAGCCTCTTTTGAATCTGATCGTAGCCTTGAAATTCTATTCCTCTGATACCACTTTTAGTGCCAAAATCTGTATTAGTCCGAGTTCTCTAGAGAAATAAAACTAACGGAATATATAAATAGGTAGATTGAAAGAGATTATGAGGGATTGGTTCACATGATTATGAAGGCTAAGAGGTATGCGCTTTCTGTACCCTGGAGGCTCAGGAAAGCCAGTGGTGTAATTCGTGTCCAAACTTCAAGGCCTAAGAACCAGGGAAGCCAAGGCTTGAGGACAGGAGAAGATGGATGTCCAGTTCAAGCAGAGAGAGTAAATTTGCCCTTCTGCCTTTTTGTCCCCCCCCCCCCAGATTTATTGATATAATTGACATATAACATTGTCTAAGTTTAAAAAATATGTGAGAACATTCAACGTCTACTCTCTTAGCAAACTTCAAGTATATAACACAGTATTAACTATAGTCACGATGCTGTATGTTAGATCCCTAGTCAGTGAATAGCTTTCCATTTTTTTTAAAGATCAGTCATTGGAGCTTTATTAGTTTCCTTTGGTGATATACTTTATTATTCATGATTCTTGTGGCCCTGCATTGGTGTCTGTGCATTTGAAGTAGGCACCTCTTCTAGTCTTTACAGATTGGCTTTGGCAGGCGGAGCCCATTAGCCACCAGCAGAAAGGGTTTACATTGCACACTGCCACTCTCTAATGGTGACAACCACTCTCTAATCAGAATGGAAACACGGGTATAAAATAATGGAAAAAATCATATTTAGAACGTATTTAAGATATCCAGTGGCAATTAAATTGAAAATGTCACATCTTGCACACTGAAAACAAGGATGATGGTGATTAGGTTGGCAAATAATCCAAAAGATAAGGAAAAAGCTATTGCCAGGATATTCATGGGATTTTCATGTTTACTTTTTTCTTTCTAAGAGAGAATTAAATTTATCAGGTGGGGAATTTTGTCTCTAGAAAAGTACAGTGCTCTGAAATGATCATGTTGATTTCAGAAGAATAGTCTTGGGACTTTAAAAACTACATATTTACTTAGAAATATGTGCATTCTTCAGTAAATAATTTCAATTGTTTTATTGGAAAAATAAGCTCTACTTAAATGTGCTAAGGCATGTAAATCTAAGATACATAGTAAACATTCAGTAAATATTAATTGAATAAAACTATTAGTATTAATTATGCCAATTATAAAGGAAATTAGTGTGTGCAATATTGAGTATGTGTTTCCAAACTGTGCTAGACTTATTAAATGATAATATAATGTGCATAAGGATTAATTTTTTTAAGCTCTAAAATAACATTTTTCATGCAATTAGGAATTACATGGTTTCAACAGTTTTAGCTACAGGAGTGAAGAGGCTGTATCTCTCAAAGAGCATTTATTAGTACTAAAGGAAAAAGCTTGTAAGATTACATGAACAGCAAATTCTAGTATTAAAAGGATATCAATGTAATGGATGAATTTATATATTTTTGTATTTTATATCTAAAATAGGGCTCTTTTCCACTTTCCTTTCTAAATGAAGAAGAATCTAGGGGCTACCTCCCACTCCTGGCAACTCACACACAATTTCTGAAGAAAGGACCAGTAATCCTTTGGCCACAAGATGGAAACTGAGCTGGATACCCGGGGGCTGGTGAAATAGAGAAAACTAGCTAGCTTCAAACTGTTTTGTGATATATTCCTGGTGGGGAGAGGGTATTGGGAATTGTGATACCATTTAGATAGGAGAAAATATATTTACAGAGTTGAAAATATTTTTTCAAAAATTTATGTTTCCCACCCAGATTTGGTCAAAGTTTAACCTTAAGGGTACAAAGCTATTATGGGTTGGGGGGACTGTATTAAAGATAGAGTAAAATAACTATGTATGCAGTTGTACTCTTAAAAATTATGGGTTAAGACTTCTGTAATTTTTGTTTCAATACATTTTAAATAGGCATAATAGATCTAGGTAGGTTAGGGAACTTTAATCAATAAACTGGAGAGAAAATCAAGAACTAAAATTAAGTCTAATCAGATATATTCCTTAGAATAAAAGGAGTTATTTACTGGTGATGTTAATTTGAATGAGGAAAATGTTTTTTTTTTTTTTTTTTTTTTTTTTTAAATTTTTTTTTTTTTTGAAGGAGGGAGGGGGGAGAGGGAAAAAAAGGGGGGGGGGGGGGGGGGGGGGGAGGGAGGGCTACAGACAAAGAGGAGGTGCG